>NC_136279.1:19187328-19563938 GCF_964198595.1 Lampetra fluviatilis | reverse complement strand
GAGTGGGGAGCTTGCCTGGTGCCAGGATGTAGAGTGGGGAGCTTGCCTGGTGCCAGGATGTAGAGTGGGGAGCTTGCCTGGTGCCAGGATGTAGAGTGGGGAGCTTGCCTGGTGCCAGGATGTAGAGTGGGGAGCTTGCCTGGTGCCAGGATGTAGAGTGGGGAGCTTGCCTGGTGCCAGGATGTAGAGTGGGGAGCTTGCCTGGTGCCAGGATGTAGAGTGGGGAGCTTGCCTGGTGCCAGGATGTAGAGTGGGGAGCTTGCCTGGTGCCAGGATGTAGAGTGGGGAGCTTGCCTGGTGCCAGGATGTAGAGTGGGGAGCTTGCCTGGTGCCAGGATGTAGAGTGGGGAGCTTGCCTGGTGCCGGGATGTAGAGTGGGGAGCTTGCCTGGTGCCGGGATGTAGAGTGGGGAGCTTGCCTGGTGCCGGGATGTAGAGTGGGGAGCTTGCCTGGTGCCGGGATGTAGAGTGGGGAGCTTGCCTGGTGCCGGGATGTAGAGTGGGGAGCTTGCCTGGTGCCAGGATGTAGAGTGGGGAGCTTGCCTGGTGCCGGGATGTAGAGTGGGGAGCTTGCCTGGTGCCGGGATGTAGAGTGGGGAGCTTGCCTGGTGCCGGGATGTAGAGTGGGGAGCTTGCCTGGTGCCGGGATGTAGAGTGGGGAGCTTGCCTGGTGCCGGGATGTAGAGTGGGGAGCTTGCCTGGTGCCGGGATGTAGAGTGGGGAGCTTGCCTGGTGCCGGGATGTAGAGTGGGGAGCTTGCCTGGTGCCGGGATGTAGAGTGGGGAGCTTGCCTGGTGCCGGGATGTAGAGTGGGGAGCTTGCCTGGTGCCGGGATGTAGAGTGGGGAGCTTGCCTGGTGCCGGGATGTAGAGTGGGGAGCTTGCCTGGTGCCGGGATGTAGAGTGGGGAGCTTGCCTGGTGCCGGGATGTAGAGTGGGGAGCTTGCCTGGTGCCGGGATGTAGAGTGGGGAGCTTGCCTGGTGCCGGGATGTAGAGTGGGGAGCTTGCCTGGTGCCGGGATGTAGAGTGGGGAGCTTGCCTGGTGCCGGGATGTAGAGTGGGGAGCTTGCCTGGTGCCGGGATGTAGAGTGGGGAGCTTGCCTGGTGCCGGGATGTAGAGTGGGGAGCTTGCCTGGTGCCGGGATGTAGAGTGGGGAGCTTGCCTGGTGCCGGGATGTAGAGTGGGGAGCTTGCCTGGTGCCGGGATGTAGAGTGGGGAGCTTGCCTGGTGCCGGGATGTAGAGTGGGGAGCTTGCCTGGTGCCGGGATGTAGAGTGGGGAGCTTGCCTGGTGCCGGGATGTAGAGTGGGGAGCTTGCCTGGTGCCGGGATGTAGAGTGGGGAGCTTGCCTGGTGCCGGGATGTAGAGTGGGGAGCTTGCCTGGTGCCGGGATGTAGAGTGGGGAGCTTGCCTGGTGCCGGGATGTAGAGTGGGGAGCTTGCCTGGTGCCGGGATGTAGAGTGGGGAGCTTGCCTGGTGCCGGGATGTAGAGTGGGGAGCTTGCCTGGTGCCGGGATGTAGAGTGGGGAGCTTGCCTGGTGCCGGGATGTAGAGTGGGGAGCTTGCCTGGTGCCGGGATGTAGAGTGGGGAGCTTGCCTGGTGCCGGGATGTAGAGTGGGGAGCTTGCCTGGTGCCGGGATGTAGAGTGGGGAGCTTGCCTGGTGCCGGGATGTAGAGTGGGGAGCTTGCCTGGTGCCAGGATGTAGAGTGGGGAGCTTGCCTGGTGCCAGGATGTAGAGTGGGGAGCTTGCCTGGTGCCAGGGATGTAGAGTGGGGAGCTTGCCTGGTGCCAGGATGTAGAGTGGGGAGCTTGCCTGGTGCCAGGATGTAGAGTGGGGAGCTTGCCTGGTGCCAGGATGTAGAGTGGGGAGCTTGCCTGGTGCCAGGATGTAGAGTGGGGAGCTTGCCTGGTGCCAGGATGTAGAGTGGGGAGCTTGCCTGGTGCCAGGATGTAGAGTGGGGAGCTTGCCTGGTGCCAGGATGTAGAGTGGGGAGCTTGCCTGGTGCCAGGATGTAGAGTGGGGAGCTTGCCTGGTGCCAGGATGTAGAGTGGGGAGCTTGCCTGGTGCCAGGATGTAGAGTGGGGAGCTTGCCTGGTGCCAGGATGTAGAGTGGGGAGCTTGCCTGGTGCCAGGATGTAGAGTGGGGAGCTTGCCTGGTGCCAGGATGTAGAGTGGGGAGCTTGCCTGGTGCCAGGATGTAGAGTGGGGAGCTTGCCTGGTGCCAGGATGTAGAGTGGGGAGCTTGCCTGGTGCCAGGATGTAGAGTGGGGAGCTTGCCTGGTGCCAGGATGTAGAGTGGGGAGCTTGCCTGGTGCCAGGATGTAGAGTGGGGAGCTTGCCTGGTGCCAGGATGTAGAGTGGGGAGCTTGCCTGGTGCCAGGATGTAGAGTGGGGAGCTTGCCTGGTGCCAGGATGTAGAGTGGGGAGCTTGCCTGGTGCCAGGATGTAGAGTGGGGAGCTTGCCTGGTGCCAGGATGTAGAGTGGGGAGCTTGCCTGGTGCCAGGATGTAGAGTGGGGAGCTTGCCTGGTGCCAGGATGTAGAGTGGGGAGCTTGCCTGGTGCCAGGATGTAGAGTGGGGAGCTTGCCTGGTGCCAGGATGTAGAGTGGGGAGCTTGCCTGGTGCCAGGATGTAGAGTGGGGAGCTTGCCTGGTGCCAGGATGTAGAGTGGGGAGCTTGCCTGGTGCCAGGATGTAGAGTGGGGAGCTTGCCTGGTGCCAGGATGTAGAGTGGGGAGCTTGCCTGGTGCCAGGATGTAGAGTGGGGAGCTTGCCTGGTGCCAGGATGTAGAGTGGGGAGCTTGCCTGGTGCCAGGATGTAGAGTGGGGAGCTTGCCTGGTGCCAGGATGTAGAGTGGGGAGCTTGCCTGGTGCCAGGATGTAGAGTGGGGAGCTTGCCTGGTGCCAGGATGTAGAGTGGGGAGCTTGCCTGGTGCCAGGATGTAGAGTGGGGAGCTTGCCTGGTGCCAGGATGTAGAGTGGGGAGCTTGCCTGGTGCCAGGATGTAGAGTGGGGAGCTTGCCTGGTGCCAGGATGTAGAGTGGGGAGCTTGCCTGGTGCCAGGATGTAGAGTGGGGAGCTTGCCTGGTGCCAGGATGTAGAGTGGGGAGCTTGCCTGGTGCCGGGATGTAGAGTGGGGAGCTTGCCTGGTGCCAGGATGTAGAGTGGGGAGCTTGCCTGGTGCCAGGATGTAGAGTGGGGAGCTTGCCTGGTGCCAGGATGTAGAGTGGGGAGCTTGCCTGGTGCCAGGATGTAGAGTGGGGAGCTTGCCTGGTGCCAGGATGTAGAGTGGGGAGCTTGCCTGGTGCCAGGATGTAGAGTGGGGAGCTTGCCTGGGTGCCAGGATGTAGAGTGGGGAGCTTGCCTGGTGCCAGGATGTAGAGTGGGGAGCTTGCCTGGTGCCAGGATGTAGAGTGGGGAGCTTGCCTGGTGCCAGGATGTAGAGTGGGGGAGCTTGCCTGGTGCCAGGATGTAGAGTGGGGAGCTTGCCTGGTGCCAGGATGTAGAGTGGGGAGCTTGCCTGGTGCCAGGATGTTAGAGTGGGGAGCTTGCCTGGTGCCAGGATGTAGAGTGGGGGAGCTTGCCTGGTGCCAGGATGTAGAGTGGGGAGCTTGCCTGGTGCCAGGATGTAGAGTGGGGAGCTTGCCTGGTGCCAGGATGTAGAGTGGGGAGCTTGCCTGGTGCCAGGATGTAGAGTGGGGAGCTTGCCTGGTGCCAGGATGTAGAGTGGGGAGCTTGCCTGGTGCCAGGATGTAGAGTGGGGAGCTTGCCTGGTGCCAGGATGTAGAGTGGGGAGCTTGCCTGGTGCCAGGATGTAGAGTGGGGAGCTTGCCTGGTGCCAGGATGTAGAGTGGGGAGCTTGCCTGGTGCCAGGATGTAGAGTGGGGAGCTTGCCTGGTGCCAGGATGTAGAGTGGGGAGCTTGCCTGGTGCCAGGATGTAGAGTGGGGAGCTTGCCTGGTGCCAGGATGTAGAGTGGGGAGCTTGCCTGGTGCCAGGATGTAGAGTGGGGAGCTTGCCTGGTGCCAGGATGTAGAGTGGGGAGCTTGCCTGGTGCCAGGATGTAGAGGTGGGGAGCTTGCCTGGTGCCAGGATGTAGAGTGGGGAGCTTGCCTGGTGCCAGGATGTAGAGTGGGGAGCTTGCCTGGGTGCCAGGATGTAGAGTGGGGAGCTTGCCTGGTGCCAGGATGTAGAGTGGGGAGCTTGCCTGGTGCCAGGATGTAGAGTGGGGAGCTTGCCTGGTGCCAGGATGTAGAGTGGGGAGCTTGCCTGGTGCCAGGATGTAGGAGTGGGGAGCTTGCCTGGTGCCAGGATGTAGAGTGGGGAGCTTGCCTGGTGCCAGGATGTAGAGTGGGGAGCTTGCCTGGTGCCAGGATGTAGAGTGGGGAGCTTGCCTGGTGCCAGGATGTAGAGTGGGGAGCTTGCCTGGTGCCAGGATGTAGAGTGGGGAGCTTGCCTGGTGCCAGGATGTAGAGTGGGGAGCTTGCCTGGTGCCAGGATGTAGAGTGGGGAGCTTGCCTGGTGCCAGGATGTAGAGTGGGGAGCTTGCCTGGTGCCAGGATGTAGAGTGGGGAGCTTGCCTGGTGCCAGGATGTAGAGTGGGGAGCTTGCCTGGTGCCAGGATGTAGAGTGGGGAGCTTGCCTGGTGCCAGGATGTAGAGTGGGGAGCTTGCCTGGTGCCAGGATGTAGAGTGGGGAGCTTGCCTGGTGCCAGGATGTAGAGTGGGGAGCTTGCCTGGTGCCAGGATGTAGAGTGGGGAGCTTGCCTGGTGCCAGGATGTAGAGTGGGGAGCTTGCCTGGTGCCAGGATGTAGAGTGGGGAGCTTGCCTGGTGCCAGGATGTAGAGTGGGGAGCTTGCCTGGTGCCAGGATGTAGAGTGGGGAGCTTGCCTGGTGCCAGGATGTAGAGTGGGGAGCTTGCCTGGTGCCAGGATGTAGAGTGGGGAGCTTGCTGGTGCCAGGATGTAGAGTGGGGAGCTTGCCTGGTGCCAGGATGTAGAGTGGGGAGCTTGCCTGGTGCCAGGATGTAGAGTGGGGAGCTTGCCTGGTGCCAGGATGGTAGAGTGGGGGAGCTTGCCTGGTGCCAGGATGTAGAGTGGGGAGCTTGCCTGGTGCCAGGATGTAGAGTGGGAGCTTGCCTGGTGCCAGGATGTAGAGTGGGGAGCTTGCTGGTGCCAGGATGTAGAGTGGGGAGCTTGCCTGGTGCCAGGGATGTAGAGTGGGGAGCTTGCCTGGTGCCAGGATGTAGAGTGGGGAGCTTGCCTGGTGCCAGGATGTAGAGTGGGCGGAAGGCTTGCCTGGTGCAGGATGTAGAGTGGGGAGCTTGCCTGGTGCCAGGATGTAGAGTGGGGAGCTTGCCTGGTGCCAGGATGTAGAGTGGGGAGCTTGCCTGGTGCCAGGATGTAGAGTGGGGAGCTTGCCTGGTGCCAGGATGTAGAGTGGGGAGCTTGCCTGGTGCCAGGATGTAGAGTGGGGAGCTTGCCTGGTGCCAGGATGTAGAGTGGGGAGCTTGCCTGGTGCCAGGATGTAGAGTGGGGAGCTTGCCTGGTGCCAGGATGTAGAGTGTGGAGCTTGCCTGGTGCCAGGATGTAGAGTGGGGAGCTTGCCTGGTGCCAGGATGTAGAGTGGGGAGCTTGCCTGGTGCCAGGATGTAGAGTGGGGAGCTTGCCTGGTGCCAGGATGTAGAGTGGGGAGCTTGCCTGGTGCCAGGATGTAGAGTGGGAGCTTGCCTGGTGCCAGGATGTAGAGTGGGGAGCTTGCCTGGTGCCAGGATGTAGAGTGGGGAGCTTGCCTGGTGCCAGGATGTAGAGTGGGGAGCTTGCCTGGTGCCAGGATGTAGAGTGGGGAGCTTGCCTGGTGCCAGGATGTAGAGTGGGGAGCTTGCCTGGTGCCAGGATGTAGAGTGGGGAGCTTGCCTGGTGCCAGGATGTAGAGTGGGAGCTTGCCTGGTGCCAGGATGTAGAGTGGGGAGCTTGCTGGTGCCAGGATGTAGAGTGGGGAGCTTGCCTGGTGCCAGGATGTAGAGTGGGGAGCTTGCCTGGTGCCAGGATGTAGAGTGGGGAGCTTGCCTGGTGCCAGGATGTAGAGTGGGGAGCTTGCCTGGTGCCAGGATGTAGAGTGGGGAGCTTGCCTGGTGCCAGGATGTAGAGTGGGGAGCTTGCCTGGTGCCAGGATGTAGAGTGGGGAGCTTGCCTGGTGCCAGGATGTAGAGTGGGGAGCTTGCCTGGTGCCAGGATGTAGAGTGGGGAGCTTGCCTGGTGCCAGGATGTAGAGTGGGGAGCTTGCCTGGTGCCAGGATGTAGAGTGGGGGAGCTTGCCTGGTGCCAGGATGTAGAGTGGGGAGCTTGCCTGGTGCCAGGATGTAGAGTGGGGAGCTTGCCTGGTGCCAGGATGTAGAGTGGGGAGCTTGCCTGGTGCCAGGATGTAGAGTGGGGAGCTTGCCTGGTGCCAGGATGTAGAGTGGGGAGCTTGCCTGGTGCCAGGATGTAAGAGTGGGGAGCTTGCCTGGTGCCAGGATGTAGAGTGGGGAGCTTGCCTGGTGCCAGGATGTAGAGTGGGGAGCTTGCCTGGTGCCAGGATGTAGAGTGGGGAGCTTGCCTGGTGCCAGGATGTAGAGTGGGGAGCTTGCCTGTGCCAGGATGTAGAGTGGGGAGCTTGCCTGGTGCCAGGATGTAGAGTGGGGAGCCTTGCCTGGTGCCAGGATGTAGAGTGGGGAGCTTGCCTGGTGCCAGGATGTAGAGTGGGGAGCTTGCCTGGTGCCAGGATGTAGAGTGGGGAGCTTGCCTGGTGCCAGGATGTAGAGTGGGGAGCTTGCCTGGTGCCAGGATGTAGAGTGGGGAGCTTGCCTGGTGCCAGGATGTAGAGTGGGGAGCTTGCCTGGTGCCAGGATGTAGAGTGGGGAGCTTGCCTGGTGCCAGGATGTAGAGTGGGGAGCTTGCCTGGTGCCAGGATGTAGAGTGGGGAGCTTGCCTGGTGCCAGGATGTAGAGTGGGGAGCTTGCCTGGTGCCAGGATGTAGAGTGGGGAGCTTGCCTGGTGCCAGGATGTAGAGTGGGGAGCTTGCCTGGTGCCAGGATGTAGAGTGGGGAGCTTGCCTGGTGCCAGGATGTAGAGTGGGGAGCTTGCCTGGTGCCAGGATGTAGAGTGGGGAGCTTGCCTGGTGCCAGGATGTAGAGTGGGGAGCTTGCCTGGTGCCAGGATGTAGAGTGGGGAGCTTGCCTGGTGCCAGGATGTAGAGTGGGGAGCTTGCCTGGTGCCAGGATGTAGAGTGGGGAGCTTGCCTGGTGCCAGGATGTAGAGTGGGGAGCTTGCCTGGTGCCAGGATGTAGAGTGGGGAGCTTGCCTGGTGCCAGGATGTAGAGTGGGGAGCTTGCCTGGTGCCAGGATGTAGAGTGGGGAGCTTGCCTGGTGCCAGGATGTAGAGTGGGGAGCTTGCCTGGTGCCAGGATGTAGAGTGGGGAGCTTGCCTGGTGCCAGGATGTAGAGTGGGGAGCTTGCCTGGTGCCAGGATGTAGAGTGGGGAGCTTGCCTGGTGCCAGGATGTAGAGTGGGGAGCTTGCCTGGTGCCAGGATGTAGAGTGGGGAGCTTGCCTGGTGCCAGGATGTAGAGTGGGGAGCTTGCCTGGTGCCAGGATGTAGAGTGGGGAGCTTGCCTGGTGCCAGGATGTAGAGTGGGGAGCTTGCCTGGTGCCAGGATGTAGAGTGGGGAGCTTGCCTGGTGCCAGGATGTAGAGTGGGGAGCTTGCCTGGTGCCAGGATGTAGAGTGGGGAGCTTGCCTGGTGCCAGGATGTAGAGTGGGGAGCTTGCCTGGTGCCAGGATGTAGAGTGGGGAGCTTGCCTGGTGCCAGGATGTAGAGTGGGGAGCTTGCCTGGTGCCAGGATGTAGAGTGGGGGAGCTTGCCTGGTGCCAGGATGTAGAGTGGGGAGCTTGCCTGGTGCCAGGATGTAGAGTGGGGAGCTTGCCTGGTGCCAGGATGTAGAGTGGGGAGCTTGCCTGGTGCCAGGATGTAGAGTGGGGGAGCTTGCCTGGTGCCAGGATGTAGAGTGGGGAGCTTGCCTGGTGCCAGGATGTAGAGTGGGGAGCTTGCCTGGTGCCAGGATGTAGAGTGGGGGAGCTTGCCTGGTGCCAGGATGTAGAGTGGGGAGCTTGCTGGTGCCAGGATGTAGAGTGGGGAGCTTGCCTGGTGCCAGGATGTAGAGTGGGGAGCTTGCCTGGTGCCAGGATGTAGAGTGGGGAGCTTGCCTGGTGCCAGGATGTAGAGTGGGGAGCTTGCCTGGTGCCAGGATGTAGAGTGGGGATCTTGCCTGGTGCCAGGATGTAGAGTGGGGAGCTTGCCTGGTGCCAGGATGTAGAGTGGGGAGCTTGCCTGGTGCCAGGATGTAGAGTGGGGGAGCTTGCCTGGTGCCAGGATGTAGAGTGGGGAGCTTGCCTGGTGCCAGGATGTAGAGTGGGGAGCTTGCCTGGTGCCAGGATGTAGAGTGGGGAGCTTGCCTGGTGCCAGGATGTAGAGTGGGGAGCTTGCCTGGTGCCAGGATGTAGAGTGGGGAGCTTGCCTGGTGCCAGGATGTAGAGTGGGAGCTTGCCTGGTGCCAGGATGTAGAGTGGGGAGCTTGCCTGGTGCCAGGATGTAGAGTGGGGAGCTTGCCTGGTGCCAGGATGTAGAGTGGGGAGCTTGCCTGGTGCCAGGATGTAGAGTGGGGAGCTTGCCTGGTGCCAGGATGTAGAGTGGGGAGCTTGCCTGGTGCCAGGATGTAGAGTGGGGAGCTTGCCTGGTGCCAGGATGTAGAGTGGGGAGCTTGCCTGGTGCCAGGATGTAGAGTGGGGAGCTTGCCTGGTGCCAGGATGTAGAGTGGGGAGCTTGCCTGGTGCCAGGATGTAGAGTGGGGAGCTTGCCTGGTGCCAGGATGTAGAGTGGGGAGCTTGCCTGGTGCCAGGATGTAGAGTGGGGAGCTTGCCTGGTGCCAGGATGTAGAGTGGGGAGCTTGCCTGGTGCCAGGATGTAGAGTGGGGAGCTTGCCTGGTGCCAGGATGTAGAGTGGGGAGCTTGCCTGGTGCCAGGATGTAGAGTGGGGAGCTTGCCTGGTGCCAGGATGTAGAGTGGGAGCTTGCCTGGTGCCAGGATGTAGAGTGGGGAGCTTGCCTGGTGCCAGGATGTAGAGTGGGGAGCTTGCCTGGTGCCAGGGATGTAGAGTGGGGAGCTTGCCTGGTGCCAGGATGTAGAGTGGGGAGCTTGCCTGGTGCCAGGATGTAGAGTGGGGAGCTTGCCTGGTGCCAGGATGTAGAGTGGGGAGCTTGCCTGGTGCCAGGATGTAGAGTGGGGAGCTTGCCTGGTGCCAGGATGTAGAGTGGGGAGCTTGCCTGGTGCCAGGATGTAGAGTGGGGAGCTTGCCTGGTGCCAGGATGTAGAGTGGGGAGCTTGCCTGGTGCCAGGATGTAGAGTGGGGAGCTTGCCTGGTGCCAGGATGTAGAGTGGGGAGCTTGCCTGGTGCCAGGATGTAGAGTGGGGAGCTTGCCTGGTGCCAGGATGTAGAGTGGGGAGCTTGCCTGGTGCCAGGATGTAGAGTGGGAGCTTGCCTGGTGCCAGGATGTAGAGTGGGGAGCTTGCCTGGTGCCAGGATGTAGAGTGGGGAGCTTGCCTGGTGCCAGGATGTAGAGTGGGGAGCTTGCCTGGTGCCAGGATGTAGAGTGGGGAGCTTGCCTGGTGCCAGGATGTAGAGTGGGGAGCTTGCCTGGTGCCAGGATGTAGAGTGGGGAGCTTGCCTGGTGCCAGGATGTAGAGTGTGGAGCTTGCCTGGTGCCAGGATGTAGAGTGGGGAGCTTGCCTGGTGCCAGGATGTAGAGTGGGGAGCTTGCCTGGTGCCAGGATGTAGAGTGGGGAGCTTGCCTGGTGCCAGGATGTAGAGTGGGGAGCTTGCCTGGTGCCAGGATGTAGAGTGGGGAGCTTGCCTGGTGCCAGGATGTAGAGTGGGGAGCTTGCCTGGTGCCAGGATGTAGAGTGGGGAGCTTGCCTGGTGCCAGGATGTAGAGTGGGGAGCTTGCCTGGTGCCAGGATGTAGAGTGGGGAGCTTGCCTGGTGCCAGGATGTAGAGTGGGGAGCTTGCCTGGTGCCAGGATGTAGAGTGGGGAGCTTGCCTGGTGCCAGGATGTAGAGTGGGGAGCTTGCCTGGTGCCAGGATGTAGAGTGGGGAGCTTGCCTGGTGCCAGGATGTAGAGTGGGGAGCTTGCCTGGTGCCAGGATGTAGAGTGGGGAGCTTGCCTGGTGCCAGGATGTAGAGTGGGGAGCTTGCCTGGTGCCAGGATGTAGAGTGGGGAGCTTGCCTGGTGCCAGGATGTAGAGTGGGGAGCTTGCCTGGTGCCAGGATGTAGAGTGGGGCGCTTGCCTGGTGCCAGGATGTAGAGTGGGGAGCTTGCCTGGTGCCAGGATGTAGAGTGGGGAGCTTGCCTGGTGCCAGGATGTAGAGTGGGGAGCTTGCCTGGTGCCAGGATGTAGAGTGGGGAGCTTGCCTGGTGCCAGGATGTAGAGTGGGGAGCTTGCCTGGTGCCAGGATGTAGAGTGGGGAGCTTGCCTGGTGCCAGGATGTAGAGTGGGGAGCTTGCCTGGTGCCAGGATGTAGAGTGGGGAGCTTGCCTGGTGCCAGGATGTAGAGTGGGGAGCTTGCCTGGTGCCAGGATGTAGAGTGGGGAGCTTGCCTGGTGCCAGGATGTAGAGTGGGGAGCTTGCCTGGTGCCAGGATGTAGAGTGGGGAGCTTGCCTGGTGCCAGGATGTAGAGTGGGGAGCTTGCCTGGTGCCAGGATGTAGAGTGGGGAGCTTGCCTGGTGCCAGGATGTAGAGTGGGGAGCTTGCCTGGTGCCAGGATGTAGAGTGGGGAGCTTGCCTGGTGCCAGGATGTAGAGTGGAGTTTGTCTAAGGAAAGCTGTCTCGGGTGTGGACCAATCAACTTCAAGGACAGTGCATATCATCAGAGTTGTTTCTTTTTGTTTGCATTTTGACTACTTGTATTGTGGTTATTGCAAACATGATGCATTGTATAAAGGTGTCAGTTTTGTACCAGTTTAAAGAGTAAAACCCTCTACTATATTTTGCCACTTGTAAAGGAGGTCTCATAGTGTAAATGCTTACCCCGAGCTCTCAATACTCTGATAGTGCACTGTTTTTGAGTTGTACGCCTTCTGGTGTCATCTGGTCCAACACCAATGGAGACTTGGCTCTAAGGAAAGCTGTCTCGGGTGTGGACCAATCAACTTCAAGGACAGTGCATATCATTATCATCATCAGAGTTGTTTATTTTTGTTTGCATTTTGTCTACTTGTGTTTTGGTTATTGCAAACATGATGCCTTGTATACAGGTGTCAGTTGTGTACCAGTTTAAAGGGTAAAAACCTACTACTACTGTTTAGTAGTATTTAGTGACTGTAGCAACTACTGACCACAGTAGTATTTACTGGGCCTACAGTAGTTTCTACCGAATATATAGTAGTAACGACTAACTGTATAGTATCTGCTGACTCTATAGTAGTATCCACTGACAGTAGTAACTACTAACTCTATAGCAGTATCTACTCACTCTATAATAGTATCTACTGACGCTAGTAGCTACTCACTGTGGTAGTATGTACTGACTGTATAGTAGTATATACTGACTAGCAGTATTGACTGAATATAGTGGTATATCAGTCCCTCCAGAAAAACGCGATTATGCGATCGCAAGATTTCACGCAAAATCAGCCAAAGTCCGCATATTTATGCGGGGGGCGCGTTTTTTCAAATACGCGCACTTTCGCCGCATAAATTGCAAATTTCCACGCGCAAAATATGCGGGCTTGCATGATTTCATAATCCCCGCATTTTCGTTGCAAAAAGTCACATATATCTTAGCAGAAAGTTGAAAAATGTTGCGTTTACTTCACACAAGCGCAGCCATTTCCCCTGTTGCCATGGGAACGTTATGAAGTGACGTCACTCATTACGCGACATCATTGAAAAGCTGCAAACCCCGCGATGCCAATGAAACCATGATGAAGCCCGCAAATCTTTCTCATTTTCCAACAAACATAAGCGCAAAAGACCGGGCAAAGCAGTTCCCCAGTGTGTTACATGACAGTGGGGGCAAATTATTTTGCATAGCTACCTCTGTAAAACAGGAAGCACACATTTTATTTTTTAATATTTTATTTATTCATTTTTACAGAAGTTGTAGCATATTCATTTTGTAAAGCTACAGAACTTGTTTGACTCAATGTTTTGTAAGTTTGAGCCATCTGTTTGTTAAGGTCTGAAATAAAACAAGATGAGAACTTAAATATTCCCAGCACTTTCTGTGATGTAGTATGCTTGCTTATCATAGGAAGTAATAAGAAATGACTCTTTACATTAAAGTAGTAGCCTAGTGAATAGGGTGTTGGGGGAATCACTTTTTTTTCTCTTTTTCATCAAACCGCAGTTTTTGCAAGTTCCCGCAATTTTTGCAAGCTCCCGCAATTTTTGCAAGTTCCCGCAATTTAATCGCATAAAATTGCATAAATATCCCGCATATTCCATCGCATTTTTTAAGAAAACGTGCCGCATAATCAACGATTTTTGCCCGCAACAATCACCAAAAAACTCCGCGTTTTTCTGGAGGGACTGGTATATGCTGACTGTTTTAGTATCTACTAACTCTACATAGCAGTATCTACCAACTCGTTAGCAGTATCTGCTATCACTACAGCAGTGTATACCGACTGAGGTGGTACCTGCTATCACTATAGCAGTGCATACTGACTGGTGGTACCTGCTATGATTACAGCAGTGCATACTGCTGTGTTGATACCTGCTATGATTACAGCAGTGCATATTGTGGTGGAACCTGCTATGATTACAGTAGTGCATACTGACTGGTGGTACCTGCTATAACAGCAGTGCATACTGCTGTGTTTGTACCTGTTATGATGACAGCAGTGCATATTGTGGTGGTACTTGCTATGATTATAGCAGTACATACTGACTGTGGTGGTAGCTTCTATGATTACAGCAGTGCATACTGACTGTGGTGGTACGTGCTATGATTGCAGCAGTGCATACTGCTGTGGTGGTACATACTTTGATTACAGAAGTGTATACTGCTGTGGTGGTACCTATGATTACAGCAGTGCATACTGCTGTGGTGGTACCTGCTATGATTACAGCAGTGCATATTGTGGTGGTATCTGCTATGATGAGAGGAGTACATATTGTGGTGGTGATACCTGCTATGACAGTAGTACATACCGAGTGTGGTGGCACCTGCTATGACGACAGCAGTACATACTGTGGTGGTACCTACTATGATGACAGCAGTACATACTGTAGTGGTGGTGGTACCTGCTCTGATGAGAGCAGTGCATGTTGACTGTACTCACCACTCACCCTCACCACTCACAACTCACCTTCACCACTCACCCTCATCACTCACCCTCATCACTCTCCCTCACCACTCACCCTCACCACTCACCCTCACCACTCACCCTCACCGCTCACCACTCACTCTCACTATGCACCCTCACCATTCAGCCTCACCACTCACCCTCACCACTCACCGTCACAACCACCACGCACCCTCACCACTCACCCTCACCACTCAACCTCACCCTCACTACTCACCACTCATCCTCACCAATCACCAGTGACCAATCACCACTCACCCTCACCACTCTCCACTAACCCTCACCACTCAACCTCACCACTCACCCTCACCACTCAGCCTCACCGCTCACCCTCACCACTCACTAATCACCACTCACAACCGCCACTCACAACTCACCCTCACCGCTCACCCTCACCACTCACTAATCACCACTCACCCTCACCACTCCCCACTCTCCCTCACCACTCACCACTCACTCTCACTATGCAGTATGCACCCTCACCATTCAGCCTCACCACTCACCCTCACCACTCACCCTCACTACTCACCACTCATCCTCACCAATCACACCCTCACCATTCACCACTCACCCTCACCGCTCACCACTCACCACTCACGCTCACCCTCACCACTCAACCCTCACTAATCACCACTCACAACCGCCACTCACCCTCACCATTCACCCTCACCACTCACCCTCACTACTCACCACTCATCCTCACCAATCTCACCCTCACCCCTCACCCTCACCACTCACCACTCACGCTCACCACTCACTACTCACCCTCACCACTCACCACTCACCACTCACGCTCACCACTCACCCTCACTACTCACCCTCAACACTCACCCTCACCACCACCACTCACCCTCACCACTCACCACTCACCACTCACGCTCACCACTCACTACTCACCCTCACCACTCACCACTCACCCTCACCACTCACCACTCACGCTCACCACTCACCCTCACTACTCACCCTCACCACTCAACCTCACCACTCACCCTCACCACTCACCACTTCCCACTCACGCTCACCACTCACCATCACTACTCACCCTCAACACTCACCCTCACCACCACTCACCCTCACCACTCACCACTCACCACTCACGCTCACCACTCACTACTCACCCTCACCACTCACCACTCACCCTCACCACCACCACTCACCCTCACCACTCACCACTCACGCTCACCACTCACTACTCACCCTCACCACTCACCACTCACCCTCACCATTCACCACTCACCACTCACCCTCACCACTCACCCTATTCCCGTTTTAAAAACGTGCTCACGTGTCGCCAAGTATGCTTCACATGTCTTACAGACACATTCACTCGTTTAGCTTTTGACATTTAACATACAAAACGTTAGCTTGTACTACTGTCATCATAGCAGGTACCACCACCACAGTGATGGTGAGTGGTGAGGGTGAGTGGTGAGCGGTGAGGGTGAGTGGTGAGGGTGAGTGGTGAGGGTGTGTGGTGAGTGAGGGTGAGTGGTGAGGGTGAGTGGTGAGGGTGAGTGGTGAGGGTTAGTGGTGAGGGTTAGTGGTGAGGGTGAGTGGTGAGGGTGATTGGTGAGGGTGAGTGGTGAGGGAGAGTGGTGAGGGTGAGTAGTGAGGGTGAGTTGGGAGGGTGAGTGGTGAGCGAGAGTGGTGAGGGTGAGTGGTGAGGGTGAGGGTGTGTGGTGAGTGAGGGTGAGTGGTGAGGGTGTGTGGTGAGTGGTGAGGGTTAGTGGTGAGGGTTAGTGGTGAGGGTGAGTGGTGAGGGTGAGTGGTGAGGGAGAGTGGTGAGGGTGAGTAGTGAGGGTGAGTTGGGAGGGTGAGTGGTGAGCGAGAGTGGTGAGGGTGAGTGGTGAGGGTGAGTGGTGAGGGTGTGTGGTGAGTGAGGGTGAGTGGTGAGGGTGTGTGGTGAGTGGTGAGGGTTAGTGGTGAGGGTTAGTGGTGAGGGTGAGTAGTAAGGGTGAGTGGTGAGGGTGAGTGGTGAGGGAGAGTGGTGAGGGTGAGTAGTGAGGGTGAGTTGGGAGGGTGAGTGGTGAGCGAGAGTGGTGAGGGTGAGTTGTGAGGAAGAGTTGTGAGGAAGAGTGGTGAGAAAGAGTGGTGAGGAAGAGTGGTGAGGAAGAGTGGTGAGAAAGAGTGGTGAGTGGTGAGGGTGAGTGGTGAGGGTGAGTGGTGAGGGTGAGTGGTGAGGGAGAGGGGTGAGTGGTGAGGGGTGAGCGTGAGTGGTGAGAGTGAGTGGCGAGGGTGAGTGATGAGGGTAAGTAGTGAGGATGTTTGGTGAGGGTGAGTGGTGAGCGTGAGTGGTGAGGGTGAGTAGTGAGGTTGAGTGGTGAGCATGAGTGGTGAGGGTGAGGGAGATTGGTGAGTGGTGAGTGTGATGAGTGTGAGTGGTGAGTGATGAGGGTGAGTGGTCAGGGTGAGTGGTGAGTGGTTAGCGTGAGTGGTGAGTGGTGAGTGGTGAGTGAGAGGGGTGAGCATGAGTGGTGAGGGTAAGTAGTGAGGATGTTTGGTGAGGGTGAGGCGTGAGTGGTGAGGGTGAGGGAGATTGGTGAGTGGTGAGTGGTGAGTGTGATGAGTGTGAGTGGTGAGTGATGAGGGTGAGTGGTCAGGGTGAGTGGTGAATGGTTAGCGTGAGTGGTGAGGGTGAGTGGTGGGGTTGAGTGGTGAGGGTGAGTGGTGAGCGGTGAGCAGTTAGCGGTGAGGGGAGTGGTGGTGGTGAGTGGTGGGGACGAGTGGTGAGGGTGAGTGGTGAGGGTGAGTGGTGAGGGTGAGTGGTGAGTGGTGAGGGTGAGTGGTGAGGGGTGAGTGGTGAGGGTGAGGGGTGAGGGTGAGGGGTGAGGGTTAGTGGTGAGGGTGAGTGGTGAGGGTGAGTGGTGAGTGTTGAGGAAGAGTGGTGGTGGTGAGTGGGGAGGGTGAGTGGTGAGTGGTGAGCGGTGAGTGGTGAGGGTGAGTGGTGAGGGTGAGTGGTGAGTGGTGAGGGGTGAGGAGTGAGTGTTGAGGGTGAGTGGTGGTGGTGAGTGGGGACGGTGAGTGGTAAGTGGTGAGTGGTGAGCGGTGAGAGTGAGTGGTGAGCGTGAATGGTGAGTGGTGAGGGTGAGTGGTGAGGGTGAGTGGTGAGGGTGAGTTGTGAGGGTGAGTAGTGAGGGTGAGTGGTGAGGGTGGAGGGTGAGTGGTGAGTGGTGAGCATGAGTGGTGAGAGTGAGTGGTGAGAGTGAGTGGTGAGTGGTGAGGGTGAGTGGTGAGGGTGAGTGGTGAGGGTGAGTGGTGAGCAGTGAGCGGTGAGGGTGAGTTTTGAGGGTGAGTGGTGAGGGTGAGTGGTGAGTGGTGAGGGTGGGTGGTAAGGGTGAGTGGTGAGGGTGAGTGGTGAGGGTGGGTGGTGAGGGTGAGTGGTGAGGGTGAGTGGTGAGGGTGCCGGGCTCCACGTCAACGCGCCACAGGACCTCGGCTGGACGACGCCCAAGGTCCCAAGTCGTCCCAACAGTCCCCGGCAAGTCGCGGCACTACACATGCTCGGCCCACTCACACGTTACACATGAGTCGCCGCGCCGCGCCTGATAGGCCGCGGGATTCGGGTGCCGGTTCAGTGCGGGGAGGGGGGTTCGTACGGGAGCTCGGACCAGGCCAATGGTCTGAGCTGGCCCATAGGGTAGTGGCTGCGTCGGCCGGTTCGTCTGTGATTACTGGGTCGATCGAGGGTGTTGAGGTTCGGGTTTTGGTTGACACGGGGGCGTCGGCAATGATCATTTCCGACCTTATTTATAATATTCTTCCCGTTCAATGTCGACCCTTACTCCCGGCAGATGTTCCATGTTATGCGGCGAATGGAGGATCCTTGGGTATTGTGGGTCAGATCCGGGCGGTTATTTGCATTGGGGGTTTTTAAATTGTCGGGACTTGTCTTGGTCTCATCGTCTCTGGCGGTCCCATGTTTATTGGGAACGGATTTTCTAGCTAAAATGCCGATCAAGATCCTCATTGATCAGGGTTGCATCGAGCTCCCCTCGGGCCGCCGCATAGCATTTTTGTCCTTCCCTAGCAATTTACGCATGGTCTGTGCGACGGTGAAGGCGATGGTAACCCAGACGGTACACGTACCCCCGGGGTCACAGATATTAGTGCCCCTACGCTTGCAGAAATCTTTTGGGGTGGGTACGACGGAGCATGGTGTACTGTTAGGTCCGTCTAACGCAGCTGTCAGGGGTTTGGATTTGGCGGTGGCTCAGACGGTGGTGAGAGGAGACAGAGACCCCTTCGTTATGGTTTTAAATGCGGGGTCACGGGCAGCTGTGATTCCACAGGGTACCGTGCCTGCTCATGCAGCACCGGTGCCCTGTGGGAGAGCCGCTGATAGCGCATGTTGATACTGCTCCGGCTCCGCATCTTAAATCGGGGGGTGATCAGGGGTGGTTGGATTCACTGTGTTCTGGATCCAGTGACTTGTCTAGTTCACAGCTGGCGGCATTACGCGCCCTGTTGCTCTAATTTTCGGACGTTTTCAGCAAGCACAAATATGATATTGGTTGCACTGACCTATTATGTCACCACATTGACACGGGTGACGCTGCCCCCATTCGGCAAAATCCCTTCCGGCTGAGCCCAGCCGAGAAGGAACATGTGCAATCAGCTGTTAATGACATGCTGTCTGCCGACATCATTTCGCCCTCATCCACTCCATGGGGGGCTCCCATCGTGCTTTTGAAAAATAACGATGGGTCCCTGTGGTTTTGCATTGATTTCCGTCACCTTAATAAGATCTATGTGGCTGACGCATATCCGCTCCCCAGGATGGACGAATCCTTGGATGCTTTAGCGGGGGCACGGTATTTTTCCACATTGGACCTGCTATCGGGATTCTGGCAACTGCCCCTTGACGAGGTATCGAAACCCAAGACCGCGTTTCGGACACCTGTGGGCCTATTTCAGTTCAATCGGTTGCCCATGGGACTCCATTCAGCTCCCACAACACTCCAGAGGTTAATAGAATTGGTTTTGTCTGGCCTTCATTGGGATACCTGTTTAATTTACCTGGATGACATCATCATCTTCAGTAGAACGTTCGAGGAGCACCTCCAACGTTTGAGGGCAGTGTTCCTCAGGATGCGATCCGCCAAATTGAAGTTTAAGCCGCAAAAATGCCGCTTACTCCGGGAATCGGTACGGTACTTAGGGCACATCTTCGGCCGTTCGGGTATCTCCACTGATCCCGCTAAGACACATTGTGTCAGTTCTTGGCCGATGCCCACTTCGGTCAGCGAGGTCCGTAGTTTTATTGGGTTTGCCTCCTATTACCGGCATTTCGTGGAACAGTTTGCCACCATAGCCAAACCCCTGCACGCTTTGACGGCAAACGGTGTGAAGTTTTGCTGGGGGCCAGAGGAGGAAGCCGCTTTTCACTCCCTTTGGGACGCCTTGGTGAGTGCTCCGCCCTTGTGTTAACCTGATTTCACCGAGCCGTTTTTGCTTGACACGGACGCCAGTAACACAGGCATTGGTGGAGTACTCTCACAGGTGATCGGGGGTGTCGAACGCGTTGTTGCCTACGGTAGCAGGGTTTTGTCGCCGGCAGAACAGAGGTACTGCGTGACCCGTCGCGAGTTACTGGCTATTGTGGTTTTTATCCAACAGTTTCGACCGTATCTCTACGGCCAACACTTCACTGTCCGTATGGACCACGCGGCGCTTCAATACGCGCTTCGCGTTGCCCAGCCATCGGGCCAGTTGTCCCGATGGTTGGAGGTCCTCCAGGACTATCAATTCATAACTACTTACCGTAAGGGTGTACGCCATACAAACGCGGATGCCGTGTCGCGGTTGTCACCACGTACGGAATGTGCGTGTATTTTGGGATCGGGACGTTGAAAACCCCAGACTGTCGTCCCACCGACAGCTCTGGCCACCGCGGCCGATGCACTGCGACCCGAGATTCCTTTCTCTCCGACGGGTGGGGATTCTTTACTCACATTGTCCGTCCAAATGGTCGACGCATCCCTGCTCGCGCTGCGTCACAAGGCGAATGGTTCCAATGAGGGTGCAGTTGGCGTCGACTCATGGATAGTGAAACAGGGCCTCCTTATGAATTGGGACGGTACGTTCCTACATCATAGGCTTGTTGTGCCATCTGCTGTGCGGGGTAGGGTTGTTCTGGCCGCCCATGAACGACTGTTACATTTGGGATTTCACAAAACCCTTGCTCTGCTCCAGCGTGATTACTATTGGCCGGGTATGGCGAGGGATGTGTCCACCATTCTCAAAGGGTGTGTGCAGTGCGCCCACGGAAACCGCCTCCCATTGCGGCTAACCCGCCATTGCAGTCTATTCAGGTCTCGCACATCAATTAACTTGTTGCGCTTGATATTTTGGGGCCCTTCCCGGTGACACCTAGGGGCAACAAGCACCTGCTGGTTGGCGTGGAATATTTCACTCGGTGGCCCATGGCTTGGGCACTTGCCAACCAGTCGGCAGCGGCCGTTGCCGAGGCCTTTGTCCAGGGCTATGTCTTGGACAAAGGTGCTCCGGAACGGTTGCTGACCGACCAGGGGAACATTTTTTCGGGCGTTTTATTACGGGAGGTGTGCGACCTTTTGGGCACTAAAAAGGTGCATACCTCCCCGTACCACCCACAGACTGATGGGATGGTGGAGCGGCTCCACAGGATGATTACGTCCATGTTGTGCCATCAGGTGTGAAACGCTCAAGTGGACTGGGACTTACAGATTCCATGTGTCCTCGCCGCTTACAGGATGGCTCCCCACGCGGCAACAGGGTTTTCTCCCTTCTATCTTATGTATGGCCGGGACGCTGATCCACCCGTGGATGCCCAGTTGGGAATTTTCCGAACCCCGTGCTAAGTCTAAATTGGCTGATCACATCAAATTTAACATTTCTAAATTGACCAAGGCACGGGAAGCAGCGACGCTGAACTCGAGATCTCGCCAGATGGCGAACGAGCGGTTGCGGACACAGTGGACGCACACGCACGAGTGGAAACCGGGCGATAAGGCCTGGTTGCACTGCCCGCAGGCGCCATTGGCAACATCCCCGAAACTACTGAGGCCATGGCGAGGACCGGTCGAGGTTGTGCAGGTTGCGTGCCCCCAATGTGTTCGGATTAAGTGGGGGAAGCTTTGTTGGTATGTTCACCCCTCCCGACTGAAACCTTTCACGGCGCCACATACCTTCCCTTCATGTCAGAATGGCCGAGCATGTGATGTGTCCTTTGACTCGGGGAATGGGATGCCGCCGCCTGATCCTCACATGTCTCTGACTGACCCGCTCCCAGGTGTCTCGGAATTGACGGCCTCCGAACGCCAGCAGCCAGATCCCCGGGGCACGTGCGGATCCGGGGAACCCGGTCCGAGCCTTCCAGGACTACCTGGGCCGCCTGTCGGACAAGCATGTCCTGTTCCGTATGATGGACCGGCCAAGCGGACTCGCGCTAAATTGCGCCACTTCTCATGACACGCGGCTGGATCCGCCAGGTTGCGTGTCAGAGCAGCCCCCCTTTGACTGACTGGATGTCCCATTTCTACGGGGCGTGTGGGCTCGCGGGCATGGGTCACGGGACGCCGTAACGTCGTTTTTTTATGTATATATATTTTTTTTTCTTTGACATTGTATATACGTTTTTGTTGTTGAGTGTTGGAGGGTTGGGTTATGTATTGGGGCGTTCGTGTGTTGTTGTTGTTGTTAATTGTTGTGTTATTGTTGTTACGGGGTACACACAGGGTTCTGCTTTTTGGATGTACAGTAATCCCTCGCCACTTCGCGGTTCAAGTTTCGCGGCCTCAGTGCATCGCGGATTTTTCGAACTGATTTAAAGGCCTCATTATACCTGTGCAGTAACACCATCATCATCATCATTCATCATCACATTCATCGAACTGCACAGGTCTGTCATCGTCGTCATTGTCATCGTCATTGTCATCGTCGTCGTCGTCATTACTGGAGTCAAGTCTCAAGATACTACTGTCATTGGTGAGTGTAGAACACCATAATATGTATCTTATGAGAGAGAGAGTGAATGTATATTAAGGTTTTATAATTAAATAGATTTAAGTAAAATATATATATAAAGTATAAATATACATATTTTAAACATTCTGGTACCCACACACACATATACGGAAATTCCTAGGGGGGCAATCCTACTTCGCGGATTTTCACCTATCGCGAGGGGTTCTGGTCCCCATTAACCGCAATAAAGGAGGGATCACTGTATTGTTTATTGCATAGGGGGGTTTTGCAGCCGGGCCGGCTGCGAGCTATGCGGGGGGGGGGGGGGGGGGGTGATGTAGAGGTGGTACGTACCGGGGTGTAACGAGCCATTGCGTAGCCGATGTCTACATCACGGTCCGCACATGGGTGGCTACACCGACGTCCGCATTAGCCCCGCCCCTCAGGGGGCAGAGGGTTATATAGGGCGGTGCGCATGAGCGCTCGGGGAGTCGTTGGAGCCAGTGAAGAATGAAGACGGAGCAAGCTACATAGGACCCTGGGACCCCTAGCCCCGCTACCCTTATCAGGGCCGGGACTCTGTGTGGCTCAGTGGTGAGACCCTGGGTACCCGCGGCCCGATGTCCTTGTCAGGGCCGGGTTGATGGGCCAGTGGTTGAGACCCGTACCCTGGCTAGGTCGGGTCAGATAGCCTCCTCCAGGAAGTACATAGCCGTAGGACCTGAGAGCGTAGCCGGTGTCAGGCACGCGTAGCCGTAGGCTGTGTTCCTAGGCTGTATAGCTGACTGTTTCTGTAGGGTGTTATAATAAATATGTGCTGCCTCCGTCAACTCGTCTCCTGCAGTATTTACACCATTACACGTGTAACGATCGCGGCCAATGTACACAAACACAATGTACACAAACACGTGCAGGTGAATCACGATGTGATTATTGACAATTGACATACGCGACTTGTATTATAGATGGGAAGGTAATTCTCTCCGCATGCGCGTGCACGTGGTCGACAAAGACACAGATCATCGCCATCGCCCCGTGTAGCCTGAACAGACTGTTGGGGCAAGCGCTGTTCGCGAGTAGCACCGAATGAAGGCCGGGACGGCACACGAGGGGGGTAGGTGGCCAGCACCACGCCCGGCCGCCTTTGTCTCCCGAGTTTGCGATGCTCACACATCGCTCCACGCACTCGTTTAAGGCCGAGTCGGCGTCTGCCCGAGCTATCGGGTGTTGCTACGGCTTGGAGGGGAGATGGGTGATTTGCATATTATCACGTGACGCGTTGGAGACTTGTGACGTGTCAGGGGCTAGGGGGTGGGGGAGGGGGGAATTTAAACGAGCATAGTCGCAGACGCACATGGCTAGCGATTGGGGAGATCAACGTTCGGAGCCGTGCGCTCGGGTCTTGCGTGACCTTCTGATGATGGTTTATACAATTGTAATCACTTGGTAACGATGCAAGCAGAGTAGGTTGGCCACGTGACGCAACAATGCGACTTTAAGGCTGGGAAAAATTCAGAGTGATTATGGAATGATGATACACATTTAAAACGTCACAAGAAGCGCATGTGTTTTTTTACTTAATAATTCCTCTGCAATCAAAGCATGCGGTGAGACTACTCTAATATCCGTGGCCACGAATTGATCCGTAAAGACAACTCCTGTAATCCGCGTTTGTGTGTGTGTGTGTGTGTTTACGGATAAGATCAAGTTTTACAACACACTCATCCTATTCTCCGCATGGTTTTCTCACGCGAATTACTGACAGGGTGTGGGGAGGGGAGTGTGGGCTTCATCTAGCAGTGACGTGTAAAAGATCTGTAAGTGACCGTAATTAATAATATTATTATTACTGTTGTTGTAGTATTTCCACCAACTTCTGTGGCTGTGTGAGGGTCGCTAGCCCCCGAGATCCCTCCCTCGGTACCCCTAACGGCCGGGTTAACCTCATTACTCGCCCCCTCGCTGCTGGGCGAACCGCTGCTGGGTTCTTCACCCATGGGGTGAGAGCCGTCGCTCCAGGATTCCCCTCCCCCGCGGGTCCGCGTAGTAGGCATGGTTAATTATGTACGCGCACACCCACACACAGCTCTGCGCGGCACTCACTCAACCCTGACCACTCACGCTAGGATCGCGCACCTGTATTATACACGTCGTGAACGTGCGCGCACACGCACATACAGCTCCACACGCGATACCCACTCTTGCACCGCTCTGCGCCGCGCTCGCCGCTCACGTTATGATCGCGCACCTGGGGTACGCCGATTACGCACGCCGCGAGCTTACGCATACACAGTACCACACACGTTCACACTTATAACACGAGATCACACGAGGCCACGATCAGCTATTAATGATTTATTGTCTGCTACGTGGGACTGGTTGTTGAGTCAGTATGAATCGACGAGGCTGCCTACTCTACTAACCCGGAACCTATTCCCTATTTATCGTTCACGAAACACTTTTACCTCCTTACTCACGGTTTGAGGCACTCGACGTTCCGTGGGTTTTCCTCGCTGCTTGCCTCGACACGTCGCACGGACGTCCGGAGGGCAGAGCTGGGGCAGTCCTGGACGTTGGCTTCTCGGAGCAAGAGAGCGATTTCCCCTTTGCTCTCCCCATTTATTCTCCCTACCTCAAAGGGAATGCGGCTCTGGACAATAGGCTCGCGACCCTCTCGCATGCGCACCGCCGTTCCGGGCGCTTTTGATATGCTACTTAATGCTCAACCTGCGCGGCGCAAATTCCAATCAATCCGCTTTTGATATGCTAATTAATGCTCAACCTGCGCGGCGCAAATTCCAATCAATCCCTTTCTCACGCAGGCCCCCCCCCCCATTATTGCAGTTTATGCGGCGGCGTCCGTCACAAAGGTGCGCCGTGGGAATTTGTGCACGGCTCCCCGCGTGACCCCGCTCTCCCGATTACTCATACTAACAGCCTTATCCTTTAACTCCCCTAACAATGGTGCCTGCGTGCCCGCGCGTAATTATGCCGTCCCTCCGCTCCCTGTGCGGGGGTGCCTGATTATGCAATTCAGATGCGCTGCGTGTTTTCTAATGATGCTCCTCCATCAAAATGCTTATTCCCTCTGCCTGCCCCGTCGATACTTGCGTGTGTGGGGTGTGTGAGATGCGTTTCACCCGCGGTGGCCGAGTGGCCCCTCGCTGCGACCTTGCAACCTTAAGGCCGGTCGCAGCGCCGCGGTGCAAAGTAGCGTCGGGGGAGGTCGTCCAATTCCCTGGTTGCCGGAAACCGTGAAAGTTTAATCCCGATAAGGGCTTCTCGGATAAAAACCCGTCGGCCAGGTGACCTCCCCACGGAGCTCTATGGGGGGGGGGGGAATGCGTGCGGGTGTGTTCGTGTGAGGTGAGGTGAGGGGGACGCGGGGTCGGCTCCGTCGCTTGGTGGTGGCGAGGTCTTAGATGGGGCGCCTGCTGAACGGCTTCATGGCGGCGGCATGACATAGCCCCCCGAGGTGCTGGTCCCCGTCCCGGGTTGACTGGAGCACCTTGCTTGAGCCGCGCCCACGAGGAAACGCTGCGGGGTCCGGGGGGTCCGTCCGGCCCTCGTGGCTGGTCTCGGGGTGGGTGGCTCCGTCCTCTGCAGCTCCTGCGGCGGCCTCCTCCTCCACTCCAGCGGCTCTCCCTGTACCTCGGTACCTGCGGGCTGGGGTACAAACTCAGAAGCGGAGGGGTTTAGGGGCCGTCGTCCGCGCCGTCCCCTGGCGGGGTCGGGGCGTCTCGGGGGCCCGGCGGGGCCCATGTAGGGTGCGAGGCCCCCCAACACGAGGGGTGCGGGTACTCCGGGATTTCGGGGCCTTCGGGTGACGGGGTTCTCTCTCGCCGGGGCCGCTTTCCACGGTTTTAAGCGGCGGACGTTGACCACCGTCTCTCGATCCCTCTCCCCGCCATAAATTAGTACCGTCCAGGGGGAGATCTGTCGCACCACGGTCCAGGGTCCTCGCCAGTAGGTCGTCAGTTTCCCCACCTGCCCGGCCCCGACGCGAGGGGTGTGTAGCCACACCTTAGCGCCTGTCAGGACGTGTGTACGGTCGTGGCGTAGGCGAAAAGGGCGTAGGGGAGGTGTTCGTCCCAATCCCGTTGATTTGCGGCCGCCATACGTTTGAGTTTCCCCGCTAGGGTCTGATTCATGCGCTCCACCATACCGTTCGCTTGGGGGTGGTACGCTGTGGTTCGGTCCTTCTGGATTCCGAACTCTCGGCACAGTGCCTGGAACAACTCGGCCTCGAACTCGCTACCCTGGTCGGTGAGGACTCGTTCTGGGATCTCGTGCTTAAGTACGTAGTGTTCCACGAATGCCCGGGCCACCACCAAGGCCGTTTTATCAGGGATGGCCACTGCCACGGGGTAGCGGGTGAAATACTCTACTGCGACTAGGATATATCGGTTGCCTCGATGGGATCGCGGGAATGGCCCCTGTAGGTCAATCCCGACCAGCTGATTCGTGCGGCTGACGCGGAACGGCCTTAGGGGTACCTGGTATCGTGCCGGTTTCGGCCCGCACTGCTGACAGGCGCGGCAGCCCTGTACCCAGGCCGCCACGTCTTGTGCCAATTTGGGCCAGAGATACTGGCGACGCAGGGCCTCTCGAGTGCGTCGTTCCCCATCGTGGCCCCCGAGTGGGTGGTCATGCACCAGCCGAAGCAGCTGGGGTCGCACCTGGGCAGGAACACAGATGCACCCCGGCTGGCTGGCCTCGGTTAACTCCCGTACCACTCCGTTCTGCACACACAACCGGGCATACAAACCGCTCCAGGGTCCTGGTAGGGCGCTCTTTTCCTCCCGCAGTGCCGCCTCCACTGCCGCCAGATCGGGATCTCGCTGCTGGGTCTGTCTCAGCTGCTCGTCGTTCAGGCCCGGGAAGGCGCAGCCGACGTCCTCCTGGATCCGTCCGATCGGGTCCCGAGCCGCGGGTCCCGCGCTTGCCGTGCGGTCGACGGGATCCTCGGTGCCACCTGTGAGGGCCTCTGTGGCGCACACTGCACTTTCTCTCGCTGGGGGGGGGTCAGTGGCCGCGGCCGCTCGGGGGTCCGTTGCCTGCCGGCAGCGTCCCCCCGTGAAGCACGGGCAGGCCTCCTCCGCCCTTGTCTCGGCGTCCACCGTGGGTCGCCTCGACAAGGCGTCCGCGTTTGCATGCGTCCGGCCAGCCCGATACTCGATTTGCAGGTTGTACTCCTGCAACTGCGCCAACCACCGGGCCATCTGCCCCCGCGGCTCCTTGAATGTAAGAAGGAACTGCAGAGCATAATGGTCAGTGCGTACGCGACATTTCCTGCCGTACAAATACGGCTGGAACTGCTTACATGCGAAAATCACGGCGTACAACTCTTGGCGGGTCACGCAATAGTTAAGCTCGGCCCCACTCAAGGTCCGGCTGGCGTACGCGATGACTCGTTCCGTCCCATCCTGTACCTGTGACAACACCGCGCCCAGCCCGCTGCTGCAGGCGTCGGTGTCCAAAATAAAATCGGTGGTAAAATCAGGGAAAGCGAGGGTGGGGGCGTGGGTGAGGTGGTCTTTGAGAGTGGTGAAGGCCGTCTGGCAGGCCCCCGTCCACTGGTAGGGGTGCTTAGGGGAGGTGAGTTGGGTGAGGGGGCGTGCAATCTCGCTGAATCCCTTTACAAATCGACGATAATAGGTGGCGAGCCCCAAAAATGATCTGATCTCCGTCAGATTCCTTGGCCGTGGCCACTCCACTACGGCGCGTACCTTCTCCGGATCGGTGTGCACACCTGCCTCGCTGACGCGATGCCCGAGGTACCCCACCTCGCGTTGTGCGATGTAACACTTACGTGGCTTGAGCTTGAGATGAGCTGCTCGCAGTCGCTGGAACACCTCTCGAAGCCTAGACCAATGCTCAGACAAAGATCTACTGAACACTATCACATCGTCCAAGTAAATCAGGCACTGTTCCCATTGCAAGCCCCGCATCACCAACTCCATCAGCCGCTGGAACGTCACGGGCGCATTGGTGAGTCCGAACGGGAGTACTCGAAACTCGAATAGCCCCATCGGGGTGGTGAATGCGGTTTTCGGCCGATCCTCCTCCGCCATCTCCACCTGCCAGTACCCGGACGCGAGATCGAGGGTGGAAAAATATCGCGCTCCAGCGAGGCTGTCGAAGGTGTCGTCGATGCGGGGTATGGGGAAGGCATCGCCGAGCGTGACTGCATTTAGTTTACGGTAATCGACGCAGAACCGGGTTGACCCATCCTTTTTCGTCACTAGTACCACTGGGGCTGACCAGGGGCTCGCCGAGGGCTGAATTATGTTATCGCGAAGCATGTCCCCAACTGCCGCTTTGATTTGGGCGCGTTCGGGTGCGCCCACTCGGTACGCAGGGAGTTTGATGGGTCGGGCTGCACCGGTGTCAATTTGGTGCTTAACAAGATCGGTCCGACCCACGTCCGAGTCGTGTTCACTGAATACGTCGGCGTACTCCCGCAGTAACTCGCGCAGCCGATCGGCCTCTCCCTTAGGTAAATCCGCCCATGGTACATGTAACGCGTCGAGCAGGGGAATGACCTCGACTCGGGGAGTCGGGCCGACTCGCCAGGCCAGGTCCTGGTCACCCTCAGAACGACCGGGGTCCTCAGCCCAGAGTGCGAACACCGAGTCGTTAGAGTGGCGTGTGTGCAGGGGGTGTACGGTGGCTATCGGGGTGCGCCGCCGCAGTATCGCTGGGGTACTGTGGGGGTTAAACATCCGCATAAACAATCGGTCCCCATCTGCGTTTACCAACGTGGCGGATCCCACGACCCCATACCGTTTTGCCAACTCCGGGTGAGGAGTTAGCATTACCTCTCCTGATGGTCGGAGCGTGGGGTCGGTGGGGGATGTTGCCACCGGCACCAGCATCTCGGTGAGCGGGCCGATGGTAACTGCCGTCGCCAGGATAGCGGCCACAGGTGCGAAGCGGGGGCGCGTCGGTTCTCGTCCCAAGAACGGTATCCGCTCGCCGTTGCTCTCCATGGTGGCGCATCGCTGGCGGGGTTGCACGTTGAGTCCTAGCCGTTCTAAGAGGTCGGTACCTGCGATACACTCGTGACACAACGCACTCGACACGTAGAACTCCTGGGTGCACACCTGACTGCCTATGCGGACCTCTAGGGTGGCTCTCCCCAGCAGCCCCATTCCGGCTCCGCTCGCCGTGTGCAGCGCGCGGTCCGGTGCCTGCAGGTGACGCACGTCGACCCCGATCGCGCTGCAGTGCGCTGCGCTCACGAGCGAGGCCACCGCCCCCGTGTCCAGCAGGATTCGGGTACCCACTCCGTTTACCTCCCCTTCCACCAGCGACGTGGCCCCCGTGATCCCTGCCACCAGCTCCCGTAGCCAGTCGCCAGGAGTCACCGTTTCCGTGGGCGTTGTTGCTGGAACCTGTGTGGAGATCACTCGCTCGCCATTATTCTCATCATCGTCTATTTGTATCGGGACCGCGTCGATTGCACCCCTAGTTGGTCCGCTCTCTAGGGGGCGTTGGAGTTTAACCCCCGCGTCTGCCTAGCTCGGGTGCTTTCAGGACAGTCCCTCACTAGATGCCCTCGGCGATCGCACATATAACATGCCCGGGGAGGGGGGGCGGCTCTGTAGTGGGCCCCCTGCCCGCTCCCTCTCCCAGTTTGTCGCTGCCTGGACTCCACCTCTAGTTGGGTTACCCTTCCCGTTAGCCCTCCCACCGTGGCGCGCAGCTCCCCCATCTCGGACTGGATGGCCTCAACGGAGGACTGCAGCTTGGTCATATTTTTATTCGCTATATCTCCTATGCCAGCCTGTAACCCGGCTACCCACCCTGGGGTGGTCTCGCTGGGTCTCTGGGGCTCCCTTGCCCGTCCCCTTACTGCGATGGCGATCTCTTCCTCCTCGTCGGAGAGTAGGCTCGCCACGGCGCACTCTCGTCCCCTCCCTCGAGGCTGCGCGTGCTCACCTGAGAGTTTCTCGCATTTTCGCGCGCGCTCGACGAGGGTGTTAAAGGAGAGGCGTGCACCGTCTACATTTGGCTGCCACCACGGGGTGCGTGCCAAATATCGTTGGATTTTACCGGCGGCGAGGCCCTCAATTATTTTGGCCTCGTACTCTGGGTACGCGAGCTGGGTCAACATGCGTACATCCTCGGCGTAATCTCGCAGATCCTCGCCGGGTTGGCGACGGCGTGCCTCTAAGGCCGCCTGCACATCCTCCTCGTCATAGGCGCCGAAGCGCCGTTCGAGTTCGCACGTTAATTTTTCCCACTGATTTTGTGCGCTTGCGGGCAAAGCTTCCACAAAGTCAGCTGCCCGCCCATCTAAATGTAACTCTAACTGCTGCAACGCCTCCTCATCTGACCACCCATTAACTTTTTTAGCCCCTCTGATGCTGCGGGCAAACGATTTCCATGATGGAATTCCTTTGCCCGTAAATGTGCATTTGATTTTCATCTGGGTTGGGGG
Organism: Lampetra fluviatilis; assembly: GCF_964198595.1. Lineage (NCBI taxonomy): Eukaryota > Metazoa > Chordata > Hyperoartia > Petromyzontiformes > Petromyzontidae > Lampetra > Lampetra fluviatilis. The sequence goes on along the minus strand of NC_136279.1, from coordinate 19,534,145 downwards.
GCCTCTTTCCCTTGGGTGTGCGGGGGATCGTCCCGTTTCTGACACCAATATGTGAGGGTCGCTAGCCCCCGAGATCCCTCCCTCGGTACCCCTAACGGCCGGGTTAACCTCATTACTCGCCCCCTCGCTGCTGGGCGAACCGCTGCTGGGTTCTTCACCCATGGGGTGAGAGCCGTCGCTCCAGGATTCCCCTCCCCCGCGGGTCCACGTAGTAGGCATGGTTAATTACGTACGTGCACACCCACACACAGCTCTGCGCGGCACTCACTCAACCCTGACCACTCACGCTAGGATCGCGCACCTGTATTATACACGTCGTGAACGTGCGCGCACACGCACATACAGCTCCACACGCGATACCCACTCTTGCGCCGCTCTGCGCCGCGCTCGCCGCTCACGTTATGATCGCGCACCTGGGGTACGCCGATTACGCACGCCGCGAGCTTACGCATACACAGTACCACACGCGTTCACACTTATAACACGAGATCACACGAGGCCACGATCAGCTATTAATGATTTATTGTCTGCTACGTGGGACTGGTTGTTGAGTCAGTATGAATCGACGAGGCTGCCTACTCTACTAACCCGGAACCTATTCCCTATTTATCGTTCACGAAACACTTTTACCTCCTTACTCACGGTTTGAGGCACTCGACGTTCCGTGGGTTTTCCTCGCTGCTTGCCTCGACACGTCGCACGGACGTCCGGAGGGCAGAGCTGGGGCAGTCCTGGACGTTGGCTTCTCGGAGCAAGAGAGCGATTTCCCCTTTGCGCTCCCCATTTATCCTCCCTACCTCAAAGGGAATGCGGCTCTGGACAATAGGCTCGCGACCCTCTCGCATGCGCACCGCCGTTCCGGGCGCTTTTGATATGCTACTTAATGCTCAACCTGCGCGGCGCAAATTCCAATCAATCCGCTTTTGATATGCTAATTAATGCTCAACCTGCGCGGCGCAAATTCCAATCAATCCCTTTCTCACGCAGGCCCCCCCCCATTATCGCAGTTTATGCGGCGGCGTCCGTCACAAAGGTGCGCCATGGGAATTTGTGCACGGCTCCCCGCGTGACCCCGCTCTCCCGATTACTCATACTAACAGCCTTATCCTTTAACTCCCCTAACAATGGTGCCTGCGTGCCCACGCGTAATTATGCCGTCCCTCCGCTCCCTGTGCGGGGGTGCCTGATTATGCAATTCAGATGCGCTGCGTGTTTTCTAATGATGCTCCTCCATCACAATGCTTATTCCCTCTGCCTGCCCCGTCGATACTTGCGTGTGTGGGGTGTGTGAGATGCGTTTCACCCGCGGTGGCCGAGTGGCCCCTCGCTGCGACCTTGCAACCTTAAGGCCGGTCGCAGCGCCGCGGTGCAAAGTAGCGTCGGGGGAGGTCGTCCAATTCCCTGGTCGCCGGAAACCGTGAAAGTTTAATCCCGATAAGGGCTTCTCGGATAAAAACCGGTCGGCCAGATGACCTCCCCACGGAGCTCTATGGGGGGGGGGGAATGCGTGCGGGTGTGTTCGTGTGAGGTGAGGTGAGGGGGACGCGGGGTCGGCTCCGTCGCTTGGTGGTGGCGAGGTCTTAGATGGGGCGCCTGCTGAACGGCTTCGTGGCGGCGGCATGACAGCTGCGGTGTAGAACCTCCACTCGGCGGCAGCGTCGATGGAGATCGACTGAATTAGATTGCGCGCGTGTCTGCACGTGAGCTGTCGTGTCTGCGTGCGTGCGCTCCGTGTGGATGGAGCGATCACATCCTGTGCGACGTGGTGATGTACATCTTGCAGTTGGCGCAGCGATGCTCCACGTCCTTGCACGAGTCCACGACGAGCGGAATCCACACGCACAGCCACAGCCTGGGGCGAGATGGGGAGAGACGTGAAGGAGGAGGAGGAGGGGAGGGTGGGTTGGAGAGATGGGTGCTGTGTTGGGGGCGGGCGGGGGGGGCAGGTGACGGGAAGGAACGACAGCCACAGTCTGTGGGAACGGAGAGCTCGTGGTGTGATGGTGGGGATTTGGCGAGGGATGGGAGGGGGGGTGATGGGGATGCGGGTTCGTGGTGGGGATGGGAGGGGTGATGGGGGGGGTGATGGGAGAGATGGTGGAGGGGGGGAGAAAGATGGGAGGGGGGAGGAGATGCAAACACGCCCTGGCCCAGCCGTCTAATACCACATGTATTTATTTTCTGGAGCACTGCCACGAAGCAAACAGCAGCAGCAACAGCAGCAACAACAGCAGCAACAACAACAGCAACAACAGCAACAGCAGCAACAGTAGCTGCAACAACAGCAGCAACAACAGCAGCAACAGCAAGAGCAGCAGTGTAGGGGTGTTAGAGAGAGAGCCGTTATGCATGGCAGCTTATGGGAAACAAACACAGTGGGCGGGGCTACGTGAGTGCACGGGGGGGGGTGCTCTCAACGACGTCCGCACCAGGCAGCCCGGGGCCCCACCCCTCAGCGGGGGTGGAGTATAAAGGGGGATGTGTCAGAGGGCTCGGGGCAGAATGTTAAAGCTAAACCAGTGAAGACCGAAGATCGTCTAGCTAGAGCCCTGGACTCCCCTGGGACGCCGCCCTTGTCAGGGCCGCGCAGGACCGAGCCAGCGGCGTGGTCCCAAGAACCAGAGCTAGTGCTCTGGGACTCCGGGTACCGTAGCCCGACTTACCAGTGTCGGGCCAGACAGCCTCCCCTAGCCCGTTAGTGGAGGACTAGGAGGTAGGCCAGAGATAGCTAGCAGTGTATTCCCAGCTAGCCGGGTGAGGGGGCCGATACCCCCTCTAGTATTGTATGTCCACAGTTGTGACTACTTGTACGGAATAAATACGTGTGCCTCACCAACGGTGTCCAAGAGTCATCAACGGTACTTCATCTGGTGTCAGAACAACTACGAACATGGACACGCGCCGGACAGCTCGAGCCGGAGTACCGCAGGTGGAGGACACCGCTGAAATTGTCGAGCCCGAGACGGCTCAACAAGACATCGTGCAGCCGGGGCCGGACGCATTCTTACCGGGGCATAAGGATGAAGAGGAGCCGCCATCAGAAGGGTTGAGGCTGGCTCACGCGAGGCTGGCGGAGCTGCTTTACGCCGCTGCTGCCACACTCGAACACATCACGCGGCTGGGGGCTGGTGGACCACCACGGGGCGAGGAGAACCGACGTCCGATGCGCCTTCCCGCCATCTCAACGGATTCAAACTTTGAATCTCCCGCCATCGCCGCAGCAGCTGCTGAGGGCGTGGCCGGCCTGAACATCGGGTCCAACATCGCTCTCGCTGGGGCTGCCGCGTCACCGCCAGCGGAGGGAGCGTCATCACGGCTGCGACAGGCGATACCATCTGCCGTTCGCGCCGAAGCGCAGCCGAGTTACGGGGACAGCAGCCTGCGAGCTTCCATGGCGACCGCTGCGCTGCACCAACGGCTGCCTCCGCTCAAAGAGTTTGTTGGCGCGGAGGGCGACTGGGGCGGCTTCCAGCGACGCTTCCTCGCCCACCAAGAAATGGCACGCTGGTCGGATGCTGAGGCTCTCTGCGCGCTGCCGGCGCTCCTCGACAGCGACGCACTCGCCGCCCTTACATCGGCGCCGAGGGAGAAGCGCTCCACGCTACAGATGGCGCTGCAGTTGCTGGCCGGGGTCTACGGACCTTCAGCGGAATGCAGGCAGCAGTTTTACGATCGCCAGCGGGGTGCAAAGGAGTCGCCCCTGGCGTACAGGACGAGTCTCCTGGCACTGGCGAAGACGGCCTTCCCTCGAATGGACGACGACGGCGTGGACGCCATGGTCACAGAAAAAATCCTCCTGCTGGCAGACGACCTGGACATCGCCGTCGTTGCACAGGAGGACACGGAGATGAGTTCCCTCCAGGCTGCGCGGCTCCTCCACGCCAACCTGCTGTCACAGCGTCGGAAAGCCAGCAGGGCAGCGGCCGGGCGTGCGGTGGCTGCAGCCACCTTCCCGGCGGAGGAGGTTTACGCCGTCGACTGTCGACAGCAGCAGGGGACGGGAGCACGGTCGGGCCGGGATGGGTCGAGCTGCTTCGACCGTCCGTCATCGCCGCCGGCGCTCCCGCGTTGCTTCAACTGCGGCGTCCGGGGCCATGTCGCCTCGGGGTGCCGCTCTCCTCGGCAGCGCGGGACGACGCCTCGACAGGACGCCGGCCCTCCTCCTCCCAAGCTCCATCAACATAATCCGGCGAGTCGCGGCACCCCTCATGTTTGGCCCAAGCACACACTCGTCACACACTCGCACACCGCAACGAACGGGGGGCCGACATTGCGCTGCGACGGGCCAACACGCACCACTATGGGGACTCAAATCGAACCCAGGCAGTGATCCATGTTGGCCCATCGCGTTGTGGCCGCGTCGTCGGGGTCGTCGGCCGTGGTGGGACACATTGACGGGGTGGAGGTACGCATCCTGGTCGATACGGGGGCATCGGCGACCATCATTTCCGAACTCATTTACAATATTCTACCTGTCCAGAGCCGTCCTTTACTGCCGGTTAACGTCCCATTCTATGCTGCTAACGGGGGCTCTCTTGGCATCATTGGACAGATTCGAGCGCAAATTTGTATCGGGGATATCAAATTGTCGGGCCCGATTTTTGTGTCCTCCTCGCTGGCGGTTCCGTGCCTGCTGGGGACGGACTTCTTGGGCAAAATGCCGATTCGGATTTTAATAGACCAGGGATGCATTGAGCTCCCGTCGGGACGACGCATGGCGTTCCTGCTTTCCCCTACTGCGGCTCGGACGGCGTTCGTAACAGTACCAGCGTTCGTCGTTAAAACAGTTCGTGTGCCGCCGGGAGCTCAAATGTTGGTGCCTCTAAAACTTCGTCGGCCCTTCGCTGAGGGCATTGGGGACCAGGGAATTCTGCTGGGACCATCTAGGGCCGGGGTTAGTGGACCTCATTTGATTCCGGCCCAGACCGTCGTAAGAGGGGACGGGGACCCTTTCATCGCGATCCTCAATGTGGGGTCGCAGACAGTGGTAGTTCCTCAAGGGACGGTGCTTGCTCACGCGACGCCGGTGCCCTGCGAGGAACCTGTTGCGAATCACGTCGGCACTGCTCCCCGGCCGCACCCACATTCGGACATCGATGGAGGGTGGCTCGATGCGCTTTGTGCGGGATCGACGGACCTGTCAAATTCAGAGCGCCAACAGCTTAGAACGCTACTGCGGGAATTTTCCGACGTTTTCAGTCGGGACAAATACGATTTGGGTTGCACTCATCTGCTGCGTCACCATATTGACACGGGTGACAGCGCGCCAATACGCCAGAATCCGTTTCGGTTAAGTCCCGCCGAAAAGGACCATGTCAAATCGGCTATTGATGACATGTTAGCCGCCGACATCATTTCTCCTTCCACCAGCCCTTGGGGAGCGCCGATCGTCCTGGTTAAAAAGCAGGACGGCTCGTTGTGGTTTTGCGTTGATTTTCGGCGCCTTAACAAAATTTCGGTTGCCGACGCATACCCGCTCCCACGGATGGACGAATCGCTGGACGCCTTGGCGGGAGCGCGATTCTTCTCCACACTGGATTTATTTTCGGGATTCTGGCAGCTTCCTCTGGACGATGATTCAAAGCCTAAAACTGCTTTCCGTACACCGCACGGCCTGTTCCAATTCAACCGGTTGCCGATGGGCTTACACTCAGCGCCGGCAACTTTCCAGCGTTTGATGGAATTGGTTTTGGCTGGATTGCAATGGGAGTCGTGCCTGATTTATTTGGATGACGTTATCGTCTTTAGTAAAACTTTTGACGAACATCTCCAGAGGTTGCGGGCGGTTTTCCTAAAGATGCGGGCTGCTAATTTGAAATTCAAACCCCAAAAATGTCATTTGTTACGCGATTCGGTGCGTTATTTGGGGCACATCGTGGGGTGCTCAGGTATTGCTACCGATCCCGCCAAAACGCAGTGTGTCAGCTCCTGGCCGACTCCCACCTCGGTGGGAGAGGTCAGGAGTTTCATTGGCTTTGCGTCGTATTACCGACGGTTCGTCGCTGATTTTGCGACGATTGCCAAACCCCTACACGCTTTAACATCAAACGGGGTTCGGTTCCACTGGGGTCAGGAGGAGGAGGCTGCTTTCTGCTCCATTTGGGACGCCCTGGTAAAAGCTCCTCCCTTGATTTACCCAGATTTTTCGGAACCATTTTTGCTCGACACCGATGCGAGCAAGACGGGTATTGGGGGCGTGCTTTCCCAGGTGGTTGACGGCGTGGAACGGGTGGTTGCGTACGGCAGTCGGGTGTTGTCTCCAGCGGAGCAAAGATATTGTGTCACCCGTAGGGAACTGTTGGCAATTGTCTATTTCATCCAACAGTATCGCCCATATCTGTACGGTCGGCATTTCACCGTCCGCACAGATCATGCGGCACTGCAGTACGCCCTGCGGGTTCAACAGCCATCGGGACAATTGTCCCGATGGTTGGAGATCCTCCAGGATTTTGATTTCGAAACCACCTACCGTAAGGGCGTTCGCCACACCAACGCGGACGCTCTGTCGCGCATGCCAACCACCTCCGAATGTGCATGCCTCCTGGGGTCGGGACGTTGCAAGCCAGCAGGGGACATGCCGGTTCCGGTCCTGGCGGCCGCCGCCGCCGACGAAACATTGCTTCCAAATTCTATCGCACAACAGGGAAAAGATTCCCTGCTGGGTTTGCCTGTTAATGAATGGGGGCGCCTCCAGATGGAGGATACCTCCCTCCTCGCGTCGCGTCGTCGCGCCGGGGAGGCGGGGCGGGGGACGGGTGATGCCGACGCATGGGAAATGCACGCGGGGTTGCTGATGCATTGGGACGGGAAATCCCATCGACACCGGCTGGTGGTCCCTTCTGGGTTACGAGGTAGGGTGGTGTGGGCTGCTCATGAGCGCCTCCTCCACCTGGGTACCCAAAAGACCCTCGCCTTGCTCCAGCTTGATTTTTTTTGGCCAGGCATGACGAGGGATGTCGCAGATCTGTTGGCATCATGCCCTCGGTGTGCGCAGCGAAAACCACCAGCACGGGAGTCAAACCCGCCTTTGCAGTCTATCAGAATCTCCAGAGTGAACGAACTTGTCGCGCTGGATATTCTGGGGCCATTTCCCGCCACCCCTAGGGACAATAGATATTTGTTGACCGGGGTGGAATACTTTACGCGCTGGCCTATGGCCTGGCCCCTGGCCAACCAGTCGGCAGCAGCCATCGTGGAGGCCTTTGTCCAAGGTTACGTCATGGACAAAGGTGCTCCGGAGCGGCTGCTGACCGACCAGGGAAAACATTTTTCCGGCAAACTCCTCCAACAGGTCTGTGAGCTCCTGGGAACGAAAAAAATTCGTACCTCTCCCTATCACCCGCAAACTGACGGGATGGTCGAGCGTCTGCATCGAACCATCACGTCTATGTTGTCGCAGCAGGTTTCGGACTCACAGACCGATTGGGACTTGCAAATTCAAGGGGTCCTGGCAGCATACAGATTGGCCCCCCATGCTGCGACGGGATTTTCACCCTTCTTCCTCATGTATGGCCGCGAACCTGACCCACCTGTTCGGGCACAGCTGCAGATCCCCGCGCCGCTGGGAAAAACTAAATTGGCCGACCATGTTAAATTTAACCTTGCGAAATTGACTGAGGCACGGGATGCTGCCATGCTAAATTCCGACAGGCGTCAGAAAGCGAATGAGCGCCTCAGACTGGGTCGCGCGCACGTGCTACAGTGGAAGCCGGGGGACAGGGCATGGCTGCACTGTCTCCAGGTACCACTCGCGACCTCCTCAAAACTGGTGCGGCCGTGGCGGGGCCCCGTCGAGGTGGTCGAGGTTTTGCGGCCTCAGTGCGTTCGCATCAAATGGGGGAAGCGCCGGTGGTTTGTGCACCCCTCTAGGCTGAAACCCTTCGTTGCGGTGCGAGGCCCCACTCCACACACGCGTGGCCAAACATGTGGGGGGTCGGCCGACTCAAAGGGTCCGTCTCTGCTGCTCTCGCCTGACGTGTTGCCGGCTGTCCCGCCCCCAGGTGCACCAGGAATGACGGGCTCCCGCCCAACAACCCCTACGGAGGATGCCGAGGGTCTCGCGACATCAAGCGCAGACTCACTTCGAGATGGACAGCTGCCACTGGATGGTCCGCCATCCGGGGTTGCCCCGTGTGACGGGCCTGCGGCAAGGACGCGCGCAAGAATGCGCAGACTCTTGTGATGCACAAAAAGAAGAAATTTTTTTTTTTTTTCACGTGTATGGTTACTGTGCGCTGCGTCGGTGGTGTGCTCCTGGCACATTGTGTTGTGTGTGTGTTGGGGGTTCCTTGCGATTTGTATATACGTTGCTTTTACGGAATTCGTATTTATTCGGGGGGGGGTGCGTCGGGTTGTTTTCCCTTCGGGGTTTTCTGGTTCTTGTTGTTGTTCTCTTCGCGTTATGTTGAAAAATAGTGAGGCACACGCGCGGTCAGGGGGTAAATGCGCTTTTATTGTCGTTTTTTTTTTGTATGTTGGCAGCCGGGACGGCTGCAAGCTATGCGGGGGGGGGGGGTGATGTAGGGGTGTTAGAGAGAGAGCCGTTATGCATGGCAGCTTATGGGAAACAAACACAGTGGGCGGGGCTACGTGAGTGCACGGGGGGGGGGGTGCTCTCAACGACGTCCGCACCAGGCAGCCCGGGGCCCCACCCCTCAGCGGGGGTGGAGTATAAAGGGGGATGTGTCAGAGGGCTCGGGGCAGAATGTTAAAGCTAAACCAGTGAAGACCGAAGATCGTCTAGCTAGAGCCCTGGACTCCCCTGGGACGCCGCCCTTGTCAGGGCCGCGCAGGACCGAGCCAGCGGCGTGGTCCCGAGAACCAGAGCTAGTGCTCTGGGACTCCGGGTACCGTAGCCCGACTTACCAGTGTCGGGCCAGACAGCCTCCCCTAGCCCGTTAGTGGAGGACTAGGAGGTAGGTCAGAGATAGCTAGCAGTGTATTCCCAGCTAGCCGGGTGAGGGGGCCGATACCCCCTCTAGTATTGTATGTCCACAGTTGTGACTACTTGTACGGAATAAATACGTGTGCCTCACCAACGGTGTCCAAGAGTCATCAACGGTACTTCAGCAGCAGCAGCAACAGCAGCAACAGCAGCAACAACAGCAACAACAGCAGCAGCAACAACAGCGGCAACAACAGCGGCAACAACAGCAGCAACAACAGCAGCAACAGCAGCAACAACAACAGCAGCAGCAACAGCAGCAACAACAGCAACAGTAGTTGCAACAACCGCAACAGCAGCAACAACAGCAGCAGCAGCAACAGCAGCAACAGCAGCAACAGCAACAACAGCAACTGCAGCAACAACAGCAGCAACAGCAACAACAACAGCAACAACAGCAACAGCAGCAACAGCAGTAGCAACAACAACAGCAGCAACAGCAACAACAACAGCAGCAACAGCAGCATCAGCAGCAGCAACAGCAGCAGCAGCTACTCTCCGTGTGGGTGGAGGTGGTGGTGGGTGCTGCTGCTGCTGCAATGACGCCTCACCCGAACAGACAGAGGCCGCCCATGACCAGCCACGTGAGGAGCCCCGGCTGGGTGCTCGTCTCGGTTTGCACCGCCTGGTGGCACGACGGACACGTGGCGACGAAGGGGTAGAACGACGTGGGCTGCTGCTGCTGCACCACCACTAACCCCGTGGTGTTGGTGGCGGTGAACACCGGCGGCAGCTGCACCACCGTCGCCGGCGGTTGTGTCATGTACACCGTGGTCGCTGCGAGCCGGGTGCACGCGGTTAGGGCATGGTACGGGGTGGGTAGAGAGGGCACAGGGTAGAGATCATATTCTTAGGTTTTTTCGGTAAAGTCACGTAGGTAAAAAAGTAAAATTAATAAAAGTAAAATAAAATAAAAATCACGACGTTTCGGAGGCAACACCAGCTTCCGTCTTCAGGTGGAACCGTCACAGCACGATAGCTGTATCAAGTGAGCTATCGTGCTGTGACGGTTCCACCTGAAGACGGAAGCTTGTGTTGCCTCCGAAACGTCGTGATTTTTATTTTATTTTTATTTTACTTTTATTAATTTTTTACCTACGTGACTTTACCGAAAAAACCTAAGAGTATGAATCCTTGCAGTCACGAAAGCTTCAAATCTAGGGTAGAGATCAGTTTCACTCGTGGCCGTGAGTTTCTATTGTTGTTGTAACGTTCAGATGTGTCCAGTAACCCCCCCCACCACCGCTCACTGAACAAGGAGCTTTATAGCTCATCTGATTCCTTTGGGATAAATAAAATATTCAGATTCTGATCTGCCAGATCTGACCCGTGTCGCGCTCATTGCACGCAAAGTTATCGCAGAACAAATGAACGCGCACGGCTGTCAGCCTCTCGCCGCTCTCGCCAAGGAGCAAAAACCATCGCGCGAAACTCCGGTTTTCGGCTAGCCATCGGACGACAGCGGTCACCGCATCGCGCGGCCGTCTGGAATGCTCTCTTCCTTTCGATATTAGAAAGCCACCGGAGCGATGAACATTGAAATCGAGGTTGAAAACGAAATTCTTTACAACGGTGTTTTGTGTTGAGTTGTGTTCTCCCCCCCCCCTGCTACCTCCAATTCGCACGGTTGGCTGCGTACGGTGTGAAAAAAGTTCCACATACGTACAACCCGTGGCACCTGGATCTTGTCCCGTGACCACCTGCCAGCGAGCCTTCCGACACGCCACGCGGCCTCAAGGTGCACCTAGCCTCGACACAAGCGCTGCGGTGACGCCTCAAATTAATAGCTGGCGTGTCTTATAAGCATCGGTACTGGGAAGACAAAGACGGCCGGGCGTGGTGGTGGCGGCCACACCACCCACGTAGGTCTGTTTGCTCAACCCCACAGCAGAGCAGCAGTGGCAACGACATTTCGGCTTCAACGATCAAGGCATCTCCGAAGTCTGTCTCCACCCGGAGTTCGTGCGACTCACCTCCTGGCATTGGTGCCGGTTGGTAGCCGCCCTCCTGGCCCGCGTATGCCGGTGGTTGCTCCATGGGGTAGAGGCCGTGGTGGTCGCTCTTCGGATTCGGGGAAGCCATCGCCGCTCCTTGACTGTTGCACTCCTTCCCACCAGCGCGCGCGCACGCACGGGAGACGAAGACCTCTTTCGAGCTATTTGATCGAAGAAGATGGAGGAAGGATACGAATAACCTACGGGCTCCCCTATCGTGCTGTCTTGAGTAATTGCAATGATTTTTGCGTAATAATGTGGTCGGGTTGTAAATGACGCGGACCGAGTTGACGCCGATAGGGGCCTGTGTTTGCTTTGTGGGTGTCTGCCTCCCGCGCCAAGATTAACCAGGTTTGTGTGTCTAAGTTGATGGTGCAATCGCAGTCACCGTTGACGGCACAGGAAACCCAACACGGTATTCATTTGGGTTTTCATCCTGAATTTGTGCGCCTTCGATATTCCAGCTGCGTGTAATGAAACGGTTTGTTTTGATTGACCAGGAATGAACACACTTTGCCGGGCATCTAATATGTGTGCCCCTTGCGCGGATTAACACTCCAATTGACGTGACTTCAGCAGTAGTTCTGTGATGTTCTCTTCCAGGCTTTATGTTCTGACACAAGGTAGTGCAATGCTGGCTGTGAATATGAATTAGACATATTTTGAAAGAATTTTGATTGAGCCCACTTGCGTTCATGGGAATTTTTTTTTTCATATACAAAAAATAGATGAGTGCGATTTGTTCGGTGATGCTGCATTGGCAGTGGTGCATAAGCACAATTAACGTACAAAACCTCAACACGTTCATCAATAACACCGTGGCCTTAAAATGCATAAAAGGCAACGTTTTTGGTGATCGTCCTTCTTCGTAGCACGCATAGATGCCTCTCCATGTGCTTTGAAGAAGGGCAATTCCCCGAAACGTCGCCGATGATATACATTTTTTTCTAAAGCCACACTTATTGATGATTGCGTTTTTGAGTTTATGTTTTAATATTTCTATAAGTGCGGTAATTTTGATTTTATTCTGGAACGCGGCTACTCTATACTCCCGATTTTGTGTGTGAAGTTTGTTCGCCGTGTTGTCGTATCGGTGACCCAGGTGACACTCTTTGCAAATGCGACGAATTCTAGTCACTTGGGTTCTCATACCAGTAAAATAAATTCACTAAAGATATTAGATATTTGATTTTTCCCCCCACGCATGGCTTGGCACCAACAGCGCTAGTGGCATGGAGCTGCTCAGGAAATTGCAAAGACCTTGATGTTTAGAATCCTCTCGATTTCCGTGGCCTCAAGTCGAAACCTTCCAAAGCCCCCTCAATCAAATTCCCCTCTTTCTCTGTACAGTCTCTTGATGTGGTCTCAATTATACCGATCTTTCATAAATGCATCGTACATTGGAAATGTCGCCACGTGTGGGGGTGCTGAAACATCCCTCTTGATATGCTTTTGATTACCAGCAGCGCGTTTCATCACTGAAGACGACACTGCAGGGATATCTGAACTGATCCTGATTCGCCGGGCATGGTGAAGTATGGTCAAACACCCCCCCCACCACAACCCCCCCCCTCCCCCGGTGACTGACACGATGCTGCACTGCACAATGGACAATTTCAAAATCATCCCAAAATATCAGAATCGCATTTTTGGTATTTTTACTGGAGGGATCCGATGAGATACACAGATCTTTGTCGCAGATGTCTCGTCACGGCGGGTCAGAACGTTACAACAACAATACAACATACGACAGGAGTGCAAAGTATAGGAAAGGTAAACTAATCACTTTAAAATATATATACAAGTACAACTCAATCATCTTACCAGATAAAGTTCACTGAGCTATTAACTTATTTCTCAGAAGCGACCTGGCCACAAATGATAGTCCAGCAACGTGGCTTATATCACGTGGGAGATTTATAGCAGCAAAAGTAAAATCGAAATAATCCTAAATGAATAATACCTCGTCAACATTCACGTAAGAGAACAAGAACAAACCCCGAGGGTGCTGTGACCTACCTTGCTGTCGTGTTGACCTTTTACGCAGACAGACTGAGCGCGGCTGAGATCCGCGTGTGTGGGGGGGGCGTGGGGGGAAACATTCGCCAAGCCACCTGCTCCAGGCTCTCTCTCTCTCTCTCGGTGGCTTACCCAGCCACGGCTCGAGCGGCTTGTGGATGCGGTGCCCGCGTTCCCAGAGCGCGAGTCCCACTTTGGTTACACGACGGTCTGGGCCACGCGCCGCGGGTTCCTTTATACGGCGCGCGACAAAGCCCTCTTGCCAGATGCGATTTGGATGGGTGCTTGCGTTGTGGCCGAAACGTCGTGAGAATGATTTTATTATGTTTTATTTTTATTATTTTATTATTTCCCTTCTACGTGACTTTACCGAAAGAACCAAGAAGATGAATCCCTGCAGTCACGAAAGCTTTAAATCGAAAAAATAGATGCGATTTGTATAAAAGTTTCAGTCACACCCCCTCCCACGTGACATGGGATAAATGTGGTAAATGCGTTTTAGAGTTACATTCTTTATATATATGAGATTTTATGGCCATTACCTGGGGCTTTAAAACCCCACGCCGGCTTGTTGTGAAACCGTGACGCGGTGGTGTTTGTACTTGCGGCCGTGTTTGTACCGACAACTCAGGGAGTGAACGAGTCGCGAAAGAAAAAAGAAGGCCACAACTTGGCGAGGTGGCGGACGTATCGATGGAACAGCTGTGGACGATCTCTCTCCTGGGCATGTTCGCTGCCTTTGACTGCCACTTGGTCGCTAGTCTCTGCCACTGGCCATCGTCCCTTCGAGTGACGAGTCCTGCCCATGCCCACGTTGTTATCCACTCCGTCGCAGCACACGCTGTATACGGATTCACAGGCGTTGTGGAGTCCTCCCAGATAAACTCCACGTGCGGCTCAATCTTGAGCCAGCGCAGGATGTAGTGCAGTCTCGCACGAGTCGAGTAGCCGACACGACGCCACTGCTGAGCCCTTGATTAGAAATTTCCCCTGCACGGTATCCGTGCCGCAGCCTGGGCCAATCCTTGAAGTATGTCACGGAGGGTGGTGCGACCAATGGTTTAAGCATTTCTCTCATCGATTGACACTAACCCTAACTGTTAACCTTTAACCCTCTAAATCGAGCCCTATCCCCAGCATGCTATCGTCTCTTTATGAATGAAGCACACATATGTTGGGTCTGTCATGTGTGTGTGTGTATACATTAAGTAGCGTCGAGAGTTCTATTCCAACTCACAGCCAACACCGGTGACGATTATTTGAACCGGTCCTGGGCCTCCCCTGGGTCGACTCAGCCTCAAAATGAGTACCTTATGCGGTGTGTAAACATCGCCACTAGGGAGACAAAGGCGGTCGGGCGTGGTGCTGGCCACCCCACCCCCTCGTGTGCCACGGTGCCAGTGGCCTTCATAGGTGCTCGCTAACAGCGCTCACCCCAACAGTCTGTTAAGGCTACACGGAGGATGTCTATCTTTGTTTATAGAAGTATACGGTGTACGTGTCTGCAGGAGCAACTGTTAACGCAGTTGCAAACTTTGTCATGCTGTAATATCATTCTTGTTGTACACCGGCCATTAGCTGACAGCGGTCCCAATTCACTTGAAAGTATTCAACGTCTAACTAAAACTGCAGATGTTCAGAATATTATCTTGAGATTTTCTTATAATTATAAAATATTAAAAGTAATTATAACTATAAAAAATACTTTAAACTTTGTAGTAGAACGAAAAAAAATGGAGAGTACAATTATAACAATCACATATTCATTCCACAGAATGAAAAGCCCTGGTAGAATCATTAGAATCAAAATGTTTAATAACAATCATTTAAAAAATGTTCAAAATGTATGCTTCTCCATTCTCCCATGGAGAAGCAAAATGCTCCTTCATGGAATAAATAAAAAGTGACCTTAGTAAATTTAAGTAATCAAATAGTTAATAATGAAAATTGATCAAAATTAGTATTATTATAACAATTATATTGTTTATATTTATTTAAAGTTGCGCATTTTTACGTGGCGTCACATTTCTCAAACCCCCTCGTCACACATCGTCACAAATGTCTGACCCCCCCCCCACCCTAGGTGTGTGACGTCATGTATGGACGGCCCCTTACTATATTACACCTGTTGTCTAAAACGTATATATCTTGGCTAGATCTCACAAGGATTTCACGTATTGCCTCGATAAGGGGGACAACCTCAAAAATATTGTGGCTTTTAGAGGCCCCAAATGCTACGAAATCCGCCACTGGCTGCGTGGCTACAACCCGACCGATCGGAGTAAAAGATCAACCATCACTTCACACGTGGGAGCACAAGGCACGTTTAATTCTGTCCGTGTATCGTGATAACACGCGATCTGTGAGTGCAGTGAACACGATCGAATCCAGTGCTTCTTAAGCTGGGGTGTCGCGCACCCCCTGGGGATGCCCTCTCTGGGGGTGCGAGATATGGCCAGATCTTTCTTCGAAGGTAAATCATCAAAAACACTAATTCAGTACGGGGCGGTTCTTCTTGGTTCTTTCGGTAAAAGTCACGTAGAAGGGAAATAATAAAATAATAAACAGAAAACAATAAAATATGTTTTATTTTTATAATAAATAATACAATATGTTTTCTTTTTCTTATTTTATTATTTCCCTTCTACGTGACTTTACCGAAAGAACCAAGAAGATGAATCCCTGCAGTAACGAAAGCTTTAAATCGAAATTTTACGGGGCGGTTGTGGGGTGGGTGGGTGGGGGGCGGTGGAGAAGGCTCTCCTTGCTCCCCACAACACTCGGCCAACTTCAATCCGTGGGCTCACGTGAAGGCGGCCGCCGCGATCACATGGGCGAGTGGGTGTAGAGGTGCTTCTTGCATTTCGGACACTTGTGGTGAACATCTTGGAAGGAGGGGATGCACAGCGGGATCCAGCAGAAGAGCCACGGTCTGACGGGGCGAGATGCGGCGTGGGGAGAGGGCAGAGCATCAGAATTCGAATATAGATTTTTACTGCATGAATCCGACGAGCGATAAAGATCTTTTTCACATGTGTCCAGTCGGGGGCACGGGGTCGAAGGCTCTTCTGCTGTGAGCCAGTCACGGGACAGATCCAGAAGGTGCAATGGGTTGACTGCTGTGCCAGGCTAGGTGCAGGAGGAGGTCACGGGACAGACCCAGGTGCCATGAGTTGACTGCTGTGCCAGGCTAGGTGCAGGAGGAGGTCACGGCACAGACCCAGGTGCCATGGGTTGACTGCTGTGCCAGGTTTGGTGCAGGAGGTCACGAGTCAGACCCGGGTGCCATGGGTTGACTGCTGTGCCAGGTTTTGTGCAGGAGGGGGTCACGAGACAGACCCAGGTGCCATGGGTTGACTGCTGTGCCAGGTTTGGTGCAGGAGGTCACGAGTCAGACCCGGGTGCCATGGGTTGACTGCTGTGCCAGGTTTTGTGCAGGAGGGGGTCACGAGACAGACCCAGGTGCCATGGGTTGACTGCTGTGCCAGGTTTGGTGCAGTAGGAGGTCACGGGTCAGACCCGGGTGCCATGGGTTAACTACTGTGCCAGGTTTGGTGCAGGAGGAGGTCACGGGACAGACCCAGGTGCCATGGATTGACTGCTGTGCCAGGATAGGTGCAGGAAGAGGTCACGGGACAGACCCAGGTGCTATGGGTTAACTACTGTGCCAGGTTTGGTGCAGGAGGAGGTCACGGGTCAGACCCAGGTGCCATGGGTTGACTGCTGTGTCAGGTTTGGTGCAGTAGGAGGTCACGGGTCAGACCCAGGTGCCATGGGTTAACTGCTGTGCCAGGCTAGGTGCAGGAGGAGGTCACGGGACAGACCCAGGTGCCATGGGTTGACTGCTGTGCCAGGTTTGGTGCAGTAGGAGGTCACGGGTCAGACCCAGGTGCCATGGGTTGATTGACTGAGACGAGATACACAGACACAACGCAGACTCACAGAATAAAAAACCAGCCGGTCAGAAAAATGATGCCCACGGCGGACCAGGCGTAGGCACCGGCGCGCCTCTTCGTCTTGGTGGTGACCTCGTCGTGACAGTACGGGCAGGTGATGCGCACGGGGTCCGGCGAGCGAAGCGGCTGTTGCTGCTGCTGCATCACCACGGGCACCTGCGTAAACCCCTGCGGCTGGGCCACGAACGTCTGCGTCGGGTACGTCATCGTCGTCGGAACTGCACCACACAAGCGACAGAGAACGGGCAGCACCGGTGCACGTGTCACTCGCTAACGGCGTGGTAGCAAGGGCGGGGCCGGGGGGCGAGGGGGGGCGAGGGGCGGCGAGGGGGGGCGAGGGGAGGAGCGGGGGGTCGAACGGGGAGAGCTGGGGGGGAACGGAGGGAGCGGGGGTGGATGGCGTTGCCCGAACGTGCAGCTCAGTGGCGTAGTGACGACATTTACCATCAGCTCAGTGGCTTAGTGACGACATCATCAGCTCAGTGGCGTGGTGACGACATCATCATCAGCTCAGTGGCGTAGTGACGACATTTACCATCAGCTCAGTGGCTTAGTGACGACATCATCAGCTCAGTGGCGTGGTGACGACATCATCAGCCAAGTGGCGTGGTGACGACATTATCATCAGCCAAGTGGCGTGGTGACGACATCATCATCAGCTCAGTGGCGTAGTGACGACATTATCATCAGCCAAGTGGCGTGGTGACGACATTATCATCAGCCAAGTGGCGTGGTGACGGCATTATCATCGCACGCTCGCACCTCGGCTATTGTACATCGCGGCTTCTCTCTGCCCACGTCACCTCGTTACGCTCACGGTCTCGAACTTCTAACGCTGTAGGGGGCGCTCCGTCTTCGCAAAGTGCGGCCACTACAGCAATAGCAGTACCCGATTTGCAATATTACGCTGCCGCTCCAGTTAAAATGTGACGTCACAAAGCTCTGCCCCCCCCCCCAAAATAAAACATGCTTCAAATCGCTTTAAACTATTGTCATTCTAGTGCGTATTTAATGTGGCGCTGCACTCTGATGTTGTAGGAGAAAACATTTATTAAAAAGTATATTTAATTAAGTAGAAGTGTTGTCTATATTTATTTAAAGTTGCGCATTTTGATGTGACGTCACATTTCTCACCCCCCCCCCTCCTCGTCACACATCGTCACAAATGTCTGACCCCCCCCCCCCCCCCTTAGGTGCATGAGGTCATTTATGGACGGCCCCTTAGAGCTTGGATAAGTGGTAACCATTCATGGCTTACCAGGAGTTTGCGCGCCACGGTGGCGAGGCGTTACCTACCTCGCTCGGTATGCAGGAGGGTCATGGGTTCGATCCCGACGCCTGTGTAGTTTGAGTTTGCGCGTTCTCCCCATGGCCGCGTGGATTTGTATCCGGGTCCTCCGGTTTTTACCTCCACATTAAGAATCAACGCGCGTTTCGAGTATTTGGCTGCTAGGAATTCCCCCGTAATAAGCCACTTCCTTGAGCTATAATTTTTGCTGGCCAGGCCGCTTCTGAAAAACATCTATGTAGCTGAAGGAGCCTTACCTGGTAAAATAAAATAAAAAATTGTTTACATCTTGACTTCGAGCTTTCGTGACTGCAGGAATTCATATTCTTTGGGTTTTTCGGTAAAGCCACGTAGATAGACAATAAAATATCACGACGTTTCGATCGCAACACAAGCAATCGTCATCAGGTGAAAAAAATATAGCGGGAGAGCTGCTGAGGCAGGAAAAAATTGGAAAAACTAAAATTTCCTGCCTCAGCAGCTCTCCCCCTATATTTTTTCACCCGATGACGATTGCTTGTGTTGCGATCGAAAAGTCGTGATATTTTTATTTTTCTATCTACGTGGCTTTACCGAAATATCCAAAGAATATACAAAAAAATAGTTTAGTTGCATAAGTTTGTTAAAATAACAAAAAAGTGTTTCCTTTATAGTTGTGTAGGCGTGGTTCTGTGAGATGGGCATTGCATGGTGCCACCACCCTCTCCGCATGCCCCGGGTGGGATTTCTCCAGGACCTCGGTAGCTCGCAACGACTCACCACCACCACCCCATCCTGGCGGCGGTGGTACCGCAGCGCCCGGCGGGTACGCCATGGCTGGGTTGGCCCCCCCCCACGCGTGGCCCGGGTACGAGGGCGGCTGCTCCATGGAGGGCGCGTGCGTTGGGTAGGGAGCGCTGGAATTGGAGGGGTCTCCGTGGTTGGGCTGTGGGTTTGGTGACGCCATCGCTGTCTCTGACTGCACGCAGCACGAAGGGGTGGGGGGGGGGTTAGGTTTCACGGTGATGAGATGTTATCCCCCTCGCCTGGTATGCAGGATGTCGTGGATTCGGTCGGTCCCGACCCTGACGCCTGCTGTATATTTGGAGTTTGCGTGCCTCTCTCTCTCTCTGCCCCGTGATGGCGTGGATTTTTGTCCGGGTCCGACAATCGCCCCCCCTCCCACATTCATAAACATGCGTTTTTTAGATTTAATTTTTGCTGTAAATGTCCACGTGAAAAGCCACTTCGTTGACCTATTTGTGGCCGGGTCGCTTCTGAAAAAAAATAGCTAATAACTGGGTGGGTCTTGACTTAAAGCTTTCGTGACTGCAGGAATTCATATTATTTGGGTCTTTCCGTAAAGTCACGTCGATAGGTTCAAAGAAAATAACAAAATAACGAAAAAAACTAGGACGTTTCGATCACAAGGCAAGCGGTCGTCATGATGAACCTATCTACGTGACTTTACCGAATGAGCCAAATAATATGGGTGGGTCTTACTTGGTTACAATTAAAAAAATTGTTTGGAAACGGCAGCGATCCAAAAACGACTGCTGATCGACTTTAACCATGGTCGTTCTACCCGGTTAGCCATCGTTTTAACTGCCGAGAGATCGAATTAAACTAGTTGCAGGGCGACCTACGAATTACAAATCCCGGTGAGCCGACTCTTACACCATTACGCCACTCGTGCATATTCTACCCGTGGTCGCGTGCGGACGCCCACGAGGTTTTCTCGATGGGCTCATTCATTGCAACGGGAGCACGTAGACTTTACAAGAAACACGGTCAGACAAAACTCACTCGAGTGGGAAACCGAGCTCTGTCCGTGACACCTGCTACATCGTGCAGTGCATTTGTGTTGTTGTTGTTGTATAGGTGAGCACAGACCAGGTTTAAACCAGACCACGTTGAATGCGGCATCTGCAAATTGTCACACAGAAGACGGCGACGTGGCCGGACGGACGTACTGTACGTTGAACTTCCTTCGCACCGTACGTAGCACAGCCGTGCGAATCGGATGTGCGCGGGGAGAAGTACACACAAACTAAACGGAAAAAATGGCAAGTTCTAAAGAAGTGAGTTTTCAATTAAAAAAAAATCCGTTCCTCTCTCCGTCGTCTCTCGTAATGAGCGTGCCCACCGTGACGTGTGCCATCATCGCCGGCGCCTGTGAAAAGGCTCCGTGGTCTTCGCGGTCGAGTTTTACGCTTTCCTCCCCCTCCTCCTCGGAGGGGCGGAGAGACTCAAGGGGCCGCTTCGACTGAAGCGCTCAAGTTTAACGAGGCTTTTCGTCGACGAATCGGCGATAAAAATGTCCACGCCTGGTACTTAGCTCACGAAAATTCACGCCCTCATGACCGTAATCCCGCAAGATGTATGGTGCCACGGGCTACATATCACCATCATCGCCGCCCATTATTTATTCACTGCGATGCCACAATCCATGAGACTTCAGCACACGAGCTGATTCACAGCACTCCATCTGCACGGTGGATGGACGTCCTCTCGGGCATGTATTCTCTACTTTGGCTGTCGCCAATGTCGTTATAGACTCCACCTCCTAGCGACCACTACTTTCTGTTAACGTGTCTGTCCTGCCCACCTCCGTGCTTCTTGTTCAACTGTTGTTCCATCATCTTCATCAATGTCCACGTTTCTGGTCCGAATGTCTAAGCTAATAAATAAATAAAAACTACTTCGTTCGGCACATGAATACGTTTTACTCATTATAGTTTTTTTTCAGGAGCGCTCCCGACTCCGATCTGCTCTCGTCCGCCTTGCTTAATCATCATAACGCGCACGTATTCGAACATCCGTGTGAACTATGATTCGATGAACAAAAAAAAAACAGTGACCGTAACGTTCCGTCAACTGCTGAAGATGCGGTGGAGATCAAATTCCGTCGACGAGTTTCCCGCAGTAGCGCGCGGCCAAAGCTCAAGGGAAGAGATGCTAAAACGCTCAGGACAAACCCGGGGGCGAAGGCGCACAAACGTGGACGCGCGGTGGCATACCTTGCTCACCGAGGTGCTGACGGACGTTTATGGGATGGGATGGATCACCACAGAGGCCGGACCGCAACGCAAAATCCCCAGGACGCGGGTCGGGCGAGTGTTTGACGCGAGTTCACCTCTCTCCGCTTTGAGACGGCGCGTGGTAGTTGTTTTTTTTGTTCTTTAGTCCACGGAGCGATGTACGTTGAATTTCTTTGGCGCCGTACGTAGTCCGACCGTGCCAATGGGATCGCGAGCGCCGGGCAACGGCGGTGTACGGCGTCGCATGGTTGCTATATACGACTGGGAAAGACCCTCCCTAAGGTGCGCTGTGTAAATTTGCTCATGGGTTGAGTCGTTTGCTAGGAAGGGCTCGCAACTCTCACATACACAACACCTTGAAGAGCTTATCGGGCCCTGTTTGTTGGAGGGCAGGACACGGTCGCTTTCGTAAATACAGGCACGTCACTCAAACGTGAATACACAGGCGGTTGATTTTGTTTTTGTGTTACTTACGGGAGGTGTATGGGTATCCTAGTAGCCGCGTGCACGATAAAACAAACTCTTTATGACCCAGCCCCTACTGTATATCCTGTGAAAAAGAGCTTCATAGCTCATCGGATTTCTCCAGGATAAATAAAGATTCTGATTCGAAGCTTTCGTGGCTGCATGAATTACTCTTTGGTTCTTTCGGTAAAGTCACGTAGAAAATCAAATCAAATAATAATAGAATACGACGTTTGGTTTGCAACACAAGCAGCCATCATCAGGTAAGAATGAATGATAAAACACAGACACGGGAACAGCATAGGCAGACACACATGCAGAGAGACACACACAAAGACACACCGAGCGAGACCAAAGAGTAAAGATTTTGATTCTTTGCAATGTCCGTAAGTCACGAAACAGTGTACGAGTCCATGGCTTGACGTATGTATGTTGAACTTCTTTCGCACCGTACGCAGCCAACAATGCTAATCAGAGGTGTGGGGGAAAGACGACACATTAAGCACAAAAAGCAGTTCTAAAGAAATGAGGAGTTCAATCTAGACGATTTCAAAGTGCGTAGCTCCAGGTGGCTTCCAAATATCGGAAGGAAGATCGTTCCAGACGGCCACAAAAGTGCACCTGAAAGTGCGCGATGTGGTGATTAATGGCCAGCCAAAAGCCACCGCTGCTGCTGCTGCGATGATGACCGGGGTGGTGGAGAGGAGCGAACTGCAGGGAGTTGAAACGCGTCTGGCCCAGCAGACCCACAGACCAAATCCCTTTCTTATTTTCTAAACGTGTATTTCTCTCACTTCACTATCGGTTGTGCTATTCGCATCATGTCATGGGACAAAAGTGTCCACTTGGAACTGTCCCAGAGAGAACGACCCGCGGAAGCTGATTTCACAGAACTTATTCTGGGATCACTTCAAGTGACGCGTGTTGCTGGCGTGTTTTTTTTTTCTCCCTACGCCGCCCTGCTGCAGAGATGGTTTGGAGCACGGCACTCCAACTTAAATTATTTTCATTCTAAAAGCTGGATTTTGTTTCTCCAAATAACGTAACAAAATAAAACAATGGACTTTATAGTCATTTATTTTGGTCATTGGTGACCTGAGCCGAGACCATCAACTCACGACACTTGAGAAACCGGTTCGGTTAGTGCTGGCCAAGCGCTCTGACCCTTGAATCACCCGGCCCACTGCACCTGATTGTCTTTCTTTCTTTGTGGAGAAACTGAAGTTGACTGCTTTCCGTTTTTTTGTTGAGCAAGCGTTGTGGTAAACGATCGCTTAGCACCGAGATGACAACGATGACCCTATGAATCAGTTGCTGGCGGCACCAGGCACACGCAGACAAAGCACATTTTTGTCATCTAAATCGATAACGCCTTCCTTTTAGAACTGCTTTTTGTGTTTTAGTATGTTGTCCACCCCCCCGCCCGCACCTCCGATTAGCACGGTTGGCTACGTACGGTGCGAAAGAAGTTCAACATATGTACACATTATGTGGGCCTCAAAAGGCTTAAGGCGGGCAGAGGGCCTGGAATTCGTAAACAATGACAAATAGGAATGCGAGTTCTTTTGAACTCAATTTCAGCTCTCTAAACTTCGTCAGGGGTTAAACCTCCATTGTTGAAGGGGAAGCGCACGGGGGTCCAAAAGGGTTTGCGTGAGACTTCAAGCGTAGGGGCCCAAAAGGGTTTGCGTGACTTCAAGCGTAGGGGCCCAAAAGGGTTTGCGTGACTTCAAGCGTAGGAGCCCAAAAGGGGCTTGCGCGACTTCAAGCGTAGGGGTCCAAAAGGGGCTTGCGTGACTTCAAGCGTAGGGGCCCAAAAGGGTTTGCGTGACTTCAAGCGTAGGGGACCAAAAGGGTTTGCGTGACTTCAAGCGTAGGGGCCCAAAAGGGGGTGCACGACTTCAAGCGATGGCAAGGGGACGTGAGCGAGGTCCTGATGAATGGCAAGGCGACTGTTGTCCTCAATTTGCAGGACTTCCCACAGGGTTGCAGCGGACGGGTGGGTGCGAGAGACATGACAGCACGGGCAGCGAGGCGACTGGGGTCGACTTGAGGGTAGGTGACAGTGTATGCAGTGGACAGGGGGCATACAAGGATTGAGGAATGAGTGACAGCGTTGTAGGGTATTTGGGGACCGTGAAAGGGGAGGGGAATGAGCGGAGTGGCAAGGGGAGGGAATAAGAAGAGAATGGGAAATAGAGGCGAGGATTTATCAGAGGAGGTTAACGGGGGGGGGTGAGGGGCTGCTTAATGTGCAGAGTAAGTTTATTCAAACGGAGGGGTTGCAAGGAGGGAGTGGGCGCGTAAACGGGACTGGGCACAGGTAGAATTAGGGACAGAAAGAGACCGAGAGAGGATTTGGAACGAAGAGGACGAGAGGAGGAGGAGGGGGGGGCATGGAAGGAAATGAGAGAGGCGAGATGAGGTGGGAGGGGCGGGGCAAGAACACACGAAGAGATTTTAAAGACTATAGTGAAGGCATTTTAAAATGCAGCGGTCGTGGAATTAACGGGAAGCCGGTGCAGTTGGAGGGGAGACGAAGTGTGAGAATTAAAGGGGAGATTGAAAAAGAAATCGGCGCAGATGCACGCAGGGTACAAGAAGAGATGTTGCCTCCCTTTCACCGACTCCCCACAACGCAGCCACGCGTGTCCCGCAGTTCACGTGCGATTCTAGATCGTCCGGACAAACAAACGCCACTGTCGGAAAGCGAAAAAACGAAAATTTATTGTGTTCTTTTCATATGTTGTGAAACATGCGAGCGGCAGTAAATGTGTCCAAATGCACTCTGCCCCCCCATCTGCCCGAGTGTGGTCCAATTGTCGCGTACAACACGGAGGAGTAAGGATTTGCAGTGAGTGGGCGCTGGAATGCCCCCTTCATCTCGGAGCGCCTCGCATCACATCTCAAATCGATCGTCGCAATGTGCAGCTGCAGTTATCGTCTTTTAGCCGAGGGGACGCCGTGATTCACGGCTGTCCCTGTGAAGCCGGTGGCGACGCAGCATTGGCCTGCAAGCGGGCACGAGTCTTGTCAGTGGAGGGCGATGTTACGATTGGTCATTCCAAATGTTGATTATTTAACCATTCAAATTTGGCCGATTTTTAACCCGTGGCGCTTGCATGGCCGCACCATCTTTCTGAGAACGTCACGGGACCTTTTAATGTCCACTGCGATGTGGACGAAACGCAGTTGTATTTTATGGCCGATACAAACGCAGTATTAACCAGGGTGGCCAGGGTATTGAACCGCAAACCTCTGCAATCTGCAACAATAAGCAGCTTAGGCTCCACCATGTCACCGCCCTCCACCTCTCTCTCCCCCTCCCCCCCTCCCTCTACCAGTAGCGTTTTGGCAACTGATTTTAATATAGATCTCATGTGGGTTTAACCGGTCTAAAATGAATGCTTGTTGTGTATCAACATCAAGAATCGTGGAGGCAAAGGGAGCCCAGGTGTGGTGCTGGCCTCAAACAGCACTTACCCCCCTACCACCATCAGTCCATTCAGACTTGGAAAGCTAACCTCCGTATAACTGTGTTCACGCTGCCATGTATGTATATCTTTGAACACTTCCGATGCATTAGGCAAACTACATTTTGATTATATCACCAGGTGGCGGAGGCATCAGAAATTCCCCCCCAAAAAACACCTCGACAACAACACAGGTTTCTCCTCGATCTGCGGCGGCAGCTGTAACAGAGGCACGTCAAGCGAAAGAGCACGGGTAGCACACACAGTGAACACACAATGTTGTTTCTCTGTATATATATATGTGTGTCTATCTGTGTGCGGGACAGCTGCCTGCCGTGTAGTGCACGCAGTACACAAACAATGTAGCCCCCCACGTCCGACCGCATAGCCGCGTGCAAGTAAATTAAAACCGCGTGCTATTACGAATTTTGGGTATAAATCGGTTAGCCGCATTAAGCAGCGCAAAATCGCGCAAACCGAACCCACGTAGAGCGAGGGAGGAACCTGTGTGTGTGTGCAAAGAATCACCTTTAAAAAGAAACTCTTGGTTGGTAAATATAAAAAGGAAGGCTGGCACGCCATCCAAAACTGCATGCGTACCCACATTATTCAGCCTGGCTGTGCAACAAAAAAACACATTGTGACCTTTTTCACGTGCAACTGTGGAAAAAAAACAAATGTTCAGACGTTACACAGGTGCTTTGTGTCACACACTCACGCAACCACGAGCTAATGGACATTGTAGTGGACCGACTTCATCGCCTGCTTTTACAGGCGACGGTACCCCGCCGTAAACAATTCCCTGCAAAGAGGTCTTCGGCTGGGCAGCCGCCAGCGGTAAATGGAACGTTTTGAATTGTGAATCGGTCCTGGTGGCTCGCGTGTGGACCACGTAAGGTTCACACAATCGCAACAAAGTTTGAAGCAGAACGTCGTCACCGAGGCCATTCCCTCACTGCTGCTGTGCAGCGTCACATGCTGCCGTTTTCTAGCGACCGCGTGGCGATACAGAGGACTGGCCAATCACCGATGGCTGTGATGTCATATCCTGTTCGACCACCCCCCACCACCTCTGGTCACCCACATTCCGTCATGGGAAAGCACCGCAACAGGATATGACATCACAAGGATGCACGGTTGCCGGAAGTGACATCACATCACGAAGTGATCACCATATGAACCTTATGGCGGGACCCCGGGGTCACGAATAAACGGAAGTCAAAATCGTAATTAATTAATTTATTTTTGGCGACTCCGTCCCACCGCGCACATAAACGCCGCGACCCGTCTGGCGTGGATCATTCTGTTGCCATGTCGTCCAAGCGCAGCGAGGACAAATGCGCAGAAGAAATAAAACTTTGAAACTTTGATTAGCGCATCGTGTAGAGCTCGTCGAGAGGAATAGATTGCCATATCGTTCGCCTTCAACAACAGCAGCAGTGACGAACAGTTTAATCCGACTTTCAAACACCTTTTTTTAGGCCTGGTTATCACTGCGGGCATTTTCTTATTGCAAACATACGCACCGTCTGCTTCACAATGAACGTTGTTAAAGATGCGCTGACGTAATTCGCAAGAGTAGATGCCTTGACGTCATTTGCATTTGTGTGCTGGTGTCATGGACCAAAAATAAAATAAAAATTACACCGCAAAGTATTCTGTTGAAATATACATGACAATCATCGCCCTCTACCGCGAAAACTTGGTAGGACCCTCTGTAAACGAGTCATGAGCCTCGGCGAGGTATTCCTGCATAAGCAAACATAGTAATTGCCTTCAGATGACCACACATTCATACACACACACGTGCACCTGAGCGCACACAAAAATCCAGTGCTATTGGCAGATCTAAAAGATGCCACGTGTATCTGACTGGTGCAGCCACGAAGCTTGCAGTGACAGATACAACGTCGTTTGCGTGCAATTCGAAGTTTTATAATCGATCACCGGTGCGAAATCGCCAGTTTGAACCAACAACTCTCAAGGGTGAGATATGCTCTCTGTAGAAATCGTGCCGAAGAGTGCGATTTTTCTTTTTTTACACGGACGAGCCTTGGGCCAAACCCGCCGTCCGGGTTTCCTTCCGCGAGAAGGCGGCGGCAGTGGCGATCACATGCGCGTGTAGGTGTAGATGTTGGCCTTGCAGTTGGGGCACCGGTGGCGGACGTCGTGGCAGGAGGGGATGCACAGCGGGACGAAGCAGAAGAGCAGCGGTCTGGTGGTGGGGAGAAAAGAGGCGGAAGTTAAGGCGAGAAAGGTGGTGGGGAGAGGCAGGTGGGTGAGTGGGTGGGTGGGTGAGTGGGTGGGTGGGTGAGTGGTGGGTTGGTGAGGGAGTGGGCGGGTGGGTGGGCGAGTGGGTGGGAGAGTGGGTGGGTGGGCGAGTGGTGGGTTGTTGAGGGAGTGGGTGGGTTGGTGAGGGAGTGGGTGGGTGGGTGGGCGAATGGGTGGGTGGGAGAGTTGGTTGGTGAAGGAGTGGGTGGGTGGGCGAGGTGGTGGGTGAGGAAGTGGGTGGGTGGGAGAGTGGATGGGCGAGTGGTGGGTTATTGAGGGAGTGGGTGGGTTGGTGACAGAGTGGGTGGGTGGGCGAGTGGGTGGGTGGGAGAGTGGGTTGGTGAAGGAGTGGGTGGGTGGGCGAGGTGGTGGGTGAGGGAGTGGGTGGGTGGGTGAGGGGGTGGGTGAGGGAGTGGGTGGGCGAGTGGTGGGTTGTTGAGGGAGTGGGTGGTGGGCGAGAAAGGTGGTGGATACAGGGAGGGCAGGCCAAGGGCAGAGTAAAAACAAACCGTGCCACTGCTCGGCAAGTTAAAGAATATCACACGAATGCAATACAATTTGTATGATATCAAATGGTTTCATTTTGTATGAATGTTGTGTCGTGATATTTGTTACAAAATGCTTCAGCTACCTATCCCTGTTCTGATATTTCCTGTCACTGATGTTAGCAATGGCCGGGAATCTGACGCTGATAGCAATGTGCTAACCACCGCACTACCGCTCTACCCATTATTTATTTATATACATACGGTCCGATTTAATTACTCAATTCCCACAGATAACTATGACAACATGACCGTGCACATCTTCAAATTGCTCAGCATCATGGGAGAAACCCACAGTACCTTCTATGAGCCAGCAGAGCGAGCGATCAGCACGCATGTGCCAAGTGGAGAGCCGTGGCGCCGTGGTCAGCGCGCTACGAACCCTGCGACACGTGTTCGAGTCCCGATCGAACTAGATCATCAGCTCAGGGGATGGGGCAATCGGTCAGGTGGGGTCCCAATATTTGATTTTGTTTCACACGGAGAATCGCCGTCGAAGGCTCGCTGGCAAGAGGTCACGGGACGGACCCAGGTGCCACGGGTTGACTGCCTGAGCCGACTAGCAGATGCTCCCCCCCCCGCTGCATTTTAACCACCTGGCGTTCCGCAAGATGTGTGCGAGCGTCGCATACACAGGCACGCGCACACACAGAGGCGACGCATGACGACTCACATCAGCAGCACCAGGCCGGCAAGGAACAACCCGCCCACGATGAGCCAGGCGAGCAGGCCCGGGTAGGTGCTCGTCTTGGTGACCACCGGCTGTTGGCACGACGGGCACGTGACGGCCACGGGGTCTGGCGTGCGCAGGGGCTGCTGCACCACCGTCACGTTGGGCACCATCAAGTAGCCCTGCGGCTGCATCGACTGGGGCGGCAGCGGCTGCCCGGCGTTTGCTGCAACAAAATCACGCAAGGACAAAGAATAGTAGTAGCCTTGACACACCTGTTGGGGGCAAGTGCTGTTTGCGAGCGCCTAATGAAGGCAGGGGATGAGGAGGGTGGGTGGCCAGCACCACGCCCGACCACCTTTGTCTCTACTGTGGTGATGTTTACACACCGAGTCGACCTAGGGGAGGAACAAGACCAGTTTAGATAATCATCACTGGTGTT
The DNA here is from genome assembly GCF_964198595.1 of Lampetra fluviatilis. Classification (NCBI taxonomy): domain Eukaryota; kingdom Metazoa; phylum Chordata; class Hyperoartia; order Petromyzontiformes; family Petromyzontidae; genus Lampetra; species Lampetra fluviatilis. The sequence continues at coordinate 19,505,058 of NC_136279.1, read as the reverse complement.
GGCAACCGCGAGCGGGAATCGAATCAGGGTTGCCGGGGGTTCGTTGTTCAGCGGTTAGCGCGCTGCACTACCACTCCCCACTTCTGCAGTGCAAGTGCACGTTAAAACGACCGCTTCGCCACCACGCACGCTCATGAAGAAGACCACATACACACCAGAGGTCGCAATCAGGTACCCGATACCCGTACCCTACCCGATACCCGGCTGCCCGTACCCGGCCGGGTACGGGTATGGGTACCCGTTTGCGACCCTGGTGCGGCCGGGTACGGGTACAGGTTTGGGAGGGAGAGAACCCCTCCCCCTCCCAAACAAAACTCAAGAGCGTGGTAAACTGAAAAGTGGCTACATTACACTGGTCAACAAAAATAACATTTTTTTTATGGCCTGGACTTTTGCAGCTGTTCTAGACTAATTTCAGGGTGCTGATTCCAAATCTGATCTCAGATTTGCTCTATCACATCTCCTTTTATGCTATCGGCATACCCCATTTTCATTGATTTTACCCGAAATTAACTCTGTCACTTATGATTGCAAGTTGTTGCGAGTCAGTGACTGCTTTAGTGTTAAAATATGGTGCTGTATTTTTAGGATAATGTGTTTATAATATCATTTTATGTAGATTCCACATTTATTAAATATTTTTCTTCTCCAGTTTTTATTAAAATGAAATATTTGATATCTCAAAAACCTGGCGTGATAGACAAAAATTGATGCCAGATTTGGAATCAGCACCCCAAGACCGTTGGAATACCTTATGCCAGAAAAAGTGTGTTGACCAGTGTTATTATTCACATACATCACTTTCACGAATAAAATAAAACGTCACTGCGGGGAACAACGGCCGGGCCACACAGCTCACCTCCTGGTGGTTCCCGAGGGCCCGGTGGGTATGCCGCTTCAGGGTTGGGCCCCATCAATGGTCCCGCGTAGCTTGGGTGGCCTGGGTAGCCCGGGTGTCCAGGCAGTTGCTGCCTGGGGAAGTCATACGGCGGTGGCGGTGCCTGAGGGCAGCTCGGGCCCTGCTGGAGGTAACTGGGCGGCTGGGCATACCCATGCGGCCCCGGGTTCTCCCACCCCATCGGCGCTCCACCTGGGACGCAACGGAAACTGCTCAGCGACCCAGTTTGACCGCCTTAGGAATTTCTACGAACACCTTCCCAACCGAGGTGGCCGCGGACTGGGTGGCTTCAGAGGTCAAATCGCCGAGCCGGCACAACTGAGATCGTGGGTTCGTATCCAGGCAGCAGCAGCAGCCGCCTGTAATTAAACCTTAGCTCTCAAGTGCATTTAAGTTACTTTGACCATCACATGATAAACATTGCATTCTACAGCAGGGCAGGTTGGAAAGTTCACTCACAATCCGGGCAGGATGAGTTTTATTATTATTATCATCGTAATCATCATCCCTTCGATGTTTATGGTAAGGTCAAGGCAGCTCGCTCTGTGGGAAGTCAACTTGTTGTCATGTGCAAAGCGTGTTCACCGATTGTTGCACCAGTTGCAATTTCGAATTCCGGAGGACGCTCAGATTTAATACTGCGGGGGGCCTATTAACATTAAAAATTGCGGGCCATCTGCTTTAAAGTGGACGCCAAAGATTCCGAAGTTATTTGCAAAAGCAAGGACATTGTGCGCTGGTGTCGGCGTCCAAGTTTGTCATATTTGAAAAAGGTTACTGGAAAACTTTTGAATCATAATTGTACACCGCAACCATCGCACTCCCCCCCCCCCCTACTGTGAAAAGTTGGAAGGACCATTTTTTTTTTATTGTTTGTGAGACTTCGTGAGGCTTTCTTGGGTTAAGTAGGGCCATCCTCAAAAATAATTTTAAAAAAACATCAGAATGTGGAATTTCCACCTTCGGCTGAAGGTTGCCAGCTACGATTAATGCCACCGTGACTTTCAGCACGTCGCCATAGCACTGCGGTGACATCACTGCGGTTTTGCTGCCCTTTAGTTCAACAGACGCATTTGAATGTTGCTTTAAATTCCATTTTAAATCAATAACGAAGCCACAAAGCTCACACGTTAAATAGCGTGGGACGCACAACTATCGGGACAAATCGACCACAGATGAAAGCCTATGTGAGCGCAATTCCATTGTGTCTTTCCGCGGTTAAATAAATGAATAAAATATGTTTTAGTCCACCAGCCTATTTATTGTATTTCCAGACCAATATCATGCAGCAGCAGGTTTCGCATTTTCTGGGTCTCATCAGCAGTCAGGCTTGTTAAGCAAAACCTGCCGAGTTCCAGGATGTTATTGGTAAGAGCACTCCATAAAAACCGTGGGATCCCGTTGAACGCGAAAATCAACACTGTACGCAAAACCACAACGCATTTCCTCTGAGCATTACAGGTGAAAGCATAACAAAACAATCTACAACTTGGTTAACTTTACATCTGTGAAAAAAAAGCTTCATAACTCATTGGATTTCTGAAGGATAAATCAAGATTTTGATTCTAACATTTCCCTTCTATCCACCTGCACGTGGCACTCGAGACTGGACAACTCCAGGTGGGGCCAGTGGGAGGGGGGTGCAGAGGAGTGGGGGTGGGGGTGAAACTCACCTGGAGCCTTGTTGAAGTCATTTCCAAACTGGTCTGGAGGAGGCAGATTCATACTTGCTGCTCAATAACAGACGAGGTATGTGCGCTCTGTATAGAAAACAAACAGCAGCAGGGGTTAGCAAATAGGTCACTCAGATATCGTCATGTGCTGCGAAACTGCCCCAACCCGCTAGGCGATAAGGCAGTACAGCAAGTGTGTTTGTGACTTGTCTATGGATATTTTTTGGTTTTTGTTAAATTCTTATCCCATAATAGGCGTCAGCTTGATAATGGGTCCGCACAGCTCAACCTCGTCCCACGTGGTCCTACGCCGTCCCGATTCATCACACCTGGTTCTACAAAACCACACCTGAGTTCCAAAAATCTTCAAGTGGTCCCAACGCACGGTCCCAACCTGGCCTAAAGTGGCCCCAATGTGCTTCAAAGTGCCTAGGCTGTCACATAATGCACATAGGATTTGAACCGAGGTATCCTCAAAATGTGCGGGCTCAGCTCTCCGACATAGCCATCATGAGCCACCCCTAAAAGCCACGTCTTGGATGTCTCCAGATCTGATTAACTTTCAGTAATATAGAGTGCCCTGGAGACGAATAATAATTCCCCTTAATTTAGCAGGCAAGGCTGACCGAGACTCAAGACTGTTTAGGAGGGTGCATTATAACATTAAGCCGATTCCATTCATGGGTGTTTGGCAATGTGGGAGGAAACCCAGGATACCTTGAACTAAACTCACGCATGCACACACACACACAGGGTAAGGCAACACTCGGTCAAGTTCCGCACAACGCGAAGCAATCGTGAGCATCGTCGAGGAGCACACAAGCATCCAAACAAGAAGCGGGCAATAGGTCTTTTTCATAAATCTGTCTCTCCACAGTATTAAATATAAACGTATATTATAAATATATTTTTACACAAAACCCATCGGGCCCCATGGGCTTCTGGGAGTGCATAATGTCCGCAGCGTTGGTTCAGGAAAAGCAAATCTCTGGACCTGTCAGCAGAGTCAGGCTTGCTAGAGTCAATGCTGTCGAACTGCCATTACTACACCCTTGAAATATACGGACACTCATACAACGCAAAAAATCATATGACGCGTAAGCCGAAATATGAATTAGCGTCACATTGGAGAACACGAGCAACACAGCGAAAACACATCTCTCAAAAACTTCCCTGGGCCACTTTGTTTCGGCAGCGAGATTCCTCTGTAAGTGGAAGACCGCACCTTTTGTGTACTGAAGGGAAAGGCTCACTAACCCACAAGTCATCCCATTTCTGTCTTTGTTGACACAATGAAGGGACAGTGTATCCCCCCCCTCCTCCAACTGGAAGCTGGCAGAGCCAGATCTGCCGCTTGCGCCTCAGCGCTCCAACATACCGAGGCATAGCAAATATTTTGTCAAATATAAACATGTATTTTTAACAGAGGGCAGTGACCAGAAGTAACACATGCAAATTGCAATACAAAGCACTTATGGGGTTTTTTATGCACCCGTACAATACCAGAGTACAGAATAGTATGGCACGTTCTAACAGGGCCAGAATGATGAGTTTTGGCAAAAGAGAAAATGTTTATTTAGAAATGTTTACCCGCCCCAATGTTGCGGGTCAATTCTTTAGAACGTTATCATTTGTGACCCTGGGTCTATGAAAGGTTGCATCCGTGGGGTTTCACGGATGCCAAATCCGAAATTGAAATCAGGTTTATTAATTCCCGAAACGAAAATGAAAGATGGTTGTCTCCCAAGATTGCTGGGAAGAACTGGTTATTTTTTTCATGTTATATCCTAGGACTACAGAATTTAATACCTGGAAGTTTTGATGACCGCTGAATCAAAATATGGCATCAGATATTCATTAACTCGTTCCCGGAAAAGTATGACGCTAAAACCGATAAAATAGTGGCAAATCTACTTACTACTCCTTGTGCTATGAAGAGGAGCGATTTACCCGCGAGCGAGAATCAACTCAACTACGCTATGGCTCCCCACTACAAGCAGGAGATACAAAGACAAAGATCCCACGTATAATCTTCACAAGACTGTTGGGGCAAGTGCTGTTAGGGAGCACCTGTGAAGGCCGGCACGGCACACGAGGGGGTCCGGTGGTCAGCACCACGCCTGACCGCCTTTTTCTCCCCAGTGGCGAGGTTTACACACCGCACCACGTACTCATTTGAGGCTGAGTCGACCTAGGGGAGGGCCAGGACCGGTTCAGATAATCATCACTGCTGTTGGCCAATGAGCGGAAATCGAACTCTAAGTCACCGGGTCCGTAGCGCAGTGCGCTAACCGCTACACCGCCTTTGTCTCCCCAGTGGCGAGGTTTACACACCGCACCAGGTACTCATTTGAGGCTGAGTCGACCTAGGGGAGGGCCAGGACCGGTTTAGATAATCATCACTGCTGTTGGCCAATGAGCGGAAATCGAACTCTAAGTCACCGGGTCCGTAGCGCAGTGCGCTAACCGCTACACTACCGCTTCCCCGCACACAGACAGGAAGAGAAGCACTCATTTCCCATTGTATTCTAAATGTCGTGCGTTGCCGACCCACGATTCTCCGAGATCTTAACTGAAGAGTTACCCTTTTCTCCCCAGGTGAATCTATATATATAAAATCGCAAATCTGTCTGTCTGTCTGTGTGTGTGTCTGTGTGTCGCCGGACCATACGCAGTTTCATTGGACGAAATGTGAGGGATTTGCGAGACACGATTGGTCCGTTTGGTTTTCCACGGCGGTTGCCCCTGGCAACGGGTAGCGACGCATTCGCTGCGGGGTGGACGCCATTTTTAATTCCCGTTAAAAATATGCGCATGCATTAACACGCGACTCTGAGGTAAATTCATCAAAGTTTCACGTCCTCTTCACTCCCCCCCCCACCCCAATGTGTGCAATTACTATTATAGGGTCGGTAGATAATAAAATTATAGCGATTAGACAGTATTATTGTAGCGCGGGGGGGGGGTAACGGCCCCAGTACCCAGCCTCAGCCGAGTGGGCAATTTAGGCGAGGCCGGAGGCTCTGCACGGTACTAGGCCTCGACACCCCACCACACTATAGGCCGTACATATTACTGCACAGCGGCCAAGGAGATCGTGGCTGGGGGGGGCAGGGGTAGCAGCCCATCTGTGTATATATGTAAGGTTATTAAGAAATATATTTTTCACCCGGGCAACGCCGGGTACTTCTGCTAGTTTGACTATACAAATGCCAACCCCCCCCCCCCAAATGCCCAACCCCAAACGCATCACGACTAAAGTTGTCGGGCCAGTAGTCCCTGGGTGTGGTAGCGTTGCCTTGCATAAATTTAGCTCAAGTTGACCCCCCACCCCCCACAAATGACTACGAATTGTCGCATTACAATCGAGCTTACGTAAAACAGTGACGTACATGGCCCAGCGACCCACGCGTGGACTCTGGGACTCTACTAAACAGCACGGCTGTGTGCGCTCAGATTTTTAAACAATTTATTATTATCTGCGCTGGCAGTGATGCACAAGTACAATGAGCCACAACTCAACGCGAGTGAAAAAGACGTAATTTAGTTTAATTTAGTTTTTTTAAGTTTTAGTTTAGTTTCATTTATTAAGTATAGCCCTGTGAGCCATGCGGCTCTTGACTCGGGTGCAACCGCAACAAACAAAAACATGAACAAAGAACATCTTAGAGTGACGACGCGCAGCAGAAACATCCAGGAAAAACCAGCAAAATCTTCCGGAAAAAAAGCACCGTATATCAACGCTGTGCGGAAAAATCCCAGTGGGATGCATGTCAAACAATAACAACCATAAGACAATTTAAATTAAAGTTATCAGGCTAACTCCATACTTCAACAAACAAACATGGCTTAACCATACGTAATAGTCGACGTTTCGGGCAATATGCCCTTTTTCACCCGTATGTTATGAAGAAGGGCAACTTGCTGAAACGTCGCAGGCTGTGTGTTTGTTCCACCATTGGAACCTCCTTTTTGCCAGTAAGCAAAATATGATCATTATTTTTTTGTTTGCATTTCGACTGCAGGTATTGTGGTCTATACAAACATGACTCCTTGTAAAAATGGTGTCAGTTTTGTTGCCAGATAAAAGGGTAAAAAAACATTTGCGTGTTTGTTGTTGTTTGTGGGGAGCGGTGGTGCAGTGGTTGGCACGCTGCGCTACGAACCCGGCTACCCGAGTTCGATTCCTGCTCACGGCGACCAACGCCAAGTGACGGATATCTGAACCGATCCTGGACCTCCTCTAGGTCCATTCCGTTTTAAAATGAGTACCTGGTGCGATGTGCAAACGTCGCCAGTAAGGAGACAGGTGTGGTGCTGGCCACCCACCCCCAAGTGTGCCGTGCCGTGCCGGCCTTCATAGGTGCTACTTTGCTAACAGCTCTTGCCCAAACAGTCTCCTAATGCTTGTTGTGCGTGTGTGATTGTACACTACAGTGGAGTGTTTATATCACGGTTGCCGAGCACAGGCCCAAAACGCCAAGTGGCCAGCATCAGACAGCACTGCCTTAAGTTGTAACGGATGAGGGTGAACTCGTTTGCTTGAACCGACACAGACGATAGGCGGGAATTCCAGGTTGGAGCAGTGCGAGAAAACAAGAAGAGAGGCTTTGTTTGTGACCTGCATTGTGGTGGTGGTGGCTGCTTTGTGTCCTGTCACAGGGTCTCGTGTTCCGTGAAACGCAATACCATCATCGACGTGAAATGGACGTCGTTAATTTGAATCCAGATATGACCCCAGTAGAGTGCTAAAAGCCGAAATAAAAATAGAACCCCTGCTAAGGAGCCATGAATTACTCGAACGAGGTATTCGAGTGAACTCAAGACGTCAATGATTTGGCTTCCCGGCCAGATAGAAAGCCTGAGGAGGGGGGGGAGGAGGGTTAAGATGGAGGTCGTCACATTACAGGAGGCCGTACGTGGGAGGACAGCTCTCGGATGGCAAAGTCACGAAACTGAACGGCCACACAGCACCCTCGTGGCGCCCATCCACCACCCTAAACACGGGCCAAGGGCCCTCAAATCCACCGTCGCCGGCGATGACGCATCGACGGTGTAACCGTGACAGATGGTCACGTTAACGGCCATCAATGTTCAGGCTGGTCCAGATGTCTTGTGACCTACATTTTTTAAGTAAGGTTTATTTAAAACAGAAATTAATATGCAAATTGAACAAAAAAGTGAGGGGGTACGTTATTTTGGCGTGACGAGACGTCTGGACCACCCGAATACTAAATTGGACATCATCACTTCTGCCAGGAGTCACTCACGTGGCTACCACACACGTGGGCGGGTGACTTCAATCGCCACCACACGCACACAATGGGGGGGGGGGGGCAGGGGGGGCTCAAGAAACATTGCTTATTTATATGACCACAGACAGCTGGGCACATTTTACCCAGTCCGATGGTAAACGGACTACAACCCGGACGACGACTTCACGCTTCCTCTCCAAAAGGGCCAAACAATGGGGAAGCCGCGAATTGCCCCGCAAATGATTCGAGGCAAGGGCGGTAAGCGGTGGGGTACATTGGACGACTTTAGACCGCTCATAACCGTCGTTGAGTTTGAAATCTCGTAAGGCCCACACTTGGCCAGGCTACGAAAAAAAGAAACCGAAGCCCACATTTGTAGAAGCTGGAGGAAAAGCTCAAAACGTCAATAGATTTCATTAAAAAAATATCTGACATATGACGCAACAAAAAAAACCGAACACAACATCCTGAGAGCGGAATAGGAAAGGCGTGGGCCACGCTGGTAAACCAGGAAGATGAAACAACGATTGAGAGAGTTTATCACATAAGACATAACCTGTGACCAAAGATAAGGACGCCCGCCCTGCTGGAAGTCATTGCAATCTCCACTAAGTAAAACGATGGGGAAAAGCTCGGCCTCGCTCGCTCCTCCAACCGTTCAAAGTGCCCATGGAAGCTCCTTCGTGGGGCCAAAGCCCCTGGGAACCAACAAGAGCTCTGACCGCCAAGCGCCACAGCTGTGGCCCAACCGATGTGCTGCTGTCCCACTCGAAAAGGTCACCGAGGTCGCGAGACAAAGCCCCCCGGCAAATAACAAACCATCACCTTGATTGTTGAATGACAAAGCCACAAAGATATGCTGTTGGAAACGGAGATTTCATGAATGTATTTATTAACGAGGAACGTTTCCCCACTGCGGTGCCTCGAGCTCCATGTGTTCTGTAAATTAGGGTGACACACAATAATATTCTTGTGCAGCATATTAACCTAATGGCGGTGCCCCAGGGTACCATAGTACCCCGGCTCTCGCATAATGTCCGTGATGCAGTCACTGTTAGTCTGTTGATGGTCGGCGATGCGGCAATCGACTCATCTGGACGAGCTGTACTCACGATGCACCACTACGGTGCGTACCGCGAGCGTTCAGGCTTTCAGCGCAATCATCGTCCTCGCTGCGTTTTCCACATCGCGGAGTGGCACTGATGTCGAATTGACTGGTACCCCAGTCGCGGAGTTAAGTACGCCCCTGGAAAAAATAGTGTCCCAGAAAAAATATATTGAATTGCCTCGGCCATTTAGTATTATTTGGTACCCCGGGGTACCGCCATAAGGATCATATGGCAAAGTTTCCAGTGCCCCCGTGCCTATACTGCACTACGACCTATACATCGCCTTTGGCGTCCTCTGGTCTAACACCGTTTGAGACGAGGCTCAAAAGAAAGCCGTCTCTGGTGTGGACCAATCAGTTTCAAGGACAATGCATATATCAGAGGTGTGGACTCGAGTCATGTGACTTGGACTCGAGTCAGACTCGAGTCATGAATTTGATGACTTGCGACTCGACTTGGACTTGCATAACAATGACTTTGTCCCACCTATGAGATGTGGACTCGAGTCATGTGACTTGGACTCGAGTCAGACTCGAGTCATGAATTTGATGACTTGCGACTCGACTTGGACTTGCATAACAATGACTTTGTCCCACCTCTGGCATATATTATCAGAGTATTTATTGGTTTGCGTTCTGACCACAAGCATTGTGGTTAAGACAGACATGATTCCTCGTAAAAGGTTTCAGTTTGGTGTTTTAACATCTTATAACACCTGTTTTGTGGCCAGAAAAGGGGGAAAAACCTATTAGCATATCTTGCTACTGGCAAAGGAGGTCCCATGATGTCGTGAATTGTTAAACCGGTTACACACGGAGGTTGCTGTCCGTCAACTCACGGTGGATTCTCGAGACTGACAGGTAAAATAAGGAGGCTTTTAGGCTGAAAGATAAAGTGAAATTTCGAGTGGAACCCGAGTGCATAATACACGGCGCAGTGGGATATGTTGACGGGTGGTTTAAGTGTACAGTAACGCGCAAACACACACACAAATGTGTGGCTCGTAACGGAAGCTCATTTCGTATCTTGAGTCGAAAAAAGCTCAAACTTGTATATTCACCTGCTGGGGAATTCCTCAATGCGTGGCAAAAAATGTGCATTAGCGGTTACCGGTGATGCACATTTCGCGCGTTAGTAACGTGCACCGTGAAGATTTACCTACGGTCTTGTGGTGCTTCCACGTGGCACTCCACTGCTGGATGACTACCCAGGCCCGAGAAACTATTCGCGTTGACCTGCGGCCTACGTGTGTGTGTGTTATGTCGTGTCTTCATAGGTGCTCGCTAACAGCACTTGCCCCTACAGTCTGTTAAGGTTATATGGGGGATCTTTATCTTTGTTACGTTGTGTTTGACGATTCGTTGACGACTGACGTGGTAGACCTCGAGCAAAGGTGCGCTATAAAAAGGGTGCTATGATATATAATAAATAAATAAACACGAGGCATATCGTTGCGCGTTCGTGTTTGTGACTCGTTTTTTTAACATTTTCCACACGCAAGTCACGAGTCAAACTACTAATCCCCTTAACACGCTACCTATACCGACACGGCAATAGCATCGGGTGTTTTCCCGAGATTACGAACATCGCAAGATCTGATTAAACCAAATAAACAAATGAGGGGGGGGGGTTGCTTACAGCGAAACGCGCTCTGAATACCGCACAAAAGCCTCTACCAAGAAGCTCGCGATCAACTTTAAAAAGTTGTTGTTGTTGGTTAATCCACTACTGGATGAGAGCCCCACCCAACCACGCCGGTTATTTTAGTTTGACCATACTTCACCACGACGGTCAGTGCGGGTTGGTGAAGGAGGCGATGGGTGGGGGGGGGATAGCACGTGGGAACACAAGTACAGTACAACTATGGATGTTCTTGACCAAAGTTACTCGCTCGCATTCACCACCCCGCACCGACCCAGCGAGGTGAAGTATGGTCGAGTAAACAACAACAACACGCCCGAACTCCCTAGGCGCATTGAAACACAAAGGCTGTCGAAGTAGCCGGCGCCACACAGCAGACGCACGTACCTGTTGGCTCACGGTGTTGCGTGAAGATGGAGGCAAAGTCTACGTCTGGCGAACGGAACGAATTACGCAACTCGATACGCCGCCGCCGCCGTCGCCGCTGCAACAACAACAGCGACGACAACAACAGCGGGAGAGAGAGGAGAGACCGACAGAGAAGTTGCTTCCCGGACAGCACACGACTCAAGACCAGAGGCCGAGACGTGAAGAGGAGAGACGCGAAACTCGGAGCGCTGCAGCGACCGTCGCGGGACCCGCCGCTCACTCCACCCCCCCCTCACTCCACCCCCCCCTCACTCCACCCCCCCCTCACTCCACCCCCCCCTCACTCCACCCCCCCCTCACTCCACCCCCCCCTCACTCCACCCCCCCCTCACTCCACCCCCCCCTCACTCCACCCCCCCCTCACTCCACCCCCCCCTCACTCCACCCCCCCCTCACTCCACCCCCCCCTCACTCCACCCCCCCCTCACTCCACCCCCCCCTCACTCCACCCCCCCCTCACTCCACCCCCCCCTCACTCCACCCCCCCCTCACTCCACCCCCCCCTCACTCCACCCCCCCCTCACTCCACCCCCCCCTCACTCCACCCCCCCCTCACTCCACCCCCCCCTCACTCCACCCCCCCCTCACTCCACCCCCCCCTCACTCCACCCCCCCCCTCACTCCACCCCCCCCTCACTCCACCCCCCCCTCACTCCACCCCCCCCTCACTCCACCCCCCCCTCACTCCACCCCCCCCTCACTCCACCCCCCCCTCACTCCACCCCCCCCTCACTCCACCCCCCCCTCACTCCACCCCCCCCTCACTCCACCCCCCCCCTCACTCCACCCCCCCCTCACTCCACCCCCCCTCACTCCACCCCCCCCCTCACTCCACCCCCCCCTCACTCCACCCCCCCCTCACTCCACCCCCCCTCACTCCAACCTCCCCTCACCCCTCCCTCACTCCACCCCCCCCCTCACTCCACCCCCCCCTCACTCCACCCCCCCCTCACTCCAACCTCCCCTCACCCCTCCCTCACTCCACCCCCCCCCTCACTCCCCCCCCTCACTCCACCCCCCCCTCACTCCACCCCCCCCCCTCACTCCAACCTCCCCTCACCCCTCCCTCACTCCACCCCCCACTGCTGCGTCACGAACCCGCAGGGGTTGGCAAGAGGCAGCCGCATGCCGCTGTTGTGGGCAGCAATCGGCGGCTCTCAACCGGGGGGCTGGGTGGGTCGGGGTGGGGGGACGCAGACCCCCCCCCCTGGGTGAGTCAGGGTGGGGGTATGCGGACCCCCCCCCCCTCCTGGGTGGGTCGGGGTACGCGGACCCCACCCCCCCCCTGGGTGGGGGAGGGATGGGAATACTTTGCAATGTCCCAGGATGTTGGTACGCGAGGTGATTCATGTAAACGTTGTGAAATTGTCACGCGCCACGAGTCGGCCGTGCCACCCAACACACGCCGTTGTTTCGCAACATGTTTGGTTTTTTTTAATTTCCATCCCGATTAAAGTTGGAACGATGCGTGGCCGAAGTGCTTTCGTTGCGAATGTCGAGCGTCCGACCAACTTTCCATCGGTTCTTCTAACAAAATAACTGCGATTAAATAAAATGTGTAAAATCTACGCGGTGATAACCTGCGACTCTCTGTATATGGAGGGTGTTTGAAAACGATTGACCCAATTTCAAAGCAGTATATTTCACGATGGCAACATGTTACATTTACACAAAAAGTTACGAACGGTTTAATGAGTTAGCAAGTTTTACTAACCATTTTATAAATGCTCTATGTGCCCTCCACGTGCTGTACGGACAACATCGAGACGATAGTTGGATTCGTCCCAAACGACTCTCTTCTCCCGTTTTCCTCTGAGGTGTGTGGTCGCCCTGTGCTCTTCCCCTTACATAAACAGCCTGTTTCCTCAAATCGTCCGTACCAATGACGAATGCTCTTTGACATTGGCGGGCTCAATGCCAAAACGCCGTTGAAACGCACGTTGCACCGCAATTACGGATGCAGTCTTGCTGAACTGCAGAACGCAAAACGCCCCTTGTGTGTTGCGAGATCACCGTCTTGCGAATGACTGAGGCTAGGGGCTGTTTGTGCGCTGGGAGAGGCATTTCGCGGTCATCATTTGAAACTCTACGCCCCGAACTTTCAAGTGGTAAGAGTTTAATTCATGGGCGGTTCGTGGTTGCAGAGATATAGCGATTTCAAATCGGGTCCATCGTTTTGAAACACCCTGTATGTAAAAATAGACATTTCTTAACTCCTTGATGGTAAACTACGCAGCTTCCGAGAGTAACCAGCGAGAGCGAACGAATTCCGTGTTATTTTTTTAAAATCCTTTATATTAAGTTCACTTGCTTGCTTGCTTGCGCGCTTACGACCATGCAAATATTTCGGTCGTTTTTTAACCCACTTCCAGTGATCCAATCGAGCTGACATTTTGCACACAGACTCGTTGTGCATGACAATTTATTTTCGTGAACATTTTTTTCCAAAATATTACACTTTTTAGGAAAAAAATAATTATATTTAATTACCAATTGCTTAATGGTGGCAGGCAATCATCTGACCCATAGGTGGCAGCCATCTCAAGCCAGATGACGAGAGGACTCTAGCCGCCATGCATATAAAGGATTTATAGTGAAAAACTTTGTTTTTACGGGTTAATTTTTTATTCGTTTGCCGTTACTTAGCTAGTCAGGATACCTCACAAAACGCAGGATTGGCTGAAACAAAATTGCCGTTCCTTATTCGTACATTTATTTCTCCCAGAACCACGCTTGGTCGGGTCAGCTTTAAACCAAACAAAAAAAATCAACGAGGGGTCAGGGAACACAGTGGCAACGAGCCAAGCCTGTCTGAGAACGCTGTTGCACCGAATCCGGCGCACGTCTTTGCGAGCAACGTTTGCGAGTCCATCTTCGCGACTGGCTGGCGATCAATCAGCCTCTTGCTGAAATTTCACTTCCTCGTCGGATTCGTCCAGAAATAAGTATAACCCGTAAAAACAAAGTTTTTCACTATAAATCCTTTATATGCGTGGCGGCTAGAGTCTTCTCGTCCTCTGGCTTGAGATGGCTGCCACCTATGGGTCAGATGATTGTCTGCCAGTATTAAGCAATTGGTAATTAAATATTTAATTTGTTTTCCCTAAACAGTGTAAAATTTTTGAAAACATTTTTCACGAACATGTATTGTCTCGCACAACGAGTCTGTGTGCAAAATGTCAGCTCCATTGGATCACGGGAAGTGGGTTAAAAAACGACCGAAAAATTTGCACGGTCGTAAGCAAGCAAGCACGCAAGCACGCAAGCAAGCAAGCGAACTTAATATAAAGGATTTAAAAATCAACATTCGTATTCCGATTCTGTGCTCTCTTTCTCCCCGCGCAAGGCCGTGGCTCTTCTGCTAGACCCCGCTGTTCCATCCCCTCCTGCCAAGATGTTCACCACGAGTGTCCCGATTCCAAGAAGCACTTCGACACCCACTCGTCCATGTGATCGCGGCGGCCGCCTTCACGCGAGCCCACGGACTGAAGTCAACCGAGTCCCGTTGCGTAACGAGCGTGGGGGGCAGGGGGTGCCTTGAACCCCCCCCCCAAACCAACCAACCAACCAACCCAGTGGTGGCCAAAGCTACGAGTTGGATGATGCCCCCTTGACAACGTGTCAAAGAACACCAACAAAATTTCAAATTATTTCGACGAAAACGCTTCCATTTTACGCGCCACGTTTTATTTTAATGTCGAGCAGCGGCGTAATTTTGCAAACGAGGTACTACGAACATCTTTCGACAACACAACTCGCCACTGAATCAACTCAAGCCCCAAGTCACCTGGGGCTTTTATTTATTACATTGTTAATCATCAGGCACATGAGGCGCGTAAGTGGCTTAAACACACATCTGTCATGAAATAATTTAAACAACTCATAATGGTGCGACCGGGGGCTTGATTGAATCTGAAATTGTCCGTGGACTGAGCTCCGGAAAATGTCTACGCCGTCGAAGGTAGGGGAGAGTTGGGCCCAACCACGCAAATAACTCAACACACAATTAAAATACAACCTCTTTTATTGTCATCACACGACTCCCCTCCTTATTCTACGTAACACGTGCAGAAGGTCGGTGACGGATTACAATAAAATGCGTCACCAATTGTTTACGAAATATTCAGCGATACACGCGCAAACGCCTTGAGGGCAAAAACTGCTGTTAGCGAGCACCTATTAAGGCAGGAACAGCAGAAAAGGGGGTTGGGGGTGGCTAGAACTACGCCTGGCCACCTTTGCCTCGCTCGTAGCAATATTTACACACTGCACCAGATACTCATTTGAGACTGGGTCGACCTAGGGGAGGCCCAAGACCGGTTCGCTGTTGTTGGCCGTGAGCGAGAATTGAACTCGGGAAGCCACACTCGCACCACCGCTCCTCACGCAAACACAAATATCCCGCATGTAGCCTCAACAGATTGTTGGAGCAAGTGCTTTGTGAGCACACTATGAATGCTGGCACGGTACGCATGGGGGTGGGTGGCCAGCACCACGTCCGACCGCCTGTCTCCCCAGTGGCGATATTTACACACCGCAGTAGGTAGTCATTTGAGGCCTAGTCAACCTCGGGGAGGCCCAGGACCGGTTCAGATATTAGTCACCGATGTTGGCATTGAGCAGAAATCGAACTTGGGTGGCAAACCGCTCCACTACCGCTACCCACGCACACATACATACACACACACATGCCAACTTTATCACGAGACCACAGGCACGACATTGCTCGCTTAAAATACCACTGCAGATACCAACGTAGGAACACCACAAGGAAATTCACGTGCGGAGTTCACACCGTACCCACGGCACGATCGCCGACTATTCCAACTGCATTGTTGGGGCATTACTTTGCTCCAGTTTCAGGTCGACAAAGTTCAACCCAATGTTTTCAAGTCTTCAGGTGAGATAACGGGTGGAGGTGAATTCACCAAGTAATTTGAGCGTGGCAACAGCCTCTTCATCATTGGCGCGTTTTCTATCAGGGCGGACACATGCATTCAACTGCCAATCGCCACACTAAGAGGTGGTGATGTCATTCCAGCGCTCATGCCAGGCGAGGTGCACTTTGAGGCCATGTGGAGGTTCAAAGGCTCACTAGCAGCTGAGAGAGACTTGTGCGTTATGGGATAACCGAGGTGCCACCTGGCATGTTTTTAAAGATCTCCTGTATAGCCTAAGATGGTTATTGGGGCAAGTTCTGTTAGCGAGTACTTATGAAAAGACAGAGATGTTTTGCAGTCAGGACTCTTATGGACAGGCAATTTAAGCAACACGTTCCTTCGGAGTGGGCAGGTAGGAACTTGGTTGGACAGCGCATTCGTGCACGACAGACAAATAATCCCTGGCGGGCAGTGTGGAACCTGTGTTCCTACCGGTTTAATATACAAGGCCGTAAAGATGAACTGTGCTGGTCTCTAAAATAACTTGCACACTACATTAAGGTTTCAGACGGGTTACCTTTATTGTAGTGCGTCAATGTTATCCCCTTATATGCACGTGTATTCCAACAAAATTGGACACTCCAATTTCCTCCCGCATAAAAGTTCAAATCCTTCAACCTAAATTTGCGAAAGTTGCAAACGGAACCAGTAATTTTTTTCTATAAATATTGAAAATTATAAATAACATCAAATCACACTTTACTCAATTGCATAGTGCTGTTGCATTGTAACATTTACTTTTATATTTCAACGTTCAATATCAAAGTGCGCTGAGCCACACACCTGTAGAAGTCAAAAAATCAGTAATCATGGATTGGCATCACAAAGGATTAGAGTCATAGTAATAAGAGTATTAAATCGTGGGTTTGAGTCAAGGGTCATGGGGGGTTGGTGGAAATGAGGGTGGGCGATCTACGTGTTCCATCGCTCAGTCACAGGAACCATCGCTCCACCCATCCTTCCAGCGCTCGTCCACGCGGCTGCAGTCGAACTGGGGCTTTCCGAGTCTGCGGTTCACGTCGTTGTGCAGGCCGCACATCCACTGTGATAGACCGCGGCGGCTGCTCGTGTCCGGTGGCCGCATCTCAATCCTGCGCAGCAGCAACACACAGACACACACATGATGAAAATTTAACACTTTCATTCAAATATTAGGAAGCCACTGCGGCCATGCACTTTCAAATCTAGATTGAAAACAAATTTCTTAAGAACTGCTTTTTGTGTTTAGTTCGTTGTCCTTCCCCTGCACCACCGATCAGCACAGGTTGGCTACGTATGCTGCGAAAGAAGTTCAACATACATACAATAGTCGCAGTGCAGCATTGGCAAATGGTGGCTATTGGTAGTTGGTGGTGGTAGCAATGGCCATAATGAGCCATGCCTATAAATGAGATGCTTTGGGAGGAGGTAAGGTTGGTGGCTTGTACGGACATCCCTGCTGTGGGCAACAAGGAGGAATGGAAAAACACGCAGCCAAAGGGAAGCACAGCTGAGCACAGGGAGATTTGTGGTGGTACGTGTAAATGGTGGAGTGGTTCGTGTAGAGTGGGTTCATAGCACTTCAAACCTGGCACGGTCCAGCATGGCAAGGTCCAACAATCCTCATGACTGACACAAATTGGGAAAGGCTGTCACAGCCAGCAGTGTTTCTGCTATACAGCCATTCATATTTCTTCCAGTTTTCTATTCCCAGCTTGATTAGCCCCATTTTTTAACCAAGTTAAACCCAAGTTAAACTTTAGCAGCCTTATAGTTTACTGCAGTATACTCAAGGCAACCCGTTTGTCAGCTTAAATACTTCCTCTTGTTTAGTTGTATGCCGTTTTTTAACCACTTACCATCGCCTACACACAGCGCCTTCCCCTAACCCCCTGCAGCATAACAAAAGGAGGCTTAACTTAACCCTCCCCCACGGCCCATCCTGGCTCCTCCCCCCCCGCCCATCCTGGCTCCTCCCCCCCCTTTAACCTGTATATAGTCTCGTGTCTCTTAAGAGTTCTCTCCACTTGATACAGTAATTTTGCTGTGACTGTACCATCTGAAGACGGAAGCTTGTTGCCTCCGAAACGTCGTGATTGAATTTAATTTAATTGTATGTTTTACCTACGTGACTTTACCGAAAAAAACAAAGAGTATGGTCCCTTGCAGTCACAAAAACTTCAAATCTAGAATTAGAGCCAGCAGTGTATTAACGGCTGTTTATATAAACAAAGGTATACTGCTGTGGAGACACTACACAGCAGCGACACAGGCAGGTATCAAAGATACACCGAGACATGAGGAAGCACAACAAGGTAATAGAGACACAGGCCCGATGTGGCACAATGACAATGAAGTCAAGTGTGACAACAAAGACGGCACGTGTGGACACATGGAGGCAACGGGCATCACACGCAGGTGCAAGGAGACACAATGACAACACACTGCGGCGCATGGAGACACGTGACACACAATCACACAGGAAGACCCAACCAGACGCATTGATACACGTGGTGGCACAGGGAGAAGAGAGCACTTGAAGATACACGGAGCCACACGGCTTTGCAGGGGGAACCACAACAAAGTCCCCACGGGGGATTCACCTTTCTCGCATGTCCGTGGCGCAATCCTCGCACGGGTAGAAGCGTGAGAACAGCCGCACCATCTCCCCCATGTCGCGACGCTGCTGCGTGCTCGGCTGCTCGGGGTAGTAGGCGGCCATGGTGTGCAGGAAGGTCCACGTGCTGCGACCCAGCTCCTCCCGGTCCACGGGGCACTCGACCGCGGCCGCTCTGCGCTGCTCTGCCACCTCGGTCGCAGCGCTGCCCGCTGCCGCCCCCTTCTGCTCGTATCGAGGAAAACGCGAGAAGAGCGAAGGTGACGAAACAAGCATGTAACGATGATCAGGATCGATGTGTCATCATGGGCAAAGTCGTTGATACCTTCTTTCCAGAAATCCCGCAGCTGCTGCACAGTTTGACATGCGACCTTCCAGGATTTGCTGGAACAGTATCTCCACCATCTGCTCTTACATCTTCATCTTGGTCGCCAGATTCGTGGAGATCACTCCAATGCCCGTCTCGGTAACTGGCTTCCCAATCATCACGCACACATGTCCTACCCCAGTGTTAAATTTCGAGTTAAAGCTTTCGTGACTGCAGGGATTCATCTTCTTGGTTCTTTCGGTAAAGTCACGTAGAAGAGAAATAATAAAATAATACAAAGAAAACATAATAAAATACAATTCTCACGACGTTTCGGCCACAACGCAAGCAGCCGTCCTCAGGTGAAGAACAGGGCTGTCTTATTTTTTTGTATTATTTTATTATTTCTCTTCTACGTGACTTTACCGAAAGAACCAAGAAGATCCTACCCCAGTGTTCTTCATTGCAAGGTCCGCGGGCGACCGGTGGCCTCTGGTGGCCTTGAGTGCGGCCCCCGACATTAGACAAACGTGAAGGCGGTGTGGCGGCCCTCACACCGATGTCTTACCGGCGAAAGTGCCCCCTTCCCCCCACTCCGAAAATTAGTTAAGAACACTGACCAACCCCAGTGTAACATTTTCAGCGCCTTGTCGGGCAGCGAAGGATAGCGACGGCGTGGGAAGGCCTTAACACAGCAGCGAATAGACCATGGTCGATGGTGTTCACAACTACCAACGAAATCCTAATGGGGCACAATCTGCTTAAAGTATAGTATACGACAATGATTCCTAACAGGGCTCCGTTAATTTAAAAACTGTGAATTGGATGATGTATGATTAAATGTACGGAATTGTCAAATTAATCTCAATGGACGGTACTGTCAAATGGCCTACTTTGCAGCTTTAACCTTTGTTAAAGGATGTGATTATAATACTGTCATGGTTTAATGGATATGGAGGATGACAACCGATAAATAGGGCTTTATTTCTCACGGAATGTTTTGTTTCCCTGATAGACTGGAGGTGGGTCGTGCCTGGAAACCTCTGCAGCGAGAGATATACTGGATGTGCTTTGCCGGGTGCAGTAACGTGCTCCGGTTTGGTTACCTCGAAACAACGTGACCGAAATAAAACCCTCCTTATAATTGTTAAATGACGACGAGCGCAACAATGGTTAACCAAAAGACAAGCTTATAATAGCCAATTTAAGAACACTATAAAATGGTTAAAGTACGTGTTTATACTGTAATGGTTAAACGAAGACCGCTGTAACACTGGTTAATGAAGTACATGATTATACCAGCTAAAGACCACTGCAAAATATCTAAAGGACATGTTTATAGTAGTTATATAAGGACCACGGCCACAATATGTAAACGCCATGCTTATAATAACGGATCAATATAAACCACGGCAGCAATGGTTAAATTACATTCTTATCATGTTCAAATAGAGACCCGCCTTCACAACGGTTACTCAATTCACCCACGCACCTCCTTCCTCTGCGCCTTCATCCATGACGTGAAGTCTGTGCACGCCCGGCACGGCTTGGGAGCTCCTGGGGCCTTGGCCGCTGAGCTTGACCCGGGCAGTGACCCGGGCAGTGACCCGGACACTGACCCAGACCCCGGAATTGACCCCAATCCCAAACCCGGTGCCAGCGTGGTCTCCTTCTCACTGGGCGCAGCCATGACTGGTGGCGCGGGGCAGCTTGGGAAATAGAGGAGCCCCCCCCTCTCCCCCACCCCCGCCGCTCCGCCCCCACCCCCGCCGCCCCGCCCCCACCTCCGCCGCTCCGCCCCCACCCCCGCCGCCCCGCCCCCGCCGCCCCGCCCCCACCCCCGCCGCTCCGCCCCCACCCCCGCCGCCCCGCCCCCACCTCCGCCGCTCCGCCCCCACCCCCGCCCCCGCCGCCCCGCCCCCACCCCCGCCGCTCACATAGTCTGTGACGTCATAACAATAATCGAAGTCACCTGTCGGCCATCATAGGTGGGGGAATAAATAAATACAAATTTTATTAGGGGCCGTCCATAAATTACGTCACGCGATTTTTGACGATTTTTGACCACCCCCCCCTCGTCACATGGCGTCACAAAAAGTCAGACCCCCCCTCAAATATGACGTCACAAAGCTCTGCCCCCCCCAAAACCATATTTCCATTTTGAAAATAAAACATGCTTCAAATCGCTTTAAACTGTTGTCATTGTAGTGCGTATTTAATGTGGCGCTGCACTCTGATGTTGTAGGAGAAAACATTTATTAAAAAGTATATTTAATTAGGTAGAATGGGTTGTCTTTATTTATTTCAAGTTGCGCATTTTGATGTGACGTCACATTTATCAACCCCCCCACCCCTCGTCACACATCGTCATAAATGTATGACCACCCCCTAGGTGCGTGACGTCATTGATGGTCGGCCCCTTCCACAAAAAACAATGTGCCACGAACAAGGGCGGTTGCCCGAAACGTCGCCTATCATATACATCCGCCCCCGCATTCCCGTCAATTTCAGGCCACAGCGATATTGACGAATGCGTTGAGCAGCGTCCCGCGAGAGAAGAATGAGGGCGTGGTGGTGGGGGGGGGGCAACATTCCTTGGACGAGAGTCGTGCCAATGTGATGACGTCCAGCGAACGTTGATGGTGCATGACATTCGTCGACGACGGGGGAAAGGGGGTCGGTGACCTTTCAACGAAGAAGATAGAGCCGTGTTTTGCAGTGACGTGCGGTGAGGTCAATGGCTGGGGAGGCACTGGCTCGTGTCAGAGCCAGATTCACACACTTAGGGGGGCGTGGCCTCACTGAGAGGGGCGTGTCCTCACTGAGGGGGGCGTGTTAGACACGTCCCCCTCAGTGAGGCAGATGTGATAGCTGCCTCCCCTGGTCCTTTTTCATTGCAGTTTCATGACGAGACCAGCGACCCTAAATATCTTTATATACGTACGTGAAATAAGTTACCTGGAGTATGGAAGGCGAGGACATTAAATGAAGGGGTCTACAAACATTACATTGGTGACATACTGAGATAGTAACAGGCACGCGCTTATTGCCCACGCTCCATCCAGTTACTGAGGGGTTGCGCAATCAGAGGGGAGGCTGAGCTCGTCGCTGCCTCGCCACTCGTCTCTTCCTGTATTTGCAGCGGAGCTCCGCAAATTTGCCAATTTTGACTATAAAAATGATTGGAATCATACAGAAATTACATTTATAACACACATCAGTGGAACAATCTTAATATTTTTTTTTTACCTTTCGTAACAGCTATTTTCATTGGAGGATGACAGGTGAGGCTCTGCCTCCCCAGCCTCTCCTGACCGCACGTCCCTGGTGGGTTTTTTTTGTCTTTGACCAAAATAGTTCAAGAGCCGCATCACGCGCGCAGAGCTACTTGTACACAGAATCAGCGGTTATACAGCAAAATGACAAATACGTCTGCCTTAATTAAACACACTTGGTGATGAAATAAACAGTGTACTTAATTGTGTTTTTCCCTCTGAGTAAAACATAGCCATCAACCCCTTATTATTGCGCTACCTTATTACAGAACAATTCAGACCTTATTGGTCACCCCGTGCCCCTTATAAACCTCAAGGCTCATCCTGCAAAGTCCCATCACAAGGGAGAAACGCAAACAAATAAGACAACATATTCTTAGGTTTTTTCGGTAAAGTCACGTAGGTAAAACATCAAAATTAATGAAAATAAAATAAAACAATTTTTCTTTTATTTTCATTAATTTTGATGTTTTACCTACGTGACTTTACCGAAAAAACCTAAGAATATGATTCCTTGCAGTCACGAAAGCTTCAAATCTAGAAATAAGTCAACATTTTTGTTGCCCGGATCAAAACGTCTGTATGCCGTGTGAACCTAAAAACTCAATTTCCCTTGTACAAAGTTCAAAGTTCATTTATTAGGTATATCCCTGTGAGCCATTCAGCTCTTGAATCGGGTGCAACCGCAAAAAACAAAAAAAACATGAACAAGAAAACATCTTAAAGTGAATATGTGACTAAGTGCAAACAGAAAGTCCAAGAAAAGACAGCAACATATTGCAGAAAAATCACCGTACACCAACCCTGTGCAAATATCCCAGTGGGATGCAAGTCAAACAACAACAACCACAAGACAACTTAGATTAAGGCCATCAGTCTAACTCTGTACTACAACAAACAAACATGGCCAAACCAAAACACTTTTCGAAAATTACTAAAATAAAGCCATAAAAGCAATGAAACAGTGGTCATAGAAACTGTGACCGAATTTTCACAATTAACGACGTGAACAACGTGTACTACCAAACTCAGCAGCCATAGCTGGCTGCATGAGTCACTCCACAACAGTAGGAGCATCAGTCGGAGTATCAACATTTTTCAATGTACAAGAATACGGGATAAACTACTACACTATGAACTACTATACACTACACTATTATACACAACAACACTATAAACCACTGTACACTACTACACTTGTGAACTACTATACACTACTACACTATAAACTACTATACACTACTACACTATGAACTACTGTACACTACTACACTATGCACTACTATACACTACTACACTACTATACACTATTGTACACTACTATGTGGTGCCACGACCGCGGAGCAACACCGCAAGCGCTGCAACTCCCTCCCGCCCCCCTCACTAAACACACCACATGTACATATGCACACATGTAGGGCCCCAGAGGGGGGGGGTTGCCTGACACAATGGGTTTTTATCCAAAGGGACCCTAGCGGGGATGTCCCACGGTTTCCCGGTGCCAGGAGATTGGCCGAACCCCCAGGCCAAATTACATTGCGGCCCCCCTTAAATCGGCTAACCATTATATGGGCGCACAGAAGCTCACCGGGCTAACCGCAATGAGACACTCACAGCACGGGGGAGGGGCCAGGGGGGGAAATATTGCGCAGGCAGCGCAGACGAGGAGGTGGGAGGGAAATTCCTGGACACACTGCAGATATGTATTCCGCGGGACGGCCACCCCAATCAAACCGGTTGAGTCCAGGGTGGGGAGGACGGGTGCGTAGACAATGGATCGAGGCATAACGGAAAGTAAAGCTCCAGGTAGGGGCGGGGCATCGGTTTAAAATCGAAAGGTAGGCGCCCGATTGGCCACGCAGGGTAACACCACGTGACCCTGGATCGTCGGATTCCGAGGGCATAAAAGGAGGGAGCGGAAAAACGTTAAGAAGTTCTCCTCCAGCCGTTCAGTCGCCCGGTCCGACTCCCAGCCGCTCGCAGCGTCATGAGAGACGCTAGAGAGTGCCGCTACGACTCGACCCCAGGCAGAGACCTCTCGGATCATCGTCTCTCCAACTCCACCTCGCAGACACACTGTGAGGGGGGGGGGCTGATCATCCAATCGGCTGGGCCCGGTGAGAGGCGGCCGAGGAGGAGGGTGGAGTGGAGGAAGTGGACGTCGGCCCCCACTACTACACTATGAAATACTATAAATGATACACTACTACACTATAAATTACAAGACACTATACACTACTACACTATAAACTACGATAAACTATACACTACTACACTATAGACTACTGTACACTACTACACTATAAACTAATATACACTACTACACTATGAACTACTATACACTATAAACTACTATACACTATATTCTCAGGTTTTTTCGGTAAAGTCACGTAGGTAAAACATTAAAAGTAATGAAAGTAAAATAAAACAAAACAAAAATAAAAATAAAATTCACGACGTTTCGGAGGCAACACAAGTCTCCGTCATCAGGTGGGACCGTCACAGCCAGATTAGCTGCATCAAGTGAAGCAATGATTCAAGATGTAATCCCTTATAAGCAAGTTGAAGGGGGGGAGGAGAGGGGGGGGGGAGTTCATCAGAATGTGGTAGCCAATGAATGGAACGTATCGGGAGGGAGGGGGTGGGAGGGGGAGGGAGCCAACAAAACATTGGCGACGGCTTGGACGCGGCTGCTGCGCACGCCAACACAATGGGCAGAGAGGGGGGAGGGGAGGTCTGATACACATGATAGAACAAAGGAACGAAAATGCCCATGTTTATACCAATGCAGGCTGAAAAATGAAGAGAGTACTGTTAAAAATAACTGGGGATGTTAACACTCGGTGAAGTAAATTAAAATAGTGCCTGTCAGATAAGATGGTCCAAAAAGTGTAATTAAGTCTTTTTTGCGTGGTTAATAACATCTTTCCAGTGATTACTGAGTTTGTACCCATCATCACGGTTGAAATTATGTCTGTGTTTGTATATTTGTATGGCTTCGTGTACAAACCTTTGATGGTAGCCAGGAGGCTTGCAGAGAACCTTGGTCTCGGAAAAGACAATTTCATGAGAGCCCGCCGAGTTGTAGCAATGATCGGCAACGGCCGAAGAATCAGTTCTGCCGTGTTTCAGATCTGACTTGTGCTCGCGGACACGATCAGCAACATGACGTTTTGTTTCTCCAATGTAGCAATCACCACAAATGCAACTCAATTTGTAGACTCCAGGATACTGTAAGTCAGGAACGACATCCTTCACAGATGGAATCAGATCACGGATTTTATGCACTGTGCTGAATCGGACTTGGATCTTATGTTTGTTTAGAATTTTGGAGATCTTTTTGGTCACGCCTGCTATGTATGGTAACGTGATAGTTTTGGTCGGAGTTTCATGTGGTTGTTTCTGTGTGGTGGGAGAGACAGCTTGGCGGATAGTACGGTCAGAGTATCCGTTCATCCTGAGGGCCCGATGTACATGTCTTAATTCATCAGTCAGGTGGTGTTGGTCAGAAATGCCATGGGCTCTGTGGTATAGCGTTTTGATGAGAGAATTCTTTTGAATTCCACCACCTGACTGATGAATTAAGACATGTACATCGGGCCCTCAGGATGAACGGATACTCTGACCGTACTATCCGCCAAGCTGTCTCTCCCACCACACAGAAACAACCACATGAAACTCCGACCAAAACTATCACGTTACCATACATAGCAGGCGTGACCAAAAAGATCTCCAAAATTCTAAACAAACATAAGATCCAAGTCCGATTCAGCACAGTGCATAAAATCCGTGATCTGATTCCATCTGTGAAGGATGTCGTTCCTGACTTACAGTATCCTGGAGTCTACAAATTGAGTTGCATTTGTGGTGATTGCTACATTGGAGAAACAAAACGTCATGTTGCTGATCGTGTCCGCGAGCACAAGTCAGATCTGAAACACGGCAGAACTGATTCTTCGGCCGTTGCCGATCATTGCTACAACTCGGCGGGCTCTCATGAAATTGTCTTTTCCGAGACCAAGGTTCTCTGCAAGCCTCCTGGCTACCATCAAAGGTTTGTACACGAAGCCATACAAATATACAAACACAGACATAATTTCAACCGTGATGATGGGTACAAACTCAGTAATCACTGGAAAGATGTTATTAACCACGCAAAAAAGACTTAATTACACTTTTTGGACCATCTTATCTGACAGGCACTATTTTAATTTACTTCACCGAGTGTTAACATCCCCAGTTATTTTTAACAGTACTCTCTTCATTTTTCAGCCTGCATTGGTATAAACATGGGCATTTTCGTTCCTTTGTTCTATCATGTGTATCAGACCTCCCCTCCCCCCTCTCTGCCCATTGTGTTGACGTGCGCAGCAGCCGCGTCCAAGCCGTCGCCAATGTTTTGTTGGCTCCCTCCCCCTCCCACCCCCCTCCCTCCCGATACGTTCCATTCATTGGCTACCACATTCTGATGAACTCCCCCCCCCTCTCCTCCCCCCTTCAACTTGCTTATAAGGGATTACATCTTGAATCATTGCTTCACTTGATGCAGCTAATCTGGCTGTGACGGTCCCACCTGATGACGGAGACTTGTGTTGCCTCCGAAACGTCGTGAATTTTATTTTTATTTTTGTTTTGTTTTATTTTACTTTCATTACTTTTAATGTTTTACCTACGTGACTTTACCGAAAAAACCTGAGAATATGAATCATTGCAGTCACGAAAGCTTCAAATCTAGAAATACTATACACTACTACACTATAAACTACGATACACTGTACACTACTATACACTACACTACTACACTATCAATTACTATACACTACTACACTATACACTACTACACTTTACACTACTATACACTACTACACTATAAACTACTATACACTACTACACTATACACTACTATACACT
Organism: Lampetra fluviatilis; assembly: GCF_964198595.1. Taxonomy (NCBI): domain Eukaryota; kingdom Metazoa; phylum Chordata; class Hyperoartia; order Petromyzontiformes; family Petromyzontidae; genus Lampetra; species Lampetra fluviatilis. The sequence continues at coordinate 19,478,024 of NC_136279.1, read as the reverse complement.
ACACTACTACACTATACACTACGATACACTATACACTACTACACACTATGAACTACTATACACTACACTACTATACACAAACTCGAGCTCTTCCTAGGTAATCCCCAGGCGTTCCCAGGCCAGGCGAGCGACACGGCCCGCCAGCAGCAGCAGCGTGGTCCTGGGCCGGCCCCAGGGTCTTAGCCCAGTGGGACGTTGCTGCTGCTGCTGCCCGGTAGAGGTCCAGGTGAAGTCTCCCGGAGGGGGGGGGCATCCTTACCGGGTGCCAGAACCACCTAGAATGACCCCTCTCGATCGGGTGACCGCCTGTGCTACAACTTCAGAGCCGGGGGGGGGGGGGGGTCGGAAACCTTTCAAAGAAGAATAAAATAGAGCCGTAAACAATTTTATTTGGCGCTTTCGTAACTGCAGAAATTACTCTTTGGTTCTTTCGATAAAGTCACGTAGAAAGAAAATAATTAAATAATAGCATACGACGTTTCGATTGCAACACAAGCAATCATCAGCAGGTACAAATGAAAGAGAAAACAAACCCAGTAAACTTTGAAATATAATGCAATACAACACAGAGAGTCGGCCAACACAACAGTCAACACCCTACCTGGTCGATTACGTTCTTTCAAAGATTGCTAAATTTTAGAGAGAGACAAAACACAGACACGGAGACACACATACAGACACACAAGCAGAGAGAGAGAGAGATAACCGGCATAGCTTTAGAGTCGCATCGCACGCAGAGCTATTTTTACACGTGCGCAGCAGCAGGAGTACGGCAAGGTGACAAACACATTCCGACTTGAATCGCACACAGTAGGTGATGGAATAAACTGCGTCTACTTAGTGGGGGGTGGCGGGTGGGGAGATATTTCCCGCTTAGTTTTGTTTTAACCAATGCAGTTTCACTGTACATGTTGTTGTCACCAAAACATTGCACAGTGACCCATTCCCTGCCATACATAATACATCGTCTTTACGTCAAATTACATTTCGGATTCGTTTAAAACTTTAAATGAAACGGCTGCCCGCAAGGTGCCGCAATGGGGCAGCCGAAGAGCCAGCACGTGGCTCTGGAGCCGTGAGTTTGGGGTGGGGAACGTCCGCGAAATCATATGGGTCTGGCCCTGCCAAGGCAACCGCAGGCGGGACTCGAAATTCAATAAATCTGGGAGCAAACCTGGAAAAGCAGTTGCGAGTAGCATTAACATCATCAATACCAGCTAACATCACACGCCTCGCCAAGGAGAAGCCGTTCCAGCCATCGCATTAGGGGTGAATTAATTAAATGTTTGACCAAATATAACGGGCTAATTTTTAAGTTGATGATTTTGTATGGCCCGCGAATGATGTTATAAATATCCAAACGTCCCTTGGCAAAAAAGGTTACCCACCCCTGCTAGTTTAGAGGGTTTAAAGAACCAAATACAATTTTGTTTAAACGGCTGCCCGCAAGGGGTCCGTCAAATGAAATATATAACCGGGGACATTTCCCGTAAGGCCCCTCAAAGTCACTGCCCAAAACGACAGGACATAGTTAACATTTTTTGCTCTCTCTTATAAGGAAATATCAGTTGACGAGTTGCGTCAAAAGCACCCCCCCCCCTCTCCTCTCTCTCTCTCATCGTCGACGGGTGCGAGGGCGTGAAAGGCGTCTTTCCAGTTGGCCCGTCTGCCGTGACTTTGAAGATCTCAAGAAAGCGACGCGGTTCGTCGCGCGTCTCCTCCGTGCCGCGGACACCGCAGAGCGAGATCCCAAACCCGCGTCCCATCGCCTCCCGTGTCAGCCGCAAGCCACCGGCCCAGCCGCTCGGAGCCATGGCGCTTCCCACCGAGGAAAGCGTCAAGATGCTGCTGACCAGGTGCGGGTACACCTACAAGGACGTGACGGCCAAAGACGCCATGGACCTGATTGGCGCTTATAGGGATTTGAGAGCAGGTGTTGACACGTGCGTGTTCGATGATGGCAGCTCAAAGGAACTCGTGAACCTCAGTGGGACCATACCCGTGCATTACAAGGGGACTATCTACAACATCCCAGTGCAAGTCTGGCTGTTTCACACGCATCCGTACCAGCCTCCATATTGCTTTGTGAAGCCCACGAGCAGCATGCTGATCAAGGAGGGCAAGCACGTGGGTAAAGATGGCCGTATCTACCTGCCCTACCTGCACGAGTGGAAAGCTCACGCGTCGGATTTGCTGGGTCTCGTTCATGTCATGCTCGCGGTGTTTGGAGAGCAGCCGCCTCTGTATTCTCGCTCTCGCTCGATCTCAATGATCATGCCAGCCGTGGCTGGAATCTATCAAAACTACCCTTGGTACCCTACCCCCAATCCACCCGTTGAAGAGCAGAAGAAGCCCGCGACTGCTGCTTATGGAATGACAACGAATTCATCCGCAGCTGGAAGCGACCCTGTTCACCCTGCCCCCAAACCACCCGTGGAAGAACGGACGGCTGCAGCTGCCGCCCTCGCCAACAAGAGAACCGAAGAAGAGCTCAGAAGCTTGCAGGATCGGCACACGTGCAAGGTGTGCATGGACAATGAAGTGTCCGTCGTCTTCGTGCCGTGCGGCCACTTGGTGGCATGCCAAGAATGCGCCTCCTCCCTGGCCAATTGCCCCATCTGCCGCGCAGCCGTGAGAGAGGCGGTTCGCACGTTTATGCCGTAGTGTGAAATGGCCCAAGGAAGGACGCTAAACAACTTCCTCAACACGAAACGTGAATATACTGGTTTACTGTTTTGATGCAAATGATGTGATTTATGACAGCGCGTGTTGCAGTAATTGCACAATTATCAATTTAAAACGTTACGTTGACGGTCAGGGGATAAGGCTTACATATTGGCAACAATGAGGAAGTCAGATAACCTCAGGATTTATGTAATAGATGATTATTGTCAACAAAACAACATGGAAGTCGGATAACCTCAGGATTTATGTAATAGATGATTATTGTCAACACAACAACATGGGAAAAGAGTACCTTTAAAATTGTTTTCAGCCACTCAACATATCTCAAACTGAAATGTGCCGATTTAGAGGAGCAATGTGCCTGTTATTATTGGCGGTATGAAGCGTAACGAGTTGGTAATGGTTACGGGAATAAAATGTTGAGTTTTGTGTGAAGCATTTTATTTGCAGGTGATTGACATATATTCAGTTGTTTTTATTAATATGGGAAGTATATACAAATGTGTATTGTATGCAATTGACAACCGTGGTTGATATAGGATAGGGGTGTCTTGTCTATTTTAGATTTGAACAAAAATACCTGTTTAAAAAGTGGTGACGAATACATTTTGTTCTGAATTCCTTGAATTGTATGACTCCAACTAATGGCACAGAAACTGAGACATTACGTTACTAAACTTTAAAGTCGTCAATGCAATGTAGCTGTATGCAAAGTTGGCAACTCTCGCTATGATGTCTGCTCGCAGCAGACCTCGCAGCAGACCTCGCAGCTATCGCGAATTTCACCTGAAGACGAACGCTTGTGTTGCGTTCGAAACGTCGTGATTTTTTTTTTCTACCTACGTGACTTTATCGAAAGAACCAAAGAGTATGGATTCCTGCAGTCACGAAAGCTTCAAAATAGGTGGTATTAAAATATTGTTTCTGAAAACCATATTTACCGGTAGCATATTTTAATGCAAGGGGTGAGTTTATTCCCGTTTGAATATAAGTTGTGCAATGCTTAATACGGAAGTCACGTGACACATGTGGCTATCAGACTATAATGTACATTACTTAGCCTTGTTTTTATCATACAATCGATGATGATTTCATTGGGTATGTGGTTGCTAAAGTAAGCTGATCATGTTAAGGGTATGAAAATCTGATGAATCTGCATTAAACATTTCTTAACACGTGGGCTTTCGCGACCAACATCCATAATAAAGGTTTTTTTTTTGTTAGATCGCGTACATGTGTTGTTAAACCCGCCACCACCCGACACAGCCACAACTCTGGCTATCGGATGATGAGGCTGGTTGTAATTACTGGCGAAACGTCGTACTCGAATTGTAAATGTTGTAGGTTTACTCTCCAACACACCGGTTTGGTGAACTAGTAACGAATTGGCATGTTTTGTTTCAGTGACAAACCTTAAAAATTGGCTGTGTCGGGTGGTGGCAGGTTTAACGATACCCCTTGTTTTACGTGATCTAACCCAAATAAACTATTATGGATTCAAATACATTATTACACAAGTGCATATTTTAAAGGCGCTTCCTATATCTGTTTAATGTTCATGTAACTTACTTGTAATCGTACGATTGTCAGTTTTAACATAATCTGCCCTAGACGATTTTTGCTATGGGTAATGTATTACTTAACATTCATTTGTGTTTGTGTAATCCAGTATCTTAAATTTATCATGGGACACGGTTGTTTTTGTACAGATTTCGATTTCCTTCATTGCCGTGCTGTTGTCATTATGGTTACCCACGTGACTCAAATGAGACTCTCCTGGTTTATTGAGTTAAACAATGACACCTGGTTAAACAAATAAACGTGTAACCTTCAAACCGTGGTTCAAATCGTTATACATCACATCAACTTCATGCCATTTGGTCAACAGTACACATGGAGTGACATAGAATCGGTCACGTAGCAGCATAGCGCTGGCTGCTGGCAGGGAAGGGGGTCTGCAGCTTTACAGCAGCCCTGATTGACAGCAGGTCACGTGATAGACCAGAGAGGGATCGAGGAGAAAGGTTACGGAAGGGGCACATCCAGAACCCGCTGGTAGGTTCCAAAAGGGGGCGTGGCTTTGGGGGCGGAGTCAGGGCACGCCCCCCAGTATAAGAGGGGCCCCGGGAGGGGACCTCGGGGCTGTCGTGTGGAGTGGGATCCCGTCATGCTGCTGAAGTCTTCACCATCTCGGCGTCGCCAGTCTGACAGTCTACCAGCCGTCCTGACTGGGAACCGTAGTTACTAAGTGTTACTGTCAGGCCGTGTTAATAAACAGAGTGCCTCCTACTCTTAGTGTCTCTGAGTCAGTCACTACACATATATACACGTGGTCTGATACGTGACGAGCCATCTGATAGCGCCGGCATGGAGCGCCTTCAACCTAATCTGCGGATTAAATAACCGAACGCACAAAGTACAGTGAGGGAAAAAAAGTATTTGATCCCCTGATGTAGGTAAAAAATATGAAATAAAAATTAATAAAAGTAAAATAAAAATAAACGTCGTGATTTTTATTTAATTTAATTTTTATTTTACTTTATTTAATTTTACTTTTTTACCTACGTGACTTTACCGAAAAAACCTCAGAATACCAATACCCATTGACCCCGCCCTCTTATACATAGCACCGCCCACCCTATCTGCATAACCACGCCTCCCTCTATCGTCCCACCCCCTCCATATCTGCATAACCACGCCCCCCTCTATCGTCCCACCCCCACCCTATCTGCATAACCACGCCCCTCGCCACACCCCCTTTATCGCCCCGCCCCCCCCCGCTCTGCCCCCCCCCACACCCCCCAAGGTCACGCGGTACCCGGTGGTCGCGATGGCGTTCGGCGGTGAGTTCCCTCACTCCGCTGTGTGGTGACGGCGGCTACCGCAGTTTGATAATCGATGGTCGCAGGATCGTCGCGATTACAGCCCACGGTGTCGCTCTCAAGCGGGCCGGCGTCGTGAATTCGTCAAGCGGCAAAAATAAACTTAAAAAGCAAATCGAAATTGCCCCATGTTTTAAAGAGGCTTTGCGGCCCGGGTTTGAAACCGAAGAAACGCGAGTGTGGGTGGTGCGCTGGTGTGGTTTGTTGTTGTTGTGAATGATCGTAACGCTTCGTGTTGTTTTTTGTTTACGCCTCAGATGTTTGTTGACGAGTCGTGTTTATTGAGCGGCTGTGGCTGCGTTGCTGCGGGCATAGTCGGGGGTGGAGGCGGCTACGACTGCGTAACCTTGCACAATTCAAGTGATGCGCTAACTCTAGATTTGAAGCTTTCGTGACTGCAATGATTCATACTCTTAGTTTTTTTAGGTAAAGTCGCGTACGTAAAAAAATGAAATTAAAATTAACAAAATAATAAAAATCACGACGTTTCGGAGCAAGCAAATCTGGCTGTGACGGTCCCACCTGATGACGGAGACTTGTGTTGCCTCCGAAACGTCGTGATTTTTATTTAATTTTTATGAATTTTAATTTCATTTTTTTACCTACGTGACTTTACCGAAAAAACTAAGAGTATGATGCGCTAACCTCTCGGTCGATGACGACTGTGACGGTGCTGGTTGTTACTGGCCGCAGCACCGGTTCCGAGCATCGTTCGCCGCCGCTGATGTTAGCCGGGATCGAACCTCGGGTTTCCTGGTTCGCAGCGAGCACTATCCACACTGGTGGCATCGCTCTTCCTAAATCCTGACCGTCGGGTTTTGTCCCCAATTCGCCATTATAACGATGACGCCAAAGCGAAATGAAAATACGTTTACAACGAGAAGTGCATTTGTAGGCATAGACCGAGCAAAGGCAGAGCGTGTGCACGGACTTACCGATCGTCTCGATGTGTTGACTACCTCGCCTGGTATACAGTAGGGCGTGGGTTCGATCCCGACCCTGACGCCTGCTGCTTGCTGCTGCTGCTGTTTATTTGGAGTTTGCGTGTCTCCCTCTCCAAATATCGAATCAACATCACGCGATTCGTGTATTTTGTTTCGATAAATTCCCGCCATAAGCCACTTGGTTGAGCTATCATTTGTGGGCCAAGGTCGCTTCTGAAAATGATTAAGCTATATAGCTCAGTGGGCCTTACCTGGTTAAGTAAAAAAAAAGTGTAGTTTGTATAGTTTTTTTAAAAGGGGGAGTCGGCAATACGATTGTGCCAACCCTTGAAGAGGGGCACATCATTGGAAATTCACTGTTATAGCAGTGAATGATTGGTCGATGCCACGAGATTTTCCCAGCTCAGATGCCACTTGATTCTGCTCTGATTGTTAACAGCATCACACAGGGCTGTCAACACGGCAAGTGACTGGTGAATCAAAAGTGATGAAACCACACAGGGTTGGTGGGTGGACACGAATGAAGCAGACAGCAGCTCTACTCTTCTTCTTGGTTCTTTCGGTAAAGTCACGTAGAAGGGAAGTAATAAAATAATAAAAAATAAAACATAATAAAATAATTCTCACGACGTTTCGGCCACAATGCAAGCAGCCGTCCTCAGGTGAAAACCAGGTCTGTCGAGGCGACAGCGTCTGAATGAAACAGCACACGAGCTTGGAGCATATATATAAGCTGGGTTGGAAGGGGGGGGAAGGGGGGCGCCTTGCCAATCCTAACTAGCCAAGCTCACCCTAGTCCTCGCAATAACTACGGAAACCAGACCCTTGTCCAACCCAAACTTAGCTCTCATCCTACCCCTGACCGTTACCGCAAGTCAAATCCCGGCATAGCCTTGTAAAAATCTTAACACAAGTGTCTTTTTTTGCTGTCATTCCTCTGCAGGGAGTGCAGCCTACCTCAAGCACCTGTGGAACAAGGAGCCAGTGATCATGGCGTCCTTGGGAATCGGCATGATCGGTAATTGTGGCGACGGCGGTTTTGTGTTGTAGCCTCGTGGCGGGATGGCATTGTGGGCCACGCTTTCACGACTTTGTCGGATTTGCACGGATGGTTTGATATCGGTGACAGCCTTGACGTTTTTTTGTTGTTCTAAATGTAGCATTTTTTGACCCTCCTAATCAACGCCACTCGCATTGTCAGCGCCATATTGTCATATGAGACGAGGAACTCTCACCGTGAGCAGCGTAATATCACGTGTCAAGAACGGCCCCGGAGGATGACGTCAAGGAACCAATTCTGAAATGACTCCAGAAGCCATTGCCCACACTGGGGGGGGGGGGCGGGAGTCACCTTTTATTTGCCCCCTGCAAAGTGTTGATGACGTGTCAACAAAAGCAATCTCTTTCAAGCAGGCGAACTGGAAAAAGGCCACATTGTCAAAAATCTCAATGTAATTGTTTACTTAACACAGCCATCACGGTGACATGGCTGACACTATCAAGTGGCCTACACTTGAGAATCCGGTTAAATCAGGTGGTTGAAACGTGGAGTTGAGCCCAGGATCTCAGTGGTGCAAGCTTGGTGACGTTATCCTTTGAGCCACTTGGCCAACTCAGCCTTTGTGGAGAATTGCCGTGTGCTATGCGGTTGCAATTTAATGACCCCAAGACCCTGTGACTGTACCGTACATGACGGGCATTGCAAGATCCAAACCATGTCCGCCCGGTGCTCGCTGAACTGCATTGGCTTCCAATTGCTGAACGAATACATTCAAAGGTCGCACTCATTACACACAAAGTGCTTGTCATAAATGGACCACAATACCTCGCTGATCTCGTCAAGGAACATAAACCATCACGCAATCTGAGACAGATGGTTAGTATGCTAAAGTGGGATTCGACTCATAAAACCCTCAGTCTTCTGCCTATGGCAACTGCTGTCCACCACGCTGTCCCCAGTGGCTACCTGTCTGGGTTGGTGGTTTCGGGAAGGTGGCAGGAGGGGAGGATGTTTTTGGTTCTTTCGGTAAAGTCACGTAGAAGGGAAATAATAAAATAAAATAAATAAAAAGTTGTATTATTATTTTATTATAAAAATACTATTTTTATTATTTCCCTTCTACATGACTTTACTGAAAGAAGATGAATCCCTGCAGTCACGAAAGCTTTAAATCTAAATTTAGGGGAGGATGTTTTAAGGATATTTTTCATTACACGCTTTTATTCAACTCACTGTCTGTTGTTGTCGTATCCTCAAATCTTGTAACTCAATTTTAACCCACTTCCCAATGTGGTATCAACTGCAAACTTGATATACTTATGTCATACTGATGACAATACCACATTCTATCAAAACATTTTTTTTTAAACATTCATTTTTATATGTCATGTTTCGGCTTGGGTCTAATTGTCCACGTTCAACTGACGTTGGCTGTAAATCACCACGGTCCCTTACGTTGTGGCAAGCTTTGCGGCCACTTCCTGGAGTCGTGGAGTTCTGCCATTACGAGTAGGGCACATTTCATTAAAGCGTGTTTAAAAAAAAAGTATTTTTAAATATTACTTATTTTTATTATTGTTCTCCCTGTCCCATCTGGTGCATCCACCACCTTCTGCCCCACAGCGCTGATTCTGCCATTCGTGAGCCCCCTCACCAAGTACTCGAGAAAGTTGAGCCTGGCGAGCCCGTACTACTATCCGGGTGAGTTACTCGATAAGTTCGGTTGCGTTTTGGAAATTACTGTATTAAGTCTTCTGACTTTCACTTCACAACGTAAGCTGTGAGTTTGTATGTTACACAAGCATGAACAGGTGTGAGAGCAAGTAAGTTAGTTCAGTATTTTTTTTCCAAACGGGACACCCATATTCATTGACGTTACCGTCACTATCGCAGATATCTCAAATATTTGAAAAACAAATATTTCACCAATGTCGCACGGCACCATTCAAAGCAGACACGTGCAAATGCTTTTAAATTTAATCCGACCCATGCCTGCTTGGATTTATGAACCTGAATTTAAAAAAATTCAGGATTCAATTCAATAACCAATTATTTTGTCTCCAAACGACCTCGTTAAGAGCTACGAGCAGTTGCTCTATTGTACTCATTCATAGAGTTGCTCTCTCCATGCATCTGAATGTAACAATAGCACTTAATCCTTTCGAATGTTATTTCTAATCTCGTCACACGCGCACGATTCAGCGTGCGTGGTACGATATCGATTTGAATCGAAGTGTCGTCCTTGTGCTCGTTCCTACTCAGCTGATCTTGGCGTGAACGTTCAACTATTTCCCCAAATGCATCGCGCCCCCACCCCTCTTTTCTCCACCTCCCCCCCCCTCGGTAGTGCCTGTGCGGGATGACGGCAACATGCCCGATGTGCCGCAACACCCATGCGAGAAAAAGGGCAACAGCCTTGAATGGCTCAAGAACTTCTGAGCAAAGTCCGCCAACACGACGCTCAACGAATCTGGTGGCTTCCGAACGCCGGCGCACGCTCGCTTGCTCCCCCACCACCGTCATCAGAGATGCGTTGCTTTGTCGGCACCACCAACAGTCGGAAAGGAAGTTATTTTGTCCCACCACCTCCAGTCGCGTATTCCCTTGTATAATTTAGAATTGAGTTTTGCCGTCGCTGCGCGTACGGAATGTCACGCGGATCAATGCAAGTCGCGCGCGTAAATGGCTCGGCAAATAAAGAGTAACTTGAAGTTACCGTTAAAGAGTGTACGAGTTTTATTTGTCACTTAGGAGTGAACAGCTGTAGACCGCGGCTCGGTCGGTTACGATTCACACCCCCTGCCCACCCTGTAAATCTAATAAATTATTACAATGATACAAATTCAACAATTGATAATTGTCTCAATTTTACCATTTCATTTGTATGGCTTTCCTTGCTTCCCTTAGTCTTATTGTAACATCACTAAATAATTAATAAACTTTACACCAGTTCTCACACATTGATCCCATGCATTTTGAGGGTAAGAATATTTTATTTTATTGATGAAAGTATGTTGAGCTATAGGTGGGCGAGGCTCCGGCGCACAGGATTGGCACAGTAAAGGGCAACACATTTAAAATAACCAGTAAGTGTAGAGCCCTCTTTTGGCAATCCACTGCTGGATGAGTGCCTCCCCATGGCATGCTGGTCATGGGGGAGTTCATACTTCCTGCTGGGTCAGTGTAGTTTGAAGGCAGGGGGAGCAGATGCTGCAGGAGCATAGAGAAACAGTGCAACTATAAACGGACGTTGCCATCTGCTGTCCACCTTAAGCTCAGTACTAAACTAAACTTTCGGGGCACTACACTTTCTTCGTTTGCTTCTTCAGAGCTTTGGGCGATTGTCCTTTAGCAATGGTGCACGCGCGAGTCACCCTCCCCTCCACTTTCGTTTGCGGTTTTGCCTCAAAACCCGGAGCAGCCGAGTCCTCGTCACTAGTGGAGCATGGCTGTTCTTTCTCCTCATCTTCTTCACTCAACTCCGACTCCGATCCGGAATCCTCGCTGCCGGGTTTTGGTGCAGGAGTTTCCTTGCCGCGTCGGGTCCTGGGCACCGCCGTGGCCTTGCGCTCATCATCGTCCGACGATTCGGACTCTGACTCGAACCCGGACACGGAGCTGTCGCTGGCATCGGCGGTGGCGGCGTTGCCGCTCGGAGTTCGAGCTCCGACTTTGTCTACCCTGAAGCTCGGCCGAGCGGCGTCCACCCCGTCCACCTCCATGGCATCAGTGCTCCTGCGTAGACATTTCAGATGAATGTATGTTGTCAACGGTGTACAATAACAATATACAGCCCTCTTGTCAATCCACTGCTTCAGATTATTTATACTGGAGGAATCCGATGAGCTATAAAGCTCTTTTTCACAGATGTCCAGCTTGACGACGGGCCCTCCACAATGCCGTGCCGATCATGGGCGGTTTATTTGACTGCTGGTTATAGTGCAGGTTGGTGTAATGGGGGGAGCCCGGGACCGTGGAGTTATGCATGTTGAACTTCTTTCGCACCGCCATACGTAGCCGTTACTAGTACAGCACACCGGTTTGTTGTACGTAGCCAACCATGCTAATCGGAGGTGCAGCGGAAGGACAACAAATTAAACACACAAAGCAGTTCTAAAGAAATGAGTCTTCTATCTCGATTTAAAAGTGCATAGCTCCAGTGGCCTCGTGATATCGGAAGGAAGAGCGTTCCAGACGGCTGCAGAAGTGCATCTGACAGCGCGCAATGCAGTGACCGTCTTTGTTCGATGGCCAGCCAAAAGCCGCTCCTGCGAGAATGACCGGAGTTTGCGTGCTGGTTTAAGCTCCTTGACGAGATCGGCAGCACAAAGTATTGTGGTTCATTTGTTGCAAGCGTTTTAGTAATGAGTGCAACCTTCAAATGTTTTGTGCGGCGAGTGGGGGAGGGGCGCTCACTTGAAGTCGGACACGAGCCGCATGCTCCTCCACGTGTAGTCCACAAACATGGCGGCCTGCAGGAGCCGCCCCATCCTCTGGAAGTGTCGCTCTGTCAAGAGAGAGGGCGCCTCCGATTAGCGCGGCTGGCTACGCACGGTGCGGAAGAAGTACACACGTACACACGCAGCCGAACGGTGCGACTTGCAATATAATATTAAATTGCACAGCGCGCAGATGTTCCCGCTGCCGACAAGAGGGCTGTGCCCGTGTCATTCATTCATTCACACTATTTTTAGCCGGGTCCACTGCCCACTGAGATGAACCATCTTCACTTAAAAAGAGACCTGCGCCGAATAAAGAAATGTAGTGAAATATGATAGAACGTCGATCCACAGCCATGCGCGGGATGAGAAATAATGTCTATTCAAGGTTCACTCATTCGCAATCCGTTCACCAACAAGAAACACCAACTGATCTTAGTCCACAGCATTCATTCGCAGCGCGACGTGCAGTTGGCAGTTCAACCAACGTATGGCTGCGCGAGAGTTAACATGGGTGGACCACGGGTGGACCACGGGTGGACCACGGGTGGACCACGGGTGGACCACGGGTGGACCACGGGTGGACCATGGGTGGACCCCAGCCCCCACTCCCCCGCCCACCACCACCACCACCGGACGCACCGCTGTAGGGCAGCAGCGCCTCGACGGCGGGCTGCATGTTGGTGAAGCGCAGGAGGTCGCCGGGCGACACGTGCCGGAAGAGCGTGGCGAGCACGGCGTGCGCCTCGTGGCAGCTGCGAGAGTTCGTGTTCCACGTCACGGCGAACTTGAGCAGCGACTCTGTGGCAACAAAGTTCCCCGCGACCCGCCCGCGTGAGACGCCCGAGCGACCGAGGTGAGAGTGGCCAGCAGTCAACAGGGCAGGCCCCGGCCGTTGGTTTGGCCTTTGAGGAAGTCCACGTCAGAATCAGAATATTACTGGTAGGAACCTCCTGGTTACACCAGCCCACAGGGGATTATTGTGTCCATCCGTCCATTGTGCAGGGAGGGGCTGGGTGGGTGGGGTGGGGCTGGGTGGGGAGGGGCTGGGTGGGAAGGGTGGGGAGGGGTGGGGGGTGGGGCTCGGTGGGGGGTAGGAGGGGTGGGGCTGGGTGGGGAGGGGCTGGTCACCCCGTGGTGCCTTATAAAACTCAACGTTTAACCTACTCACGCCGGCTTGTGCCCGCCCTCACAGTCGAGCATATTTGCGGAATACACCACGCCGCCGTTGACCCTGGCCATTGACCGTGCAACCCAACGTTCCTACCAGCTCCCTCCGCAGGAATGTGTTACTGCAGGAGGAATCCGATGAGCTATGAATCTCTTTTTCACAGGTGTCCACAGTAGGTTGGAAGCTAAGCAGAAAAATGTTAGCCTGGTTACTGCTCGGGATGCGAGACTCCCATTCCGGGGAATACCAGGTGTCGCACGAACGGGGCTGCGAGGTGACCAAGAGATGGCAGCACAGCCAGCCGTGGATTCTTGAATCCATCGGTGCAAAGATTTTGAGCGTAACCCCCTCTTGTACATTGGGATCTTCTCCGGTTTCCTCCCACACGAAGAAAAAGACTTATGATGGGAATCGACCAAAAATCCAAGGTAGCTACAGAACATTATTTTGTTATGACAGCCATGTCGGATGCACAAAACCATCGGCGGACAGATCCTGGCATCCAAACTGGATTTTGGATTGCCTGTCTGTGATCAAACCAAGTTCTCAAGTCCAGCATAGTCGATGGTCCGTCTGGGTCACCGGCCTTTGCACGAACGTAACTATCAAGGCCAGCGATGACGACGCAAGAACGCCTCTCCACCGGCCGCCAGTCCCTCCTCCGTTCACACCTTTCTGGTCCTGTCTCAGCTTGCCGATGGTGGCCTCCAGGTCCTCTCGTCCTCCCGTCTCATCCAGGATCGCTGCGCCACGACACAGGGAGTGGGGTTACCGCGTGCCGACCGACGGCGCAAAACCATGCAAAGTGCGCCACGCGAAAGCCGAACGTGCGAGCTAAGGTGGAAATCTCATCTCACAACGTGGGTTCGATCCCGACCCTGACGCCTGCTGTATATTTGGAGTTTACGTGTCTCTCTCCCCGTGGTCGCGTGGATTTTTCTCTGGGTCCTCGGGTTTTCCCCTCCACATTTTAAATCAACATGGCTGCTATAAACTTCCACATGATAAGCCACTTCGTTGAGCGATCACTTGTGGCCAGGTTCTGAAAAAAAGAGCTTCATAGCTCAGTGGGCCTGAACTGGTATAAAATGAAAAAGTTTAGTTCACAGTTTAGTTTCCCCACTCACCTTGGATGACGGTCAGTGTCGTGTGGGGCTGATCCAGGGAGATGGCGAGGCGGAGAGCCTTCAGGTATTTCTTTTCGTGCAGCAGGTTCGAAAGTTCCTGTCTCCTGCCAGACGACGCAGCATTCACGAGGGGAAACGAGCGCCGTAACTCCGCGGTCACCGACGGTTCACGGAGGTTCAAATCCTGACCGCGGTTCGCAAACACGTGCCCCCCCCACCACACCAAATATTTGCAACACCAGTCGCCAAATGCTCGCTTCCTTTGCACCAATTTGACTACACATTTGGAGCAAGAGCAGGGAAGGGCAGGGCCTCCGTTACCATGTACGTCACCGACGACTTCACTCCCCATTACGACCACCGCTGCCGCCTGCACCTATGACCGGAATGGAACGCACTAGACTTCGTCGGATGTAAGTATGTGTGCTGCACTTCTATTGCCGACCGTGCCAATCGGAGGTGCGGGGGAAGGACAACAAACTCAACACAGAAAGCAGTTCTGAAGAAATTGGTTTTCAATTTAGATTTAAAAGTCCACAGCTCCAGTGCCTTCATAATATCGGAAGGAAGAGCGTTCCAGACGGCCGCAGAAGCGCATCGTGCGGACGATGCAGTGACCGCCTTTGTTCGATAGCGAGCCAAAAGCCGCTGCGAGGATCTCGGAAGCCAAGCAGTTTGAGCCTGGTCAGTACTCCTTCGACTGGGAGACCGCCTACGAATTCCAGGTGCTGTCGGCCCGAACCCAGAGATCGGCAACCAAAATAACAAGACCCGTTTTTTCGAATTCGGTAAAAAATTAACTAAAAATTCCAAGAGCGCTGCAATGCACGCGAATACGACACGGTGGTCCTCAACAGATAACGTCACGAAGCAGTCCTTCAAGAGGCACGTGTGTGCGGCTCCGGAGCCGTGGGTTACCAACCCCCTGTTCGACAGAGGTCGCAATCGGGTACCCGATACCTGTACCCTACCCGATACCCGGCTACCCGTACCTGGCCGGGTACGGGTACCCGTTTGCGACCCTGGTGCGGCCGGGTACGGGTAGGCCGTGAGTCACTGGTCAGTAACCGTTTGTCACTCATTTCCCAACGTCTTGTCTCTTCTCACAATTCAAGTTCCTAGAATCAACCCACCCACGCCTGCAACATGGCTTCATCCCAGAGGTCGCAATCGGGTACCCGTACCCTACCCGATACCCGGCCGGGTACGGGTAGCCGGGTATCGGGTAGGATACGGGTACCCGTTTGCGACCCTGGTGCGGCCGGGTACGGGTAAGGAATCAAAACCCGTTTGCGATCTCTGCTGCCCGAACCCGAACCGCGCTGCCGTTGATGTTGCGCGCTGCGATGGCGACGCTCACTTCAGCAGCTGCTCCTCCTCCTTCTTGCGTTCCTCCTCCTGCTCCTCCTGCGTCACGTCCTGCGGTGGAGATGGAAGGTTGAGTTGGCGAACTCGGCCGGTCGATTGATAAATAAATAGCGCAAGCGTCGCGGTGTTTGACAAGAGGGCACACGTGACAGGAGGCCCTCGGGGCGTTTGATTATGATCGCCCCTCTACGCTTGTGATAGGACGCGCAAGAATCGCGTAGTGCGGATCGATGCGTGCGATATTCGTATTTTTGCTGCTGCGCAGAAATCTTGCAGTTGCTGGAGGTGCCGTGCTAATCGTAGGTGCTGGGGAAGGACCGCAAACAAAACCCAAAACGCAGTTCTAAAGAAATGAATTTAGATTAAAAGTGCATCTCTCCCAGTGGATTCCTAATATCGGAAGAGCGTTCCAGACGGCCGCAGAAGCGCGTCTGAGAGCGCGCGATGCGGTGACCGTCTTTGTCTGATGGTTAGCCAAAAGCCGCTGCTGCTGCGGTGGTGGTGGGGGGGGGGTTTGGGTGGTGGGTGTTCGGGTCAAGTGGTTCCGGCCGTCACTTGCCTTCCACAGCACGATGCAGGCGTCGCTCCCGCCGGTGAGCACGCGCTCGTCGTCGCGGCTGCCGTGGAGGCCCCAGACTTTCCCGTCGTGCGCGTCGAGCGTGCGCACGCACTCGTTGCTCTTGATCGTCCAGAGCTTCACGAGGCCATCCGAGCCGCTACGCGGGGTGGACGCGGGCGGCGGGAGAGCCGGACACGGGGGGGTTAAAAAAAATGGAACAATAAACGTGAAGAATCAAAAGTGCGACGGAAATGTATTTGATCGCGCCGATGATTAAAGTCGCTGCCTGACCTCGTCAGGAGCTGCGTCCCTTGCGCCACGAACACGACCTTGAGCACCGACGCGTCGTGACCTTCAAACGTCTGCACGGAGAGAGAGAGGGAGACACACAGGCGGACACGGGGGAACAAGCGAACCAGACTTGTCATCACCATCACCGTCACTGCCATCGTCGCCGTCATCATCACCATCGTCATCATCTTCGATCTCATGCGTAAAGAGCACACGGACACAACCGCGTCGACCGTGGCTGCTCCTGCGGCAGCTGTTTTCACTCTCGAAAGCTGCAACTGCTGCAGCAAATGCAGCAGCTGCTCTGACTGCAACTGCTGCATTGGTGGCTGCGTCAGCTGCTGCTGTGGCAGCTGCCGTGTCAGTTGCCGTGTCAGTTGCCGTGTCAGTTGCCGTGTCAGTTGCCGTGTCAGTTGCCGTGTCAGTTGCCGTGTCAGTTGCCGTGTCAGTTGCCGTGTCAGCTGCCGTGTCAGTTGCCGTGTCAGCTGCCGTGTCAGCGATCCTATCAGCAGCCGCCAGCGCGGTTAACCGCGGCAGTGTCAGCCTCCGCCGTGGCTCACCTTGAGGCAGGCGAAGTCGTGCAGCCCCCAGAGCCGCACGGAGCCGTCGGCGGAGGCGGAGGCGACGACCTGGTCCATGGGGGAGAAGGCGACGGCCCAGATGCCGCGGCGGTGGCCCCGCAGCACCGCCACGGGGCCAACGCCACCGCCCCCCCCCTCCTTCTTCTTCTTGGCCGCCAACGCCCACAGCCGCACCGTGTGGTCCTGGGAGCCGCTCGCCACCAGCCGGTCGTTGGGGGAGACCGCCACGCTGTTCACGTCCTGCACGCGTTTACGAACAACGGGCCCACGGTCTGTCCGCTGCTCGATGGAGGCATGCCCCCCACCCGCACACCCGCACGTGTGTGTGTTTGTGTGCTGGTGACCAGTGTGTTTGTGTGTGTTTGTGTGGTGGTGACCAGTGGGGAGCGGTAGTGTAGCGGTTAGCGCGCTGCATTACGAACCTGGCGACTCGGGTTCGATTCCCACTCACGGCCAATACCATTGATGATTATCTGAACCGGTCCAGGGCCTCCCCTAGGTCGACTCGGCCTCAAAAGAGTACCTGGTGCGGTGTGTAAACATCGTCACTAGGGAGACAAATGCGGCCAGGCGTGGTGTTGGCCACCCACCCCCTCGTGTGCCGTGCAGGCCTTTATAGGTGCTCGCTAACAGCACTTTCCCCAACAGTCTGTTAAGGCTACACGGGGGATCTTTGTCTTTATCTTTGCTGGTGACCAGTGTGTGTGTGTGTGTATGTGTGCCAGCAATGGTCTGGTGTGGCACGTGCGTGTGATCGCATGCCCACCTTGTCGTGCGCCTTCTCCGTGAAGCGGCAGGCGAGGGCGGTGGTGGTGGTGCCGCTGGCGGAGAGACCCTTGGGGAGGTCCCACAGCTTCAGGGTGCAGTCCTGGCTCCCACTCACCAGGAAGCCATCCTTCAGCCTGCAGTACGACGAAGACAAACCCGACCCCCCCTGTAGCCTCAACAGACCGTTGGAGCAAGTGCTTTTAGCGAGTAGCAGCCGCCTATGAAGGCCGACACGGCACACGAGGAGGTGGGTGGCCAACGCCACACCCGGCCGCCTTTGTCTCCCCGGTTGCTGATGCTGTTACACACGGCACCATGTACTCATGTTAAAGCCGAGTCGACCTAGGACAGGCCCAGGGCAGGTTCAAATATTCGGCAGTGTTATTGGTCGTGAGCGGGAATCGAACTAGGGTCGCCGGGTTCGTAGTGCGCTAACCACTGACACACACCCACACAGACACCCACGCAGACGCCCGCACAGACACACATTCATAGACATGCGCAGACACGCATGCAGATGCCCACTCAGACGTGCACGCAGACACAGACACGCACGCACAGACACGCACATGCATGGCGCGCGTCGCTCTCACCTGGACCAGGCGACGGCGCCGACCGCATGAGCGTGTCCCGTCGCCACGGCGACGCAGCGCACGCGCCCACTCGCCTCCTCCATGCTCCACACGCGCACCGTGCGGTCCTGGTCACAGCGGCCGGGTCACAGCAGGCGATCGCGTGGGTCACGGCAGCGGGGTACAGGCGGCAGCAGTGATCGTGGTGGTGGTGGTGGTGATCTAAGGGTGACGCTGTTGGTTGCGCAGGTGATGGCGGTTGTGGTGCGAGTGGCGGAGTGGGCGATGCTATTGACTATGTCGGTGATTGTCGTGGTGCTTGTGGTGTTGGCTGCGGTGGCGGCTGTGGTCTCGGGAGTGCACCTGGCCTGGCACGAGCGCCGTGGTGATGTCACCGCAACTTAGTGGCGAACGACGGCTGTTGTTATTGTCGTGTTGTGGTGGTGGTGGTTGTGTTGTGGTAGTGGTTGTGTTGATGGTGGTTGTGGTGTTGGTGGCGGTGGTGCTCGTGGTGGTTGTGAGCTCTCACCTTGGAGCTGCTGGCGAGCATCGTGCCCCTTCGCGACACGTCCAGCGCCAGCACCATGTCTGCACCGCAACACGCAAACGATGTACACAAAACACTTCAGCACAAAGATCTCAACAGGCTGTTGAGGCAAGTGCTGTAGGCGAGTAGCACCTATGAAGGCCGGCACGGTAGACCAGGAGGTGGGAGGCTAGCACCACGCCCGACCGCCTTTGTCTCCATCGTGGACATGTTTACACATTGTACATCACACACCGCACCAGGTACGCATTTGAGGCCGAGTCGACCTCGGGGAGGCCCAGGACTGGTTCAAATAATCGTAACTGTTGTTGGCCGTGAGAGGGAATCGAACTCGGGTCGCCGGGTTCATAGTGCGGCGCGCCGACCTCTGCGCCGCCACTCACGCACGATCACGCAAGCAGACGCACGCACACGCTCACGCACGCACCAGAGGTCGCAACCGGGTACCCGATACCCGTAACCTACTCGATACCCGGCTACCCGTACCCGGTCGGGTACGGGTAGCCGTTTGCGACCCTGGTGCGGCCGGGTACGGGTAGACCGTGAGTCACTGGTGAGTAACCGTTTGTCACTCATTTCCCAACGTCTTGTCTCTTCTCACAATTCAAGTTCCTAGAACCAACCCACCCGCGCCTGCAACATGGCTTCATCCCAGAGGTCGCAATCAGGTACACGATACCCGTACTCTACCCGTACCTGGCCGGGTACGGGTAGGGTACGGCCGGGTACGGGTACGGGTACCCGTTTGCGACCCTGGTGCGGCCGGGTACGGGTACGGGTAAGGAATCAAAACCCGTTTGCGACCTCTGGCACGCACTCACCCGTGTGCCCTTGCAGCAGCTGGCAGTGGGAGCTGTCGAGCTGGAAGATTTTGATCTCGGCGCTGTTGGTCGCCACCGCCACGTGGGAGTCCGTCTTGCCCAAGAACTTCACGTCCAGCACCTCGTCGTTGTAGCCCACGAACTGCGGCAGCGCGAAAGAACAAAACATCATGGACGGAGGGGGGGAATGTTAATTGCAGAATAAGAATATTTGTATATACTCCAGGAGGAATCCGATCAGCTATAAAGTAATTATTCACAGATGTCCAGTAGCGGGCACAGGGTCAGAACGTTACAACAACGACCAACACAAAAAAAGGAGTGCAAAGTGTAAGGGAACGATAAATCACTTAAATAAATATACAAATAAAACTAAACAGTTCTTTTATCTTACCAAAAAAAAGTCCACCAAGTTATTAGCTTATTTTTCACAAGCAACATTGGCCATCACAAATGATAGCTCAACAAAGTGGCTTAATCGAAATAATCCAGACTCATTATGTCTCGTTAACCGTCACGACGACCCAATCGCAGAGACAACGCGAACGCCTTCCTCTAAGCACGGACCTGCTTTGCGACGGTCAGCCCTCCCAGCGCGTGCAGGATGATGTTGTGGCCGGAGGTGACGGCCGCGATTTGCCCGAGCGCCGGCACGAGATGAGCCTGCACGATCGCGCGCTCCGCGCCGTCGGCGCTGTCGGAGTCGCCGCCGCTGGGCCCGGTGCTCGCGGCCGCTGCCGCGGCGTCGTCCCCTGGCGAGCCGGCCTCCGGCGGTGGCGCCGTGAAGACGCAGCGCGCATTCGCCGCGTCCCACACGCGCAGCGTGCCTGGAGATGGAGCGGGAAAGCGAGTGCGCTTAAACTCTCGGGGATCCACGTGCGGGTGAAATGTATTCCTGTCGAGAAGCGCAGGAACCCTGTCGCCCTGGCCACCCGTGACCCCTGTCGCCCCGTGACCCCTGTCGCCCCGTGACCCGTTGCCCCGTGACCCCTGTCCCTTATCGCCCCGTGACCCCTGTCGCTCCGTGACCCGTCGCCCCGTGACCCCTGTCGCCCCGTGACCCTTGTTGCCCCGTGAACCCTGTTGCCCCGTAAATATGACGCAAGCAATACAGACAAAACAGTATAAACGAGGCACAATAAACGGGGCAGAAAAAAAACCTCGTCTGTTCTGCCATAACACTGTAAGCGTCAGGTCTCATTCGGGCCGCCATGTTGCCGCTCTCACCTTTGCTGCCCGCGGTGACGAAGTGGATGCCCTTCCCCTCCACTCCCAGTGCCGAGTGATCGCCCTCCTCGGGCAGAACCACCAGGTCCTCCAGGGGCTGTGGGGTCACGAGATGGGGGGACGCGTTGGTGAAGGAGTCACACGGGTTGCGTCGGTCACATGGTGTCGCGCAGGTCACATGGTGTCGCGCATTGTCACATGGTGTCGTGCAGGTCACATGGTGTCGTGCAGGTCACATGGTGTCGCGCAGGTCACATGGTGTTGTGCAGGTCACATTGCCATGGCGCTCACCTCGTACACGGGCACCGTCTTCCGCACGACGCCGGCCTCCAGCTCCCAGAGCAGCACGACGCTGTCCCTCCCCGCACTGGCGCGACACAACACGAAACGGTTATCCCCACGGACATCACAACCAACCACGAACGGTGTGAAAACCACCATGGCCGTTATGAAGCCCTCGATAGTGACAGATGGACCACGACGAGTCTTATGACTTGGATCGTTAAGTCTCAGTGGTGCTGGCGAAGTGTCTCCGGCATGGCCACTATCAACCTCTGACAAGAGACACAGGCTCAACTCCAGAGCTGAAACCACAGATCTCACTATCGCTAGTCCAGTGTCCGTGACACGGCCATTGTGAACCCGTGGGTACCTGAGCAGCGTGCGCCCGTCGCAGGCGAAGCGCAGGGCGGTGACGGCACTGTAGTGGCCGTCGAGGATGGCGCTGCAGGCGCCACTCTGCAGGTCCCACACGCGGATCTTGCAGTCCGAGGCGGCGGAGAGAACGCGGGGGCACGACGTGTCCGGGTGGAACGCCACCACACTACGGAATGCACGCACACGGGTACAAAGGTAAAGATCCTCCGTATAGCCGTTAACAGACTGTTGGGGCAAGTGCTGTTATCGAGTAATACCAATGAAGGCCGGCACGGCACACGAAGGGGGTGGGTGGCCAGCACCACAAACACCCACAAATACACACAAATACACACGGGCACACACAAAGACACACATACACACAAATTTAGGCAAGGGCACACAAACGCACGCGCGCGTGAGTCCGAAGGCTCCGACCGCCCACTCACCTGACGACGCCCGACGAGCCGCGGAAGTTGTGTGTACAGTACTGCTTGACGATGTCCCACACCTTGATGGTGGCATCGCTGCTCCCTGCGCCAACGAGAAAAGCGTCACACACGAGCACGGGCGGGGGGTCACCGCGCTAGAGGTCGCCAGCGCGATAAGCTCCACAGGGAGCAGGAGGAACCCGGCTCGGACAGAGCGCGGAGAGCGTGGAACAACGGCTCGGGATAATCCCGTAAGCGTAGTTTCAAGTTTTGAGTTTGTGTGGCCAGGGGGGAGAACTCAATAGAGAAGCGTGGACGAGTCTCGTACGCAAGAGTGACCGTAGCGCTGTGGAGGGGGGGATGATTGCGATTTATCCCAATTGAGCGATTTTCAGGTGATTTTCAAATCTGGACCCCTGACGCCGGGCACACAGCGGCCCTACCCTTTTTCGCATGACGCCAAGGAATATTTTACGTCCACTGTGATGCAGAAAGCGGTATTGACCGGGGCGGCCGTTTGGATCCGAACCGTGACCCTCTGCAACAACAAGCGGTGAACGCGCTACCTCTGGGCCACGTCCCCCATGAATGAAGGCAGGTGCAGTCTTGATACATATTGGCCTGGATCGGTCAAGTGCACAGTACCGGTTGGAATGAAGGGGGTTAGAATGAAGGGGATGGACCAAACCAAGTGGTGACGGGGGGATGATAGGGTAAGGCCACATGGCCAGGGTGGATCATACCAAATGGTGAGAGTGGTCAGGGAGGTGCCCACCGGTGGCCAGCAGCGTGGAGGTGGCGTCGAAGGCCATGCTGACGATGGGGGCCACGTGGACGGCCTTCCACGTGCGCTGGCACACCGCGTCGCGCCATGCCCACTGCCGCAGCAACATGGCCCGGCTCGCCGTTACCATCACCTGCCAGGTTGAGGGGTGGGGGGAAAAGGTTGGGGGGAAATCCGAGATGGTACTCATGGGATAAAGTGTCCACCCGGTTGCACAATCAAGCAGTGAAGCTCGATACAGCGGCTCGTAGAACACACAACACTAACAGGGCTCAATACTACGGTAAGATGACACAGTAAGTCCTCGTTTAACGTGGTAGATGCTTTCTTGACAAAATTCCGGATTAGGTGAAGAACAATTTCCCACAAAATAATGTAACGATAAAGTTTGGTGAAATACGATGCACCACGCGTACGAGGCGAGATGGTGGGACGAATAGCCGAGGGTACGCCGCCACTGCGTCATTGTATCATTCCGCGTACTGCATCGCGATACCGCTCGACTGCGCAGCTCAAGAAAAGAATTCGGCGTCGATGGCTCGGAAGCCGCGTTATATCGGTGCGCGTTCTGCGTTGTAACGGTGCACATTCCACATTATAATGGTGCGCGTCCCGCATTATAACGGTCCGCGTGATGACGAGGCACATTCCACGTTATAACGGTCTGCGTTATGACGGGGCACATTCCACACTATAACGGTGCACGCGTTCCAGGTTGTGCGAAAGTGCTCCCAAATGGAAGCGCTCCCTCATGGAAGTGTTATACTGAAAACGCGTTATTAGTGTGAACACCGCGTGCTAAACGAGAACTTACCATACTGACAGAGCTCCAGACTAACTCATGAATCCCCAACTCGAATCAATACAGATAAGACTCACCGAACCCATTACTAACGGAACTCGTATAACCCCCCCCCCCTCCCGCCAGACACTCCACGCACCTCATCGTCCGGGCTCAACACGAAGCACGTGACGTCCTCCTCATCCTCCTGCCGGGCGACAAAGAGCAAATCATCATTGTTGGAGCGAGCGCCACGATGGGAGGTTGGGCGAGAAACAAAAATGAGATGGGAGTGTGCGTCCATACAAAAGACAAAGACCCCTCCCCGTATAGCCTTAACAGACTGTTGGGGCAAGTGCTGTTAGCGAGAAGCACCTATGAAGGCCGCCACGGCACACAAGGGGGGTGAGAGGTGGCCAGCACCAGGCCCGACCTCCCTTTGTCTCCTTTGTGAGGCTGAGTCGACCTGGAGGAGGCCCAGGACTGGTTCAGATAGTCGGTGGGGGTGTGTGGTGTCCACGGGGTGTGTGTGTGGTGTGCGTGTGGTGTGCGTGTGGTGTGCGTGTGGTGTGCGTGTGGTGTACGTATGGTGTGTATGGTGTGTGTGTGGTGTGTGTGTGGTGTGTGCGTGGGGTGTGTGCGTGGTGTGTGTGCGTGGTGTGTGTGTGGTATGTGTGTGTGTGTCGTGTGGATGGGGTGTGTGTGTGGTGTGTGCATGGTGTACTCGGGGTGTGGTGGTGGACTCTCTCACCTGGGCGATGGTGTGCATCACCTTGCCCGTGCTCACGTCCAGCACCTGCACCTTGGTGCCGCAGGTGCACAGCAGGCGCTGTCCATCGCCGCTGAACTGAACACAAGGGGACACGTGAACACGCATTTACGCACTGACATGGGGACACACGGACGCAGGGACACGGGGGCACACGGACGCAGAGACACGGGGGCACATAGACGCAGAGACACGAGATGCAGGCACAGGACACGTTGACGCGTGTTTACACACTGACACGGGGAGACATGGACGCAGAGACACAAGACGCAGAGACAAACGAACGTGGGACGCAGAGACATAGGGCATGGGGATAAGGGAAGGGACGCAGGGACACGAGAAACTTACTTGGGTTAAAGGGCACAATTATTACTATTCACACAGTGGACACACATATACATACACTGATACAGTATAACTGGACATGCAAAGACAGTAAATACACGCGCAAAGGACAGACGAACATGCGTACATGTAATACACACCATCATACGCATAAACAGGAATAAACTCGTCAAGGAGCATAAACCATCACGCGAACTCCGGTCATCCTCGCAGTGGCTTTTGGCTAACCATCGAACAAAGACGGTCACCACATCGCGCGCTTTCAAATGCGCTTCTGCGGCTGTCTGCAGCACTCTTCCTTCTGGTATTAGCAAGCCACTGGGAGCTGTGCACTTTTAATTCAACATCTCGATTGAAAGCTCACTTCATTGGAACCTCCTTTGCCAGTAGCAAAATATGAGAATTGTTTTTTTACCCTTTTATCTGGCAACAAAACTGACACCTTTTTTTGTTGCCAGATAAAAGGGTAAAACAAACAATTATCATATTTTGCTACTGGCAAAGGAGGTTCCAATGGTGTAAATGCTTACCCCGGGCTCTCATACTCTGATGGTGCATTATCTTTGAGTTGTGCGCCTTTTAGCGTCATCTGGTCCAACACCATGTGAGACTAGGCTTTAAGAAAAGCTGTCTCGGGTGTGGACCAATCGATTTCAAGGACAGTGCATACATTATCAGAGTTGTGTTTTTTGTTTGCATTCCGACCGCAGGTATTGTGGTCAATGCAAACATGACTCCTTGTAAAAAAAAGGTGTCAGTTTTGTTGCCAGATAAAAGGGTAAAAAAACAATTAGCATGAAAGCTCACTTCTTTGGAACTGCTTTTTGCGTTTCGTTTGTTGTCCTTCCCCCACGCCTCCGAATGGCACCGGTTGGCTAAATACGGCGCGAAAGAAGTTCAATATCCATACATCCACACAGAGATGCCCTGTGCAGGCAGATGGGACATCTATTTGCGAGCACAATTCATGATGGGGGGGGGGGGGGTAGTGATTTGAAAACACGATGTAACACAATTTTTGTTCCTGGGTACTAAGTGTTATTTTTTTATTGGTTATGCCTAAAAAGTACAGAACTTTGCTTTGGTGACCAGGACTTTATGTGAACGAAAGACATAAATGCACACGTTTTGTCATTAAAAATAGGTACATTTCAAAATATCACTGTCCTGGTCACAAAAGCAAAGTTTGTGGGGAATAATCACCATTTTCTCAACTTTTTGAGGCATCGGCAATTAGGAAATAACACTTACTACCCAGGAACAAAAAATAAATTAATTTGTTACACAGTGAAATCACTGTCCCTGACCGCCTTTGTCTCCCCAATGGGTGATGTTTACACACAGAACTCACCTGCACTTTTCCTCCAGTGTAAAAGGGCTCGAACTTGTAGGAGACCGTGTAACTGCAACGAGAATCAACGCAACTTGGGTCACACATTTGACACGTTCTGATATTCGCGTGGCAAAGCACGGTTGAGCACACACACACGTGCCCGACACGGCGTAGGAGAAACGGAGGACTTCCTCTAGCACAATATGGTTCTTCTTACCCAGAGATGCCCTCTCTGGGGGTGCGATTCATGCCCAGATCTTTTGTGAAGGTCAATAATCGAAACACACGGAACGGATTTCATCGCTCCATCTCCGCCGCGGTCGTCAGCTCGGGACGCCGGAGTGATGCTACAAAAAGAGACAAAGATCCCCCGTGTAGCTTTAACACTGTTGGGGCAAGTGCTGTTACCGATTAATGCCGGCACGGTACGCAATGGGGGGGGGGGGGGGGGGTTGGTGAGTGGCCAGCACCACGCCCGGCCCCCTTTGTCTCCCTCTTGGACTATGTTTACACATTGTAGTACACCAGGTACCCATTTGCAGGTGAGTCGGCATCGAGAAGGCCCACGACCGGTTCAGATCATCGTTGCCGGGTTCGTCGGGCAGCGCGCTAACCACTGCACCACCGATCCCCAGAGTAAACGATACTACGACTACGACACAATACGCAACATGTTAACTTCTACAGACAGCAGCAAAGTTCGAACACTGCGACCACTGAGGCTCGGGGAACGAGCACCCCTAAGGATGATGACCACAGCCTCCGATAGAACCTCTCCCGCTCGCGAACACTCAACGCCTCGGCCCCCCACCACTTCTCCCCGCACACACGCACTTGTCTTTGAGCTGCATGGGTTTCTCCTCGGCCATGGCGAGCGACGCAGAAACGCGGGCCCCGGTGCCGGGTTGCGGAGAGGAGGGTGAGGGGAGAGAGATGTCAGCGCGCCTGTACGGCGTAGAAATCCGCACGGAGAAACTCGGTTCCTCTCCACGTGCTTGTCGAGCCGCGCGGTGCGGCGTGGGAGTGACGCGGCGTGCCACGTGCGGCGCGCGGTGCGGGCTGACATCTTGGTAAGGGAGGGGGGGAGGGATGGGAACGCCCCCTCGGGTGGGGGCCTCCCCCCGCCTGCGCGAACTCTCTCCTACCTGATTCTAGATTTGAAGCTTTCGTGACTGCAAGGATTCATATTCGTAAAGTTTTTTCGGTAAAGTCACGTGAAATTTTTTTAAAATAAAATTTAAATTAATAAATAAAAGCTATCGTGCTGTGACTATTCCACCTGAAGACGGAAGCTTGTGTTGCCTCCGAAACGTCGTGATTTTTATTTTTATTTTACTTTTATTAATTTAAAAAAAATTTACCTACGTGACTTTACCGAAAAAACCTAAGAATATAAATATCCCTCCTACCTGCCTGACCCCACCCGCCTGACCCCACCCGCCTGCTTGATGCTGCTGATGCCCAAATTCGTGGATAGATGGAACCCCAGGAGGGGATCGTCTGCGTTGCACACGTAGCGGAGGCTTTCGCGAGAAATATTATATCCATAATGAAGAGGGGGGGGGGGGGTGGTGTTCAATCGTGTAAATATCTAAATGCATGGCTGTCTCAAAGCGTGCGGGTTTAACCCCGTATTGTTGTACGGGGTAAATTTGAGTTTTCAGGTCCATACGGCGTTCAGCCGTTTCGATACGGGCACACAAACAATGGTTTTGTGTCTATTTGTGTTTCTCTCTTGTGATGTGACTTTGTAGGGTGAATGTTGAAGATTTAGAAGGGGCACGGTGTGACCAATAAGGTCTGAATTGGCCTGTAATAAGGCGAGGGCACTGATAAGGGGTTGACGGGTGCGTAAATGTGTCGTTAAACCCGCCGCCACCCGACACGGCTAATTGAGTGTGTCGCGTGAACAAACTCGAGTCCAATTCGTTCATAGGTTCGGCACCAACTCAACGCCAGCTGTGTGTTGGAGAGTAAACACCATCACCGCCACAACAACAAACTATTACAATTCGAGTTTTCGTGACGTTCTACGGTACCCCCCCCCCCCCACACATCGTGTGCTGATCTTTAAAGGTGCATTGGAAATTTCTATTTAAAGCTTTAAATATGCTAAATTCATCTTGATATGCAAATTATTTTGTCAAGGCGCTCTTCCCCCCTCCATTCCAGCTTAAATAGACGCTCCAAGCCTGGGGTGTGTCATTCAGACTCTGTCTTGTGGCCGAAACGTCGTGAGAATTATTTTATTGTTTTATTTTTATTATTTTATTACTTCCATTCTACGTGACTTTACCGAAAGAACCAAGAAGATGCATTGGAAATGTTTGATACTCCTAGTGATACTCCTGCTGTTATGGAGTGACTCAGCTATGGCTGCAAAGTTTGGTCGTACATGTTATGTATATTGTTTATTGTTAAATTTGAATCAGTTTCTATGATGACTGTTATATTGTTTTATAGCTTTAATTTGGTGATTTCGAAAACATTTTGGTTTAGCCATGTTTGTTTGTTGTTGTACAGAGTTAGCCTGATACCTTAAATCTAAATTGTCTTATGGTTGTTATTGTTTGACTTGCATCCCACTGGGATTGTTGCACACAGCGTTGAATTTCGGTGTTTTTTCTGAAGACTTTGCTGTTTTTTCCTGGATTGTTCTGTTTGCGTGTAGTCACTTTAAGATGTTTTTTGTTCATGTTTTTGTTTTTCTGCGGTTGCACCCGATTCAAGAGCCGCATGGCTCACAGGGCTATACCTAATAAATAAATAAACTGAAACTGAACTGAACACACACAGAAGTGAATGGTAGCGTCCCCCTTAGCAACATGGCCACCGGCTCGTCGCGTCGCGGAAGGAGTTAAAGACGTCGTTATAAAGACGTCGTTACGAGACGTGATCGGCCACCCGATTGGCTGCGCTCAGTGAGAAGTGGGTGGGGGGGAGTTTGACGCCATCCAATGAGCGTGCGGATTTTCGGACGATACCACTCTCCGTTCACTAAAATAAAAAAAATATTAAATGAGTTTATAATATTATTAAGCTGAAATGTTTTTTTTTCTTTTACAATTTTTACCTACGCTTAGACACTGACAACTATTCCAAAAATTAGCATTTTTCTGAAAAAATAAACATTGTTGACGGATTGATTATTCTTATATTTAAAGACGTACCTATCGGAAAGCGCTTAAACTTTTATGTTTTATTAGAAAGAACAAAAATGTATTAACTTAATTCTCTACGAGGGGAAACTCTCATATTTTTACCGTTTTCGAATTGTACAGATTGTAACGTCATAAAATGCGTATTTTTTCGTAAAAAACCCGCTTGAATCCAAAATATATTTTAAAAATTTAATATAGATCAGTGGTTCTCGCTTTAATTGTATTCGTTGTTTAAGACTCTGTCAAACGAAAACAACGCAGTCATATTTTTAATGGTTTCTGAATGACATGACGCACAAACAAGTTCATGGGGCACTTCAAATCGAGATTTGGAAGCCTTACAATAAAACAAATCTCAGATTTTCTGATTTGTCCTGTTGTTTATGTCCTAAAAGCTACCTATGTACTAAATTTCAGCTTTTACCTTGTCGGGAAGTACCCTAGAGGATTTTGAGACATACAGCTAAAGGTCTTTATTTAGATAAACAATGTTCTATTTTATTTTACCAGTTAAGGCCACTGGAACGATGTAGCTCTTTTTTCAGAAGCGACATGGACAAACGCGATGAAAGCTCAACGAAGTTGACATTTATAGCAGCCAGCTCACTCTAAACTCGTCATGTTGATTCTAAACGTGGAGGAGAAAAACGGAGGATCCGGAGGAAAAATCCACGCGACCACGGGGAGAGAGACACGCAACTCCAAATATCAGAGGTGTGGACTCGAGTCAGACTCGAGTCATGAATTTGATGACTTGCGACTCGACTTGGACTTGCATAACAATGACTTTGTCCCA
The DNA here is from genome assembly GCF_964198595.1 of Lampetra fluviatilis. Classification (NCBI taxonomy): domain Eukaryota; kingdom Metazoa; phylum Chordata; class Hyperoartia; order Petromyzontiformes; family Petromyzontidae; genus Lampetra; species Lampetra fluviatilis. The sequence continues at coordinate 19,448,006 of NC_136279.1, read as the reverse complement.
CCTATGAGATGTGGACTCGAGTCATGTGACTTGGACTCGAGTCAGACTCGAGTCATGAATTTGATGACTTGCGACTCGACTTGGACTTGCATAACAATGACTTTGTCCCACCTCTGCCAAATATAGAGCAGGCGTCAGGATCGAACCCACGACCTCCTTTAGACCAGGTGAGGTCGTTAAGTTTACGTGTATTGATCTGGAAAGCCAATACGGTCGATGGACCAATTCTTTTTAAATTATCTTCTTGATTCTTTCGGTAAAGTCACGTTGAAGGGAAATAATAAAATAATAAAAATATAAAACAATCAAATTCTCACGACGTTTCGACTGCAACACAAGCAATTTTATTGTTTATATTTGTATTATTGTATTGTTTCCCTTCTACGTGACTTTACCGAAAGAACCAAGAATATGAATCCCTGCAGTCACGAAAGCTTTAAATCTGTTTTAATTGTTTAACGTGGAGACAGAGTGCTGCTTAACCAAGATGCTGCACAACAACGCAAAATTATTGCATACAATCATAAAAATACAATATTCAGGCATACCCCGCTTTACGTCGGTGATACACTTTCCCCTGCAGGGGGCAGAATAGACTTAATCTATAATATCACTGTGTTACAATGTTGTTGTTCCTGGGTAGTAAGTGTTATTTCCTAATTGCTTATGCCTGAAACGTACAGAAAATGGCTATTATTCCCCACAAACTTTGTTTTTGTGATATTTAACAATTTTTCAGAACATTCCAGATAGATTCAGTGCTGAGTAAACTTGGAGTAACTTCTAGAACATTCTAGAACTTTCCAGTAATATAAATAGTAGTATAAATGCAGGGGCCTTAAGCCCACCAATTCAGTTTAGTTCCAGCTGCCTAAGTGGATACATATCTGCATTTTCCTGAGATGGCATCAAGAGGCTGCAAGCATCTGGCAGATGCATTTTGCTATGTCTGCGGCAAATTTATCAAGACAAGAGCGAAAAAGTTCTCTGTGGAAGCATCTGCTAAGATGTGTGAGGCCTACAAGGCATATTTCGGCATGCCTGTCGGGGATCAAGACCCTGGGCACCTCATTTCACCTGCGAGCAATGCAAAAATAACTCTGGAAGGTAAGATGGACAACTGTTGCCCGGAATTTGCCGTTTTAAAATTTGTTACAATTTTTTTAATTGTAAAAGTTTTTGATAAAAAAATGTTTTACAATTTTCATTGTTATTGAAAAAATATATAATACTGTACTAGCCTTTTGCCCGTCCAAGGACGAGTGTATTGTAGTAAATCTAAAACTTGCAAGCGAAAAGCAGACCGCGACGTGATATTGCATTAATGCGTGTGCAATTTGTAAGGGCGCGGTGACACAGACTTATTTCATTTTAAGGTTATAAACCCTTGTTCATCATGATGTCCTTTTTACTTTGATGTCTCAACAGCGTTACGGAGATCGCGTGACGTGAGGGTTCTGCCTTTGTAGTGAGGGTTGTAAGTTGACAACGAGGAGGGGGGAGGAGGCGCCTCGGCCCCCCCTGTGGAGTGACGTCACCCGCTAATTATTATTAATGTGGGGGGGGGGTGTCCATTTGGAGGACGTCACCTGCTCATGATTATTAATGAGGGGGGCTGGTCGATGTGGAGTGACGTCACTTGCGCATGATTATTAATGAAGGGGGGGAGTACTCCATATTGAGTGACGTCACCGGCTCATGATTATTAAAAGGGGTGGGGGGTGTCCATTTGGAGGACGTCACCTGCTCATGAATATTAATGAGGGGGGCTGGTCGATGTGGAGTAACGTCACGAGCGTTAAGGACAGACATTCCTGGGTGATTATACTAGGTATATGAAAAATGTTGCTAGAATCGCTTACACATTAGTCATGGGTGAAATAATTTTATTTTTGTAGGATGGTACAGAGCGGAAAAGAGAGCCATGAAGTTCGCTATCCCATGAATTTGCCGGGAACCCACTGACCACTCAAGCAACTGCTGCTTCTGCATGGTGGACCCTTCCAAACGTCCTTCATCCATCACCCCGGTGCCACGATGCCAGGAGCTCCCCGTACCCACTACTCCGGAGAGAGAGCAGCCGTCTTTAGAAGAGAGCAGCAAGTCAGAGAGTGAGGAAGATGCTGTAGATCCAGATGACAATTTGGAGCTGAGGAGAGAAACCCATACTATCCCAACCAAAAAGACCTCAACGACTTGGTCAGATATCTTGGTCTCACCAAGTCCAATGCCGAGCTTTTGACGTCTAGGCTCAAGCAGTGGATCTTGTTGGATGAAAGTTTGCAAGTTGCAGATCAGAGGAAGCGTCACCAACCTTTTTGCAGCTTTTTCACCCGTCAAGATGGGCTCTGCTTCTGCCACAAATGTGACCAGTCTGTTCGAGGCAATCGGAATCGCCTGTAACCAGAATGAGTGGCGCCTCTTCATTGACAGCTCATCCAGGAGCCTCAAAGCCGTGCTGTTCCATAATGGTAACAAGTACCTGTCTCTTCCCCTGCCTCACTCGGCGCACCTCAGAGGATTACAACAGCATCAAGACCTTGCTGGATGCCTTGAAGTGTGAAGAGTACGGCTGGGAGGTCATCGGAGACTTTAAAATGGTGGCATTCCTGATGGGTCTCCAAGGCGGTTTTACCAAGTTTCCCTGCTATCTTTGCCTTTGGGACAGCAGGGACACCAAGGCGCACTACCACAGGTGGGACTGGCCACAGCGGACCGAGTTCTCTGTGGGGAGGAACAACGTCAAGTGGGAGCCACTGGTGGACCCCCGGAAGGTGCTGATGTCACCACTACACATCATATTGGGCCTTACGAAACAATTTGTCAGAGCTGTAGATAAGGAGTCAGCAGCCTTCAAGTACCTTCAAGACTTCTTTCCAAAGCTGTCTGAGGCAAAGGTCAAAGCCAGTGTCTTAATCGGACCACAGATAAAGAAAATCCTGGAGTGCAATGATTTCACCAAGAAGCTCACTAGTAAGGAGAAAGCGGCTTGGAACAGCTTTGTTGCAGTGGTTCGTGGCTTCCTGGGCACTCACGAGGTCGAAAACTATGTGGAGCTGGTTGAGACTGGTGAAGAACTACGGCACAATGGGCTGTAGGATGTCCCTCAAAGTCCATATCCTTGATGCTCATCTTGATAAATTCAAGGAGAACATGGGAGCGTACTCGGAGGGGCAATGCGAGCGCTTCCACCAGGATAGACTGGACTTTGAACGCCGCTACCAAGGACAGTATAACGAGAACATGAAATGGAGACTACATTTGGGGGCTGATTCGTGAAAGTGATTTACAGTATAATCGTAAATCTTGAAAAACTACTCACTTCTAAATCTTTTGTAGTCCTTTTTGTATTATTTTTGTATAAATACATTTTAATTTTGATTCATGTTTTTTTTCTACGTGAACGAAAAGACACAAATTCGCCCGTTTTCTCATTGAAAATAGGTAAATTTCAAAATATTACTGTCCTGGTCACAAAAGCAAAGTTTGTAGGGAATAATAGCCATTTTCTATACTTTTTAGGCAAAAGCAATTACACAATAACACTCACTACCCAGGAACAAAAATTGTGTTACATAGTGTAATTATTCTTTATTAATTTTTTTTTTGAAAGCTCTTTGTCAATCAACCCAGTGTTGGATAAAGGGCATTAATACTGAAATAACAATACTCCTGTAATGATGATTGTGAAATTATAGTTCGTCACTTTACTTAAATACCTCTGGATAATATTGGTCCGGAAATCCAGCAGATCGACAGGTTAAAACATGCTTATTTATATGTGTATACACCCTCTGCAAATGTATTTAAAACAAACATTACGTGATTCTAGATTTGAAGCTTTCGTGACTGCAAGGATTCATACTCTTAGTTTTTTCGGTAAAGTCACGTAGGTAAAAAATTAAATTAAAATTAATAAAAAATAATAATAAATCACGACGCAAAATAAAAATAAAATAAAAATCACGACGTTTCGGAGGCAACACAAGTCTCCGTCATCAGGTGGGACCGTCACAGCCAGATTTGCTGTATCAAGTGAGGCAGGGATTCAAGATGCAAGTTCTTAAATACAAGTTAAGGAGGAGGAGAGGGGGGGGAGCTACCACATTCTGATAAGCTCCCCCCCCCCTCCTCCCCCTTAACTTGTTAAGGAGGAGAGGGGGGGGGTTACCACATTCTGATAAGCCCCCCCCCCCTCTCCTCCCCCTTAACTTGTATTTAAGAACTTGCATCTTGGAATCCCTGCCTCACTTGATACAGCAAATCTGGCTGTGACGGTCCCATCTGATTTCGGAGACTTGTGTTGCCTCCGAAACGTCGTGATTTTTTATTATTTTATTATTTATTCATTTTCATTTAATTTTTTACCTACGTGACTTTACCGAAAAAACTAAGAGTATGAAACATTACGTGGTGTTGTTAGCGAGCACCTGTGAAGTCACCCGGATTTCAATTCCATTACTTTTCTATGGTACAGATGAAATGTTCCCTTTCTTTCACAATGACCCTGATCCAGAAGTGGTTTAAAAAAGGGTTGTACAATTAATCCCAAGGGGAAAAAAACTTTAACAAAAAATACAACAAAAAATAACAGCCTGACCATTGAGGTTTTTGGAATTGCTCAGAGGGATGCGTGCAAAATTGGCGGGGCAAGTTTGAATTTTGGGAGAATTGAAAAAATTCGTCACGGGGTTTAAATAAACGTTAACCACACCGTCGTCTAAAGGAAACACACAAAACAAATTCTGACCACCCCGGCCTCTCTCAAACACACACGCACGCACAAACCCTAGAACAAACATAAATCCTGACCACCCCTGACTTGCAAGAACAGTGTGGGGTCCTTAAAATATATCGCCAGCCATCTCTACGCATTCGCTTCGCAGACTTGAAACCGACAAAACGGCGATGGATTAACGCATCCATAATCATACGCTGAATTCCGCCCTGTGTCTCCACATATAAATGGGCTTCTATTGAAATCCAACAGGTATGTTTGTTGGCTTCCAAGGGAAATATTTATCAAGCTGCGTTTAAAGTGATGAGTTTGTGTACGGTAAAGGCGTCTGTATCAGTGTTGTTCATTGCAAGGCCCGCAGGCAACTAGCGACCTTTAGTGCGTCCCTTGACGTGCAGCTCCCCGACAATCCAACACATCAATACACAAATTGTGAAAACACCCACCACCACCATCGTGCAATCAAACCCAACCATGGTTTCCTCAAATGTGTGGTGGCCCTCACACTGACGATGGCTTTTCGGCGGAAGTGGCCCATCCTCTTAAAATTAGTGAGGAGCACTGATTTATATATTGCCCAATTCAGATCTTCCTGGTGATAGAGGATGATCTGTAAGAGATGGTGGCTATCGAGAGGTACGAATATAGAGGGAGAGATAAATAGGAAGAGACCATTTGGAGAGAGAGAAAGACGTGGAGAGACGTGTAAGTGAGTGAGTTCTATAAGCAGTGGGTCAGAGTGGTTAGCAAGGGCATTGATGCAAACATTTAAATGGGGCCCCATGTCCAATTTCTCACCATCGTGGTCCAACGCGTGGACCCTTGTGCCCAATGCAGTTACACCGCCTGCACACTCGACGAGAGCGATGGGGACAGAGAGAGAGAGGGGCGAGAGGAGAGACTTGGGGAGAGATGGACAGAGATGATGGAGAACGAGGCGAGGGGAGAGGGGGGAGGAGAGCGAAGGTTAAACGGGGTCAGCATTTTCTCCACGGCCTCCACTCGACGCTCAATGGGGATGAAAGCGAGACGAGAAGCGAAGCTTTGATCCAACCGACACGAGTGGTGGGGTAGGGGCTGCGTGAGAGGAGTGGGGAGTTGGGGGTGGGCTGGCAGTGGTGGTGGTGGTTGAGGCGATGGTGGTAGTAGTGGTGTTGGATGTGGTGGAGGTGATTGAAGAGGATGCGGTGTAAGGTGGTGGTGGGAGTGCCGGCCATCATAGGTGCTCGCTAACAGCACTCGCCCCAACAGTCTGTTAAGACGACACTGAGGGATTATTTCTTACATATTAGTGGTGGTATTGGTGGTGGTTGTGATGATTGTTATTGGTGTGATAGTCGGGAATTTTGAGTATTGATTGTGTAGCTGCGATTATTGGTGGTGGTGATACTGCAATGGCGACGGTGATGATAGTAACGGCAGTTATGACAATGATGGTTATTGTGGTGGTGGTGGTGGTGACGACAAGATGGTATTTACAATGCCCCCAGTGGGATTTGAACTCAAACCCTCTCAACCCACAGCCTCGCTGCAGCTCTCTCTCTGTACATAAACAATTCGGCAGACATCGCATCTTAAGAAACAAGCAAAGATGCTCATTGTTGACACAGATTGCAAAATATTACAACGCAGCAGCCACCGGCCAGCTCTAGTACACCTTTGTACATCTCTCGTGAAAGTAATGAGCGCCCATTCCTAAAGAAACACTTTGAAGTGCTCGAGTGAAGCCTTTCGGATAAATGTGTTGTTTATGTCTGGTGGACTCTCCCCGACCCACACTGCCGTGCGTACGAGCCTCCACACAGCAGCACCACCAAGGTGGTGACGGAGACTTCAGTTCAAAAAAATTCGTTCCTTTTTTCTCTCTCAACTCGTTGAGAAGATCAAGAGAGAGCATTTGTTTTCATTTCAAATGCGAAATATGCAAGAAATGTGGGTCTTTTTTTTTGCAATGCAAGAATTAAATAACTATTTCGCACGTCTTCATATTTGACGTGAACGGTCATGTTTTGTTTTCTTCAACTGTATTTTGTTTGCGCTCCTGCTCTAGTTTTTGTTGTCTTCTTGCCCTTGCAGATGTTTGGTTGATACGATGTTCAATGCCCGAGATCCACCAGCTGATGGCGTGAGATTGACGTGTGGCAGGGTGAGACATGGAGGCACCATCCTCACCATCACCATTACCAGCGTCATCATCAAATGTAAATACGAGCGTCGATTGAATTACATTGTCTCAAATAAATAATGTTGAGGCTATAGAGGGAATTGTTGTGGGTCTTTGTGCAAGTGGGTCTATCTTATTCAGTACTCTTAAGTTCTCAGTTTTCCAGAACACACAATTTGGAAGAAGTCCTTTCAGTGAATAAATTTAGGCAGCCAGTGTTTACAAATCGATAATGCCCTCCCCCTCTCCAATACCCGATAAGTGTGGCTGTGGCTAAGATGTATGCATATGGCTGTTTTTTCAGAAGCGACCTGGCCACAAATGATAACTCGATGAAGTGGCCCATCACGTGGAAATGAATAGCAGCCAATTACTCTGAGCGCATGTTGCTTCTAAATGTGGTGGGGGAAACCGGAGGACCCGGGGAAAATCCACACAAACCACGGGAAGAGAGACGTGAAAACTCCAAATATACAAGCGTCAGGGTCGATATCGAACCCACGACCTCCTGTATACTAGGCGAGGTAGTTAATGTCTCGCCCTAAAACATATTTTGTGGGCTGTTTGGAAGTCCGTAGACCTCCTGTGGCCTCATGAAATTGTTACGAGGGATACCCAGCCTGCGGGCCTGAGGTTCCTCACACATTATCGACCTTACACTACCAAAGATACATCGTAGCCTTAACAGACTGTTGGAGCCAAGTGCCGCGAGCACCTATGAAGGACGCCACGGCACACAGTGGGGTGGGTGGCCACCACGCCCGACCGCCTTTGTTTCCCCAGTGGCGTCACTGATGTTGGCCGCGAGCGGGAATCAAACTCAGGGTTGGCGGGTTCGTCGCACGGCGCGCTAACCCGCCACTGTGACCAGCACCGTCACGGGCAGCCCCCAATGCGACCGGCACTAATCAGCTCCACCATCAGCAGCAGTGCCAGCTCCGTGGCTTCAACACGGGCATGACAAAGCCCCCAAAAGGAGCAGAGACACCGGCCCCGAGCGATTAATTCACCACCCCCCCCACCTCCAGGCCACATCAATTTTACTAAACCTTAACCTATGTCACCACCTGGCCTTCAGATTAACCCTCCGAGCTTCCAGCTGGGCCCCCCCCCCGTGCTCCGATGGGCCTGCCGAGGAATGTTCTGCACGCTCCCCGCCACCGTGCGAGTATCTGTGTGGGCGCGCGTGCCTGCGCGCGTGCGACCACGTGCGCGCGTGTTTTCGTCTCCGTGGGTGGTGCCGCCGGTGCGAAGGGACCCCCCCCCACACACACACACCCCCCCGCTCGCCTTCAAACGCCGCCCCATCATCGGCTTCTTCCGTCATCACTTCATCATCATAAATCACCGTTCGCTGGCGGCGGCGGCGGCGGCATCGGCACCGAGCGTCAGACAGCGTCGCGGTTATTTACCAGGAGCGTCTCATCCGTGTCATCGGCGGCAACGTCGTCACCGAATCTCAACTCCCGTCACTGTCGTCGTCCCCATTGCCGCTGCGCGTTTGTAGCGAACGCACCATCAGTTTCAGTTATTAGGTATATCCCTGTGAGCCATTCGGCTCTTGAATCGGGTGCAACCGCAACAAACAAAAAAACGAACAAGAAAACATCTTAAAGTGACCATCAAGTCACCGTCGGCTCACGGCGCGAACTCTCTGCAGCTCGACTCACACCCTCCTCCTCCTCTACACAGCAAGGACCCCGGGAGCACGGGACCCTGTCCGTCTGGAACGCGGGCATCATCAGCGTCCCGCTGCACATTCACAGCAGCAGCACCACCACGAGCAGCAGCAGCGGCAACGTTCGATGTGCGAGTTTTGAAGAGGCGCCCGAAAGCACCACCTCTCTCGCCTGGCGCTCGAGACAACCCGACCATGGCACCGCACTTCAGTCACGGTCATATTTCCCTGAAATATTTTACCCTTGTCACGAGTTGCATGATCTCATCTCCACAAGTTACATGTCCATTGTGCGGCAGAGGTCGCAATCGGGTACCCGATACCCGTACCCTACCCGATACCCGGCTACCCGTACACGGCCGGGTACGGGTACCCGTTTGCGACCCTGGTGCGGCCGGGTACGGGTACGGGTAAGGAATCAAAACCCGTTTGCGACCTCTGTTGTGCGGGGAGTATGCGCTCCCCCTGTTCTGCATCGGGTTTCTCCGATGGCATGGAACACGATACGATGTAAATGGCATTGGCCAAACATCGCAATGGTGAAAGATTCCCTGCACATTACTCAATTGGGATTGCGCAACTTGGCAAGAAAATTCCCTCATATTTCGAATCTTGGTAGGATCCTCCAGAAGAAATGAGGTGTCCCTGGTAAACAAGCGTAATAATAAATAATTCAGATCACCATCTAAAAAGTAAACTTTTTTAAATTTTACCAGGCAAGGCCCTACTGAGCTATATAGCTATTTTTCAGAAGCGACGGGCCACAAATGATAGCTCAACAAAGTGGCTTATCACATGGGAATTTATAGCAGCCAAATACGCTATACGCATGTTTCTAAATGTGGAGGGAAAAACCGGAGGACCTGGAGAAAAGTCCACGCGACCACGGGGAGAACGTGCAAACTCCAAATATACAGGGATCGAACCCTCGACCTCCTGTATACCAGGTGAGGTAGTTAACATCTAGCCACCGTGGTGACCACCACCTTCATCGTCACTACCATCACCATGTCATACATTTGACCAGATCAGAGCCAATGTAGATGACAGTGTCACTACGATTGGATTCAGAGGTGATGGAAAGGTGTCGTAAATAATGCTCCTGAGAAACGAAGTGGACTGTCGGCCCGAGCATTAAAATATCTCAACTCAGCCCACCGCTCGCTCGGCGAAGCGAGGCACCTCAGCACAACACAGGTCATAACACCGCTCAAACCACGTTTGCTCACCGCTCCTCCGCAAGCCGGACATCACCACGAGAGGCACGGCTGCCACCAGAACGCGTCCTTTATTACAAACATCGACAAACAATTCGGATTTCCAGTGCGGGAAGAAAAGTACGCAACAGACCTCGGTCGTTACGCTCGCGTTTAAGAGTGCATCGTTCGCGTTTTGTTTTTAAGCGAGGCGACCCGCAGTGCAATTTACACGGCGGTTCGGCAAACACCCGTCGCGCGAAAACTCTGCGACGATTCCCCAAACGGCGTTCCTTTTAAAACGCCGACTTGGCGGAGGTCTGCTCACCTCTTTCCTGCGCAGAAACACAACACAGGCAAAATCACAAGCGAGTATTATTTACATTGTTTTTTTTACATCACGCGGAGTTTTTTTGGTTTTCTTCGGGCAACCAGCATCGGCAGTCAACAATTCTGGAAGCCACAGGGATGTTTGAGAAAATTACGTCGAAGCTGGAATGGTTGGCGGTGCTGGCAGCGGTTTTGGCGGCAGTGGTGGGGATGGAGAGGGAAGAGGGGAAAGCACGTGGAGGAGGCACTGCCAGGAAAAGCTGGTGCACACGCACTCCAAACTCTCCCGTCTCGTGCGCCCTTGGCCCTGGATCAAAGCCTCTCGCACCCGAGCGCGGAGGGGAAGGTGAATTATTTTGACAAAGAACGAGCGCTCATTCCAACGCGGCCCCCAAGTCGCTAGCTTCGTCCACATCCGGCGACTGGGACATGCGGAGAGGTGTTGGGAGGGTGGGTGGGGCAGTGGGTGGGAGGGTGGGGGAGGTGTGGGACGGGAAGGAGGCTCTTCGTCTATCCCTCAAGTGGCTCTCTCACCTGGCAGCTTTAGCCACTTGGGAACGGTGGCAGTTGGCGGCCTGGAGGCTTCGTGGCTCGGCCCGGCCACGGGTTCTGGGTCATCATCGCAGGCCTCGCAGGAGTCGGGAATTGGATACATGACGGCCGCTGAGGCCGCCGCGCCGGGGACTGGAGTCTTGGGAAGGACACTATGGGCACGCACGCACAAACACGCATGGATGTTTCCATAACTTCTACACCAATACTGGGGGCAAGGGGTTTTGTCCAATACTGGACATCTGTGAAATAGAGCTGTAGAGCTAATCAAATTCCTACAGTATAAATAAATATTTGATTCTGTTACTTTAGAATGTTGTCTTCGTTGTCGCCCAACCGTGCAGTCGGCGCTGGGCCATGCGTAAAGTAAAGGCTGCTACTGGTATCAGAGTGACAAAGTTGCCAACGAGCAGTTTCCCGAGTGGACCATGGCAACGACGACGAAGACAATGACGATGATAAACTTCACGATGACACAAATGAATGGCGCGCCAGTTGCCTTCTTTACGGATCTTTCTGAGCAGTCACCTGAAACCGTTCACTTACCGCGCCGTGCGACCAGCGGCTCGCCTCATCACGATCACTACTTACACGTGGACGTCCATAGAGGCAAGCATCACGGAATTGCGGGATGAGCCCCAATAATCGGGCCTCTCGCGGACACAAGATGAGACCATGGAATGAACTACGTACGATAATCTGTCCCAACTCGCAGGACAATCGAATCCGAACCATGGATATCAGCGACGCTGCCTCAGTGGCTCCAACGCGAGTTGGTTAGCATCAGTGCCTCAACTACCAACTCTTTCCTACCCATACACCCCCCATCCGCCCCCCCCCCCACCTCACCTAGCCCCCCCAGTCACTGGGCCACCTCTGGGGTGTAATTTGTTCATCAAGCCGGGTGTAAACAAAACGCCAGCGGCTTCGAGCGATATCCCTGGCCCGCTCGGGGTGCGGCATTTATCGTAAGATCGCTTCTCCGTTTTCCCTATTCGCATTCTTGGAAGTAGTTTTTCATCGCGCTCGCAAAATCTGTCCAAGCCCCAACGGTGGCCACGAGCCAGGTCGAGTGAAGCAAAGCCCCCTCCTCACCCCCCCCCCCCCGGCCCACCCCCCCAGCCCCCCCCCGCCACTCCACTACCGACAGGCAAGGGGTGGAGGTGCAAGGTGGGGGTAGGCCAAGAGCTGAAAACCATTTCGAAAAAATGCTCACAGGCGCAGGAATGCGTTCGAGGTCGTTGCTCATAGAGGAGATGGGAGCGGCGAAATCGGCTCGTGCGCAGACGCCGCCTCCGCGGATTGGTTACATCGCATCACCGCGACGGTCACGATGGATTGAGACACATTCATCAAGCAGTGGATTGATCATGCCTGATGATGATAACTCAAACGCCTCAACTATTTGCATTAATGCAAAGGAGCTCCGTTTGTACACAGTAGGACGTTCAAATACCTTTCTGTGAATACCCGAAGGTCAATCGTGTAGCACCGTAAGAGGCATTTGCACGCATGTGAGCATACGGCCCACTTCAAGGCTGCCAATGCTAAATCTCGATACAGCACTTACTCCGTAAATTTTACTTGTCTTGTCAAATACAGCATTCTGTGATTTGAAAACAAGAGGATGCAGACGACCTGCAGTTTTGAAGTATTAGCACTGCTTCAGCGAGCACTCGTCATCATCGTCGTCGTCAGCCATGATCGATCCACTGCTGGATGAAGGCCTCCTACCCCCCCACCCCCCACCCAAACCACCGCCACCACCTCTCACATCCCGCGATGCAAAGATCCAGCTAGCTCCTGCGTGTGAACCGATCTCACCGCTCCATCTCCTCGTGTGCGTTCCGTTCTCTGGTTTGCCACTCTTGAGCACTAAGACTGCCAGGGCGTGTGGATAGAAAAGGTCACTTTGAAGGGATGGGACCTCAGCAGCAGTTCCGCGATATCTCCTTCCACGGGCCGTTGTCTAACATGAGGTCACACTGCCTTGTGAGAGTCACCGAATGGAAAAGCCGACCGCAGAATTGGATTGATGAGACACATTAGTGTTTGGGTTGGGCTACGTGGCAATTTTATGACGAAGGCTTTGGTCGTTAACCTGACACTCGACAAGACCGTCACATTTACAAACACATTTTTACGTTTAAACCGATTTTTTTCACCAATTTCTGACCAATAGAGCTCCTAACCCGGCGGGCTTTCTCGACTCTTCACGACTGAATCCGACACCAACGTTTGATGAAGTTTTTCTCAAACCGCTTTGTGCTTCCGTCAGGTCGTGAACTCGGATATCATCTGGGGTGTGCTGCATCAGCTCACTGCGCTTGGGATATAACTGGAAAATTGACTATAGAACGTGTTCAGTAATTGCCAACAACTGCAGAATCCCGTCCTTTTGGCTGACAATCTCACCTGCAGAGGATGGCATCAGCATGGACCTGTGGTTCCGTGGCCTCTAGGATAGCCAGCTTGAGGTAGTGATCTGTAGCAACAGCAGCACACACAAGCGACAGCCTCCAAGAGCGGCACTGGGCACTGGACAGCGCAAGCGAGAACCGCTCCGTCTAACAGTAGCAGCAGCATGTATCCCTACATAGCCACCTTCTATGGAACACACAACCCAACAATCCAACTGCTGCAGCAAAGGCGCGACAAAATTTTCAACAACAGTTGGGTATGTGCCAAAGCGCCCGTGTGTGTGTGTGTGTGTCACTCGCCACTCACCTCTCTTCACCGTGCAGCCAAAATGAACGAGGGAGGTGGGAAAGAGGTTTGCCTGCACGAGAGTTCAAGAGGACCCTTCAAGCAACGTGCGGATATATTTATTCGCTCGCTCAGTCATCTAGCACAACTTCTTTCGCGTGGCACATTTCACTCACGCATACCGGATCACACTCACTGTCTTCAAGGTCCTGCATGGACTAGCCGGTCTCTCACCCCACCCCCCCCACATACACAAACACTGGGGCTATGCATTTTTAAAATCTAGATTGAAAACTAATTTCTTAAGAACATATTTTTTCATGTAGTTTGTTGTCCTTCCCCCGCATCTCCTAATTGATTGCATGGTTGGCTACGTACAGTGTGAAAGAAGTTCAGCATACATGCACGCTCTTCTCCAGCAACCAAGGCTTTTTTTAATCAAAGCCTCAGGGTCAACCTTTGCTCAGTATGAGTCACTTAATCTCATCTGCAGCACCCATGGTCTGTAAATCCCTTCCCCCAGCGAACCGTGCTCTCGACACCCTGCCCCGATTTTTCAAATCCAAGAACTTCCCTTTTCTCCTCTGCCTACGACCAATCAAACACAAAATACGCCCGCTCTCTCGCTCTCTCTACACATCCTTGAGATGCGGTCGCAGTGGCACAATATTTAGATCCGCATCGTATCGTGCTTCAGCAATGGCAAATTCAAGGAGGGACAGGCAGATGTGAAAAGATATGAAGGAAGAACTCGATGAAGGAAACGATGCTCCAACGCACAATCTCATCAAAGCCAAGTAGCACGGTGCAAAGGAAACGGAGAACACCCGCGCCGGGGTCGAGGATACACGAGCGGCGGAGCACTGTGGGAAAGAAACCCACAATGCAACGCAACTATATGTTATATTTATTGTGTGAATCCAAACTGAAAGAGTGATATATGTTTAAAAATGTCAGCATACGTGTTATGCAAGCGTTTTGCTAAGCGTGTGGCAGCTGACACCCAGGGCACCCTTCCAAAATGAGATGTTGCATTTCGAGTAATCATCATCATCATTATAATCATTAACAAAAACACTCACCACTGCCAACCGACAAGAGCTTCACCAAATAACTTGCGTACGGTGCGTACGCACCACCAACATCATCATCAGAAGCTCGCCGCGTTCATCCAGGTGAAATATTTCAACCAACACACGCTAATAAGCCAGTGATTTGTAAAACGCGAAGCTGACAAGAGCCGAACAACGATGGGAATGCGCTCAAGCAAATGCAAACAAATTTAAGCCGGAGGCGTATTCATTTTTCACGTTCTCGCATCTGTCCGGGCGAGCGGGGGCCAAAGAGATTCCGGGCTCCGGCAGTAAACACGGCGCACGCGCCAAACCTCGCCCCGCGCTTTATTATTACGGCGAAGAGCCGCCAAAATAATCGATTTAAGCACGTTCCAGCGCGACCGTGTCTGCTCCTGCTGCTGCTACCGCCGCCGCCGCTGAATAAAGCTACCGGCAAGTCCTGCGCAGTGGACACTTGATTCGAAAACCACACGCGCGCATATTTGCAAACTCGAGAGAAAGAAAAAAAGTCTAAGAAAATAAAGGAGTCTTCAAAACTGTTTGCCGCAGGATAAGTTATGGACGAAAAATTACGGACGTGAAAACGGTTAAGGTTTTTTTCTTCCTCTCTTTGTCTGTCTCCCTCCTCTCTCTTCCCGGGAGAGTGATTTTCGCTCTCCTCCACGCCCCCGTTTGAAGCCCGTGAGGAGCTATTCCTAGGCCGGGCTGTTTAGCTCGTTAGCGAGAAAACGGGGGAACGCATTGTTCCCCTTGTGCACTCCACCCCCCCCCACCCCACAGGTTTTGGGTCCACTTGGAACGCAGTTCATCCATTTATTTAACGGCGAGCTTGAAAAATCGTAAACATTTGATCATGTTGGTAATGCAGGTGGAATTTGTAAAAGTTAACAATCCTGTAAATGACAGAATATGTTACAATTCAATGTTTGTACGTATGTTGAACTTCTTTGGCACCATACGTAGCCCACTAATGGGCGATGCGGAGCGAGATTCCGTTGTCAGCCCATGTCAATATCGACTGCGCAACAACAACAAAAGCCTAACAACATAAAAATTGGGGTTTTCACATAATTTTTGCAAAGTTGCAGCTGTGAGAAAAAAAAAAGTAACAGTTTGACAGCCAGGTGACGAACATTTCTCTGTAGCAGGGCACTCGTGAAAATACGCCACCCAAGTGTGCGGATAAAACTATTTAAACTTTTTATCTTCGCAGCTAAGCCCCACCGAGCTGTGTAGCTCCTTTATCAGAAGCGACACGGCGACAAATGGTGGCTCGACTAAGTGGCTCATCGCGTGGGAATTCATTTCAGCCAAATACTCTACGAACGCACGTTGATTCTAAATGCGGAAGGAAAAACTGGAGGACCCGGAACAAAAAAGAACACGCGACCACGGGGAGAATATGCAAACTCAATATATACAGCAGGCGTCAGGGTCGGGATCGAACGCACGACCTCCTGTATACCAGGCGAGGGAGTTAACATCGCACCACCCTGGCGCCCCACGGATAAAGTCACTTGCAGGGATTTCAGAAGTAGTTGTGCGATATCTCCTTTCCAAAAGGACTCTACGTCGATAGCCGAGTTGGAATAACATTTGCGAAGAAAAGACAACAGCTAAGAAGAAGTAAAAAAAATGTATGAAGACGCACGGATTATGTAATGCTTTCCAATATGCGTCCGTCTTCGGAAGTATTGAATTAGCAGTACGGAAGCTAATGAGGACTTTGGGGGCCAAACTTTACATATTTGTGAAGATACATTTTAGCTCTGGTGTGTGTCTCAAGGTTTTGGGCAACCCTTTGATAAATTTGGCTCCGTTTTTAAGAGCGCAAGTCCCCAATAGGAACACAACTTTATACAACAGTATGTTGGTTAATACCGGTTTACCTTTACGATAGTTATAGTGCCCCCTCTGTTATGGATGGAGAGACAGACAGATGAATGATCAGACGGATGGACGGATGGTCAGACAGGCGGTTGGACAGATGGATGAACAAATAGACAAGATGGAGAAAGACCGATGGACAGACGGATGGAGACAGACCGACAAACGGATAGACAGATGGATGAACAGACAGATGGATAGATAGACAGATGTGCTCCTGCGGTTGTCTGGAACGCTCTTGCTTTCGATATTAGGAAGCCACTGGAGGAGCTATGCACTTTAAAAATAATCTAGATTGAAAACTCATTTCTTTACAACTGATTTTTGTGTACATACGGATGGATGAACAGACAAGACAGATGGACAAGACAGCCGCGTGAAGCGTTACGAGTGCACGGCCGTGCTCACCTTGAACAGCGTCTGTGTGGGAGCATCCAGCACTCGCTTCGGAGGGGCAGTGTCTGCGCAGCGGGGAGACGCAGGGAGGTTCGGGGAGGGACAGACACGGCGTGCGTTCAAAACCACGTCCTCAAGTCACGGACGCATCGGATGAGACAAATGGTTCTGGATTCTGTATCAGATAAGGCAAGGGTCGAAGGTTAACGATCAGTAAACATCGGCACAGGGGAGGTGGCTGGGAGTGGTTAATTGCCCAATCACCCCCTTTGTGTGATGTACCGTCCCTCAATAGGTGGTCGCGAACATCATTTGCGCCGGCGACTCTGCATTGCGCGCGGGGGATCTGCATCTTTTGTTGCGAACCGGTGAATCGCAAGGGGCTCGGGTGAGGCACTCTGAGAGCCGTGTGGTTGTCGTGCGTTCCACACTCACACAGGTAGAAGGGCGGGGCTGGCTCCTCAAGGCACGACCTCACCAACTCCACCAGCGCGCACACTGCCAAGTCACAGGCAACAGGTCATGCGCATTTCCGGATTCAAATTAATAAAACGTCCACGATTCGATTAAGCCCTATTCGTTAAAAAAAACAAAGGTAGATGAATCAACGTGGTGGTAGCTGTGAGCGTTGTGGCTCATCGTTAAATTCTGTGCTGTGATCATCGTCATCATCACCACCAGAATCGTAATCAACACAAAAAGATTTCATTGAACAGGTAAAGCTCACCGAGCTGTTCGTTATTTTTCAGAGCTCTTCTTCTTCTTTCGTATGCATTAATAACAGCAGATTCAAGATGCAATTTTAGATTTGTTATCCACTACATAGACTCAACACTGCCCATAGACTCAACACTGCACCATAGACTCAACACTGCCGATAGACTCAACACTGCCGATAGACTCAACACTGCACCATAGACTCAACGCTGCTGCCTGTAGACTCAACACTGCTGCCTGTAGACTCAACGCTGCTGCCTGTAGACTCAACACTGCCCATAGACTCAACACTGCCCATAGACTCAGCACTGCACCATAGACTCAACAACTGCACCATAGACTCAACACTGCCCATAGACTCAACACTGCCCGGTACATTAAGCAGACCTCCCTCCTTAACTTCCTTTCGTTCCTCCCTGAAAGCCTCACCTCTTCTCCTTCGCCCATTCTGTTCCCATGCCTTCCCCTCCACTCCTTCCTGTCCCTCCCCTGCCCTGTCGTGAACCCCCGTGTTCCCTCTGTTACGGTCACTCATTCTTGAGCCATCGCACTGCCCCTGCCATCTCAATTCGCTCTATTTTTGTGACCGCTTTTGAGCCACCACGTTATAGACAGCCCTGTGCTAAGGCGCTCTACAAGTATAAAATATGATGAGAGGTGGGATCGCCCTTAGGGAGGCCTTCACTCAGCTGATGATGCGGATGATGACCTGAAATTGCTGTGGGCTGGGGCAGCTCTTACCTGGTTCATTTGGCCTGAAGACCCCTTGCAGGATGTTTCGGTCGGGGAACTGCACTCGGATAACGACCTAACGTGGTGAGACAGGGACGGCAGCTGCTCAAACGGGGCCCTGTTCCCAGGACGGTCTCACGCGGAGAGCCCGCTCCACATAGCCATCTCTGCAGAAAAACGCTGGCGACGCGATGAGTACCTGGACAAAGGCGACCGAGCGTGGTGCTGGCGACCCATCCCCTCGTGTGCCGTGCCGGCCTTCATAGGTGATCGCTAAAAGCACTTGCCCCAACAGTCTGTTAAGGCTATATGGGGGATATTTGTCTTTTAATCTCATGTACTTTATTAGTCGTGCATGTTAGTTTGTTGTCCTTCCCCCACACCTCCAATTAGCTTGGCTGTGTACGGTGCAAAAGAAGCTCAACATACACACATACGAGGTGAGGGCGAGGAGGGAATGCCTTCACCCACCTGCGGGTAGCGTTTCATCTTTTCCAGCTCCTGCGACTCTCTGAGTGCCTGGGTGGTAAGGGGAGCTTCCTCCATCTTGATCCTGATGATGCAGACAGCACACAAAGACAAAGATCCCCCAATATAACCTTAACAGACTGTTGGGGCAAGTGCTGTTAGCGAGCACCTATGAAGGCCGGCACGGCACACGAGGGGGTGGGTGGCCAACACCACGCCCGGCCGCCTTTGTCTCCCCAGTGTTGTTTACACACCAGCAGGTACTTATGGATGACTGAGTGGACCTAGGGGAGGACCGGTACAAGAATATTCACCACTGTTATTAGTCCTGAGCGGGAATCGAACTTGAGGTTGCCGTGTTAGTAGCACGGTGCACTAACCACTACACTACCACTCCCCACAACACAGACAAGACAAAAGATCCCCCATAACAGAATGTTGGGACAAGTGCTGTTGGCGAGCACCTATGAAGGTCGGCACAGCAATCGAGGGGGTGGGTGCCCAGCACCACGCCTGGCCGCCTTTGTTTCCGCAGTGCTGATGTTTACACACCGCACCCAGGTACTCATTTGAGGCTAAGTTGACCTAGGGGAGGCCCAGTACCGGTTCAGATAAATGCCACCGGTGTTGGCCGTGAGCGAGAATCAAACTCGGGTCGCCGGTTTCGTAGCGCAGCGGCGCTAACCACTACGCTACCATTCCCCATCATACACAAAAACACGCACGCACACACCGACTCATATCACACCTCTCCCTCTTCAGCTGCTCCATCCTCCTGCGCACGTCGTCCACCGTCACCTCGAAAAACTCGTCAGGCAGCTCGTCCCCAGTGGCTGCGCCGCCAGCGTGAGAGACGTCGAGCGACGGGTTGAAGACCAGCACCTGGCGCTCACAGGGCTGCGTCGAGGGGCAGGGGAGAGGGGTCGGAATGGGAGGCGAGGATTGGATGCGCAGGCATTACAGTGTTAGAGCTGTACAGTTGAGTAATTTAAATTTTATTCGATCTACTAGGGGCGAGTTGGTTAGTCGATTTGGTCTCTGCTCAAATGAACATGGGGTGGCGTTTATCTGTTGACACGGTTAGGCCAATGGTGGAAATTCCACCATTGGCGGGTGCCAGTCTATATCACAGTACAACCATAGCTGAGTTTCCACAATGTACTCATTTTGGTGACACCAAGGCTGAGTTGTCCTACCACCTCGGATTTCAACTCTATGTGATTTTAGAATTGCGAGTCAAGCTCTGAAATGACAGCACCGCTCGGTCGAATGACACTAACTTATATTTAAGATCCGACTTGTCTCCCAGTCAAATCCAAGAAGTCCCTCCGTAACATCACTTGGGAGACGAGGGTTAGTGGGATCACGTAGAAGATGAATAAAGCTCCCAAAATCCACTCGGCTGCAAAGCAGCCAGGCGATGGCAGTACAGCAAGTGGGATTTTTCAAAGCCTACGCACACAGTCCCGTGAGTGTGTGGGTTTTGTCCGGGTGCTCTGGATTCCTGCCAAACGTAACCCTTTAAAAATGCAACTGGCCAAACCTCCCAATGTATCAGCACCCTTCTGAAAGAGCGACGCTTGGTGGATAAACAACTTACATTATTATTATTACGGTATCATCGCGGCTGCAATCAAAAACACCGTCACCATCACTGCCAAATCAACTCCGGCCGCCCGACATGCGACGCAAACCGAGTCGATCGCATCTGACCACACGGCCGCTGGCGAGATGTGAACGTCACCCACCCGTGCAAGCTCCTCCGATGAAAAGTCCTGGCTCGCGTGCGACAGCCCGGCCGGCTGGATCTACGCAGAGCACAGGCAGGGGATGGGGGAGTTTAGCCAGAGCCAGGCTGCCCCCGACACTAACGTTTAAACACATTCTTGCGGAGGGAGCTGGTAGGAACGTTGGGTTACTCGGTCAATGGCCAGGGTCAAAGGCGGTGTGGTGTATTCCGCAAATATGCCCGACTGTGAGGGCGGGCACCAGCCGGCGTGAGTAGGTTAAACGTTGAGTTTTATAAGGGCACCACGGGGTGACCAGCCCCTCCCCACCCAGCCCCACCCTCCCCACCCAGCCCCTCCCCACCCTCCCCACCCAGCCCCTCCCCACCCAGCCCCTCCCCACCCTCCCCTCCCCACCCAGCCCCACTCTCCCCTCCCCACCCAGCCCCACCCTCCCCTCCCCACCCAGCCCCTCCCCACCCAACCCCTCCCTGCACGACGGACGGACACAATAATCCCGTGGGCTGGTGTAATCAGGAGGTTCTTACCAGTATCAATTCCTCTGTAGATAATCTGCTTAGAATCACTCGACTAAATCGAATAGCACGAAGGTGGATGGGGAAGAAAAAGTTTCGCCTTTGGGTGGCAGGATATCAGGCGGCCGCTATTTTAATTTTTTTATTGGGCCCCGAGCCATCGACCACGAAAACAGTAGTAGAGGAAAGAATGTTTCGTCGCTTGATTGACTTTATTGACTAATCACGCCCCCCGGCTCTGGATTTAGCGAGTTTTCTGTGGTGTGAGTTTGCCAAGTGTCAAACCCAGCGAGTCGCGTTCGGCACGGGAGGCGACGCTGTGGGTGAAAAGTCGCGGCCTGCTTTGGTTGCAACGAGGAACACTTCTCCGGTGCAAGTTGGCACCGTATTCTCAGCGACGGCGATTTATCTCCATGGCCACAAAAAAAAAACATTGATCAAATTAATCGGACGACACCTAATTGGCAATCCCTTATAACTCCTACAACCGTTGATACAGCATCAAGGCGGAACAAAACGTGAAAAGTACGCCAAAAAGCCGGTTGGAGAGAGATGCATGTGTGGAATTATATTAAGAAGCAGGAAGAGGAACACACAGATCAGAGAAGGTATGCAGCTTATAGACACAATTCAATCGATTAAGAAAACCGGGGATCCAAAGGACACATTGCTAAAATGTATGTATGTTGAACTTCTTTCACACTGTACATAGCCAACCATGCTAATCGGAGGTGCAGGAAATTAAGGGATGATGACCAACCGTCAAGCATAGTGAGCGGCAGCCAAGGAACTGAGAATGCCAGAGAGCACAAACGACCGAGGAGATGGAGCGATGAAATCGGATTCGCGTGTAGAGCAGGTGCTGGGTGGGTCGTTTCATCGACGAACGTGGCGGCGGCGCGAGGCCTTCATCCAGCAGTGGATTAACCATCACTGCTGAAGACAACGACAAATTGGTAAACCGTTACAATCCCGAGTTATTTGCAGCCGTAGTTTCGGCTCTGGTTCAACTTAAACGGCCTCTGTTGTTAAACTCTGAACGCCTCCGCCACCGCCGCCGCCACCGCCGCCGCCGTCGCCGCCACCACTGCCGCCGTTCGGGCCACACAGGAATGCGGCTGCTGGCGCCCATTCACAGACGGATGCGCGATGAGCTGACGCGAAACGACGGCTGCGACCCGCCACCCCCTCGTTACGCCCCATCAGAGCAGCTCGTTAGTGTGCCTGCCTTAACAAACACTCTGCCTCCTCTCCGCTAGCCCCCATGCCCCCCCCCCCACACCTACCCAGAGGTCTAACTGGGTGTCTCCGAAAAAGTTAACGTGGGCTCCGAGGCTCACGAGCCTCTGCTCTAAGCATAGCCCAACAAAACCACGGTGCTATTTAAACCCAGGTCTCCCTTCCAAAAGAGAGTCCCCCAACGTGTTGGTAAGCTCTAAGCCGATTATAATAAAAGGGCACCTAATCTGTCTTAACCCAAACCCACTCGTCGTGTCCGTCGTTACAAACTGGATGCTTGACCCGATCATTCACTGCCAAGCCACGTAAGGATGCATCACCATCATCTTCTCAATCACTCAATACACCTGCTCCATCGCCTGCTCACTGGCCCAAAAGACAGAGATCCTCTGTGTAGCCTTAAGAGATGTTTGGGGCAAGTGCTGTTAGCGAGTAGCACCTATGAAGGCTGGTAAAGCACACGAGAGGGTGGGTGGCCAGCCAGCACCACGCCTGGCCAGATTTGTCTCCCGAGTAGTGATGTTTACGTAGCGCACCAGGTGCTCATTTGAGGCCAAATCGATCTACGGGAGGGCCCAGGACTGGTTCAGACAATCTTGCCCACTCACCCACCCACGCAACACGCTCACTCGCTCACCCACCCACCCGCCTGTCAGGACCAATTAACAAGACGCTGAGCAGTACGTCAGCTGACGCCAATTACAGGCTTCCTTTGTCTCTCTCTTTTTCCCCGTCGCCAAATAGAATTCTCCGCATAGCGACGACGAGGCATGCAGGTGCTTGGCTTTTAGATTCTTCTATCTCTGCTGAGCGCGAAAACGTGGCCTCATTTGTGTCGGCAGCAAAGAGGGCCCAGCCACTGGCAATTGAAAGCACAGGGACATTGAAATTTTAATGGAGCAGATCGGTTACTTAATACTGTGCCTTGGTACTCAATCTACCTATGGAAATTCTTCTCTAGTTTTCCGCCACTGCAGAGCAGCTGGGGGCTGGACACCCGTCTGTGGACAAAGATCGTTGTAGCTCATTGGGTTCTTCGAGCTGAAATCGAATGTCTACATCTGTAATTGCGTCCTTGCATCTGTCCATCCATCCGAGGATTCTTCACGCCGTTACGAACCAAAAACTACAAAGCCCCTTTCAAAACAAGGCATTGTGTTACACTGCGAATAAACAAAGTAAATAAATGCCATCTATTCTCCATCCACCAACGCATTAAGGCCTCCCCCACAGCATGTCGGTCACTGTGGTTTGTTTAGCATACTTCACCACTCTGGTCATTTCGGCACCATGATGGTGAGATGTTAACTACATCACCTGGTATGCAGGATGGCGTGGGTTCGATCTCGACCCTGACCCCCCTGTATATTTGGAGTTTGCGTGTTTTCTCTCTCTCTCTCCCTCCCTGTGGTCGCATGGCTTTTTCTCCAGGTCCTCCGGTTTTCCCTCCACATTTAAACACATTCCTGCGGAGGGAGCTGGTAGGAACGTTGGGTTGCTCGGTCGATAGCCAGGGTCAACGGCGGCGTGTTGTATTCCGCAAATATGCCCGACTGTGAGGGCGGGCACAAGCCGGCGTGAGTAGGTTAAACGTTGAGTTTTATAAGGGCACCACGGGGTGACCAGCCCCTCCCAACCCACCCCACCCAGCCCCTCCCCACCCCCCCCCCACCCAGCCCCACCCTCCCCACCCTCCCCTCCCCACCCTGCCCCTCCCTGCATGACGGACGGACGGACACAATAATCCCCTGTAGGCTGGTGTAACCAGTAGGTTCCAACCATTAAAACATGCGTTTAGAGTATTTGGCTGATATAAATTTCCACATGATAAGCCACTTCGTTGGGCTATCATTTGTGGCCAGGTTGCTTCTAAAAAAAGAGCTCTCTAGCTCAGCGGGCCTTACCTGCTAAAATAAGACAAGGAGTCAATTTGATATCACTGGCCACAGTCAGCCGTGACCGGTCATCGAACTCGGGTCACTGGGTTTCCTGCTTACGCTCAGCGCACACGTGCGGGAAAGCATGCGCGTGCGGGCGTAAGCAAACGCATCGAACAAATGCGGTCATTCGTGCGCCCGCGCGCGCATGTCGCTTTTCTCCCTCCGCGCGCTTGTACGCTTTTTTTTGCACGACCGATTTTCTGCCCGTCGCACGGGCGGCACCAACCTTGAGGGGAGACCGGAACGTGGAAGCGGATCGGCCGCGCGGCCGTGTCTAGCGAACATGTCGAGCTGGGCGAAAACGATCGCAAAATCGCGGATTCAAGGCGGGACGGAGCAGACCTCCAGTTGCTCGTTCGCGCTCCCGCTGACGACGGAAGGAGGACCCTCCACTCGGGGAAGCTCTTAAGAGCCCCTCCAGAGGGTAGTTGGCCTCCTCTACTGCGTCTTGGAAGTGGTGGGAGTACCACGCTTCACCCAGCCGCACGCGACCCGCGAGTCGACCGACTTGTCGTGCGCGTAAAAATTGGTCGTTTGCTGTTATTTTGAATGCAAACTGAGTCGCGCCCAGCACAACAGTCGGTTCCGGTGAACCCCTACAGCCGCTAGAGCGAACCAAGTCCACGCAACTCGCCTGGCTCACCGTCTCCACCTCCTGCTCCTCCCCGCGGTCGACGCGGTATTTCTTGGCCTGTGTCGGGCCCGTGGCTGCCCTACCCTGGGCAGAGGCCGACGTAGAAGGGACCACCCGGTGTTGAGCGGCGGCGACGCCACCACCACCACCACCGGCGGCTCCTCCGTCCGACCCCCCCAGCCGCTGACCGCCGCCGCCAAATGCCACGAACGGGGCGACAGGCGTCCTGTTGCCGCCATCGTCATTGTCGTCGTCGTCGCCAACGTTGTTGTTTTTCCGCGTGGATGTGCCGGGCCGTGGAGACCCCCCTCCTCGTGGCTCCGGCTGGAGGTCGCCGGGGTCGCCAGGGTCGGCCGGGAGCTGAGAGGGACCCTCGCCGTCACTTGGTCTGCCCCCTCTTGACGAGGAGGTCAGCTCCCTCTTGACGAGGAACCTGCGCGGAACAACGGCGCGGTGTCGTGACCTTGCGTGACCTCATGCGGCCACGCTAACGACATAGCAGCTGGTATAGCTCTGGTGGGGATGGGGGGGGGTTAAAGGGGGTTCTAGCGGTGAAGCAGTATTCATGAATGCGTGGGCACTGTGCCCTGCTATTTAAACATGCACTACCCCCTAAACAGAGCCATAACTACCTAACCATAAGCCTGACCTGAGCATAACTCTTAACCCTCCACCAACTCTATCAAGACTCATAACCATAGCCCTCATAAGAGCACCAACCCCGGTTCCTATCCACAATCAAAACCCCAACCACAAACCCCCCACTATAACCCTAACACAAATCAAAACCCGAACTGCTAGCCATGACTCCGACCAAACTAACCTAATCCTTACCATAACCCTAACCATAATTCCCAACTCACCGCTAGGTTAATGCTTACCTGATGATGGCGCTGCCGCCCGTTAAACCCAGACTTTTAAGCGTGGTCTTTTTCAGAACCTCTTCTCCAACATACTGGAGGTAATAAAATCACAACGCACACCCACACATGGGTACCGCATTGTTATACACACAATTAGAAAGTGTTTCAAGCCAGGGTGATTTATAAACATCCATATTATTTTAGGGAGGTCAAAAGCAGTCCCGCCACACGTTGAAACTGGATTCGGCCATGGCAATGTCAATTTTCCATCGCTGGTAGCAATCGATAAGGGAGCCATCCAATGCTCTTTTGGGGCACGGAGACAGTTTTGGTTTTAATACGTCACCTTCTTGCGCTTCATCAATTCGTTCACTTGCCACATTTTTTTTTATATTCCTAAACTCGTGCAAACCATTAAAGAAGGTTCCATCGCAAGACCAGGTGGATACTCAAAGATTTCGCAATACAAAAGACTCACCCACGGCATCGTCCACAGAACAACGAACCATTGCGATTTCCAAAACAAAGAAAATCAACGGAGGCACGGAAGCAATGCACTAGATCCATTTCCCCGGCAAACTAATCTGGACATATCGTCCCTGAGCCAAGGGGGTTGATTGATGGGTACCACCTGGGGTGGTAAATTCTACGCAAATTCACCTTGAGGAGTGTCCACCATTGGCAAAACTCTTCGTATAAATACCGTCTTTTTTATGGACGCCTTTATTCTGCACGTGTTTCACATCACACCAGTTTATTGCGCGAAACAATATTCTCTATCGAGTATACTATGGTGGCATTTGACGACATTTGTCTCGTAAAAAGCATTTTGTGAGGTATTCTAGCTAAGTTAGGATACCTCACAAAATGGACAATTGAGTTAAAATATTGATGTTCATTATTTGTACATTGATTTCTCAGAACCATGTTGGGTCAGGCAAGTGGGGGAGGGGGGTACTCGGTTGAAACTAAATGCAACAAGGGGTGGGGACGGGGGGTAACACGGTAGCCAAACAAAGGTAGAGAACCACTGAGTAAAATGACAAGGCTGAGAAAACCCCACCCAGTGAAGCCTTCCCCCTGTAGCATCAGCTCTTATCACGCACCTCGTCATGGGTGAACACACAGGCAGGAGTCGAACCTTCACCTTGCTGCTCAACAACCAACCTGGAAAAAAAGAAGAAAAAAAAACGAGAAACATCAACACGCATTCGGAGCCAAAGTGTCGCCACACTCAATATGAGTGTGGAGTTGGCTTATCTAGCAGATGAGAGCTGTACGTATATTGAGTCTTATACAGCAGTCCCTGGGTTCAACAGTGACATCGATTCACGGTTTTTCGGTTAAAGTTTTGCCTCCCATACATAGTATCCCATGGTTTCGACTCGCGTAAAAAAGTAGATTAACGGTGTGTTTACATTACGCACGCGGACGCCAATTTCGGTCAATCTGAGTGCATGTAATTGGGGCTGAGCCACGCCCTCAGCCAATTGGCGACGCCCATTTGTGAACGTTTAGACCTCGACTGGCTTTGCTTACATGATACGTCTTCTGTTTGGTTTCAAACGATGTTTTTAGGGTCAAAAATGTCAACTTCCGACCGTCTTGGAACAGATTAATGCTTTTAACATGCAATTCCTATAATCGATTAACAGTTAATCCGGCTAACGGTAGATTTCGTCGAATGGATTAAAAGCGGCAACCGAGGGAGACTACTCTCTATTGCAATACGACGTTTTATTTATACGGCAGCAAAATGAGAACGCATCTCAAGGCGCTGTACGGAAACAGTAGGAGTGTTTACTTTATAGAGAGAGGCAGTCCTGGTCACAGGCAGAAGAGAAGAGGAATGTCTTCAGCTCGACTTGAACAGGGGACAGGGAGCCAACAGCACGGACAGCGGGGAAGAGAGGAAGTTCCACAATATGGGGGGGCAGCAGATGAGAATTAGCGACCTCCCACTGAGAAAAGATTGCCTGGAGGCTTTTTGCGGAAAGCCTTGGTTGCTGGAGTGAGACAGCAGAGCGTGCGGAGGGGAGTTGAGTGAGATGAGAGGGGAGAGATGGAAAGAGTTTGTCTGGAGGGGAGTAGATAGGTGAGAGGGGGAGAGATAGGTCAGTGTGTGGAGGGGAGTAGAGAGGTGAGAGGCAGGAGAGTGTGTGGAGATGAGTAGAGAGAAATGAGGGGGTGGCGGTACGCAGGGATGAGTCAACAAAGGATCTCTGAAGATGTTGTTTGTGGAATAGACTGGGAGCGAGTGGAGTGATACTGAGGGCGATACTTGTTCTCATTTCACGAGTGCAATTGAGGAGTCTGGCCCTTTCCTCTGCTTCGCAGACTCGGCACCTGCTCTGCGGGAAGTTCGTGACAACGTCCCACAGGGTGGCGCTCGTCATGAAGCCATGCTGCATTCTCGTCCCGTCCGGCGCCTGTAGAGCAATGCGCACCTGAGGGAAACGAAGAGAAAGATCCCCTGTGTAGCCTCGTAAGACGATCGGAGCAAGTGCTGTTAGCGAGTAGCACCTATGAAGGCCGGCACGGCACGAGGCGGTGGGCGGCTAGCGCCACACCTGGCCGCCTTTGTCTCCCTAGTGGCGATGTTTACACACCGCGCCAGGTACTCATTTGAGGCCAAGTCGACCTCAGGGAGGCCCAGGACCAGTGCAGATAATTATCACCGGTGCTGGCCACGAACGGGAGTCGAACTCGGGTCGTTAGGTTCGTAGTGCAGCGTGCAAACGACACTACCGCTCCCCACAAACACGCGTGCACACACACACCAGGTAAAATTATTTTGGGATGAGTGGACCAATGGCAGGGTTAGCTTTAGATACCGATTACCACCGAGTTAGCATTGGTGGTGTGCATTCAATGTGATGTGAGATTATTGCTGGGAATTGAATGATGATGGCCGGGATTTTATGAGGGCACTAACCAATTTTTATCTCACATATGTTTAAAAAATATGAAGACAAAGCTCACCACTCATTTAGTGTTACAGACTGATATGGCAAATGCTCTTAGCGAGCACCTTAAGGGCAAAAGGGCACATGTGAAGGGGTGGTTTAGCTCGCACAGTGGTCGGTCGGCAATGAAAACAACAATTTGAGTAATTTTTTCGAATTCGGTAAAATAGCCAATATTTCTAGGACCGCAATGCCCTTGAAGAGTCCATAATATGAGCCGCATGCGGTTCTGGAGCCGCATGTTGCTGACCGCTGCCCATGGTAAATTGGACATCCATGGTAAACCGGACTTCCAGGGTGAACTGGACTTCCATGGTGAACTGGACTTGCACGGTAAACTGGACTTCCATGGTGAACTGGACTTCCACGGTGAACTGGACTTCTATGGTGAAATGGACTTCCATGATAAACTGGACTTCCATAGTGAACTGGACTTCCATGGTAAACTGGACTTCTATGGTAAACTGGACCTCCATGCTCAGGGTCGGCAACCAAAATAACAATGAGGGTAATTTCTTTCAAATTTCAAGAGCCGCACTGCAGTACTTAAAGAACCACAAGTGGCTCTGGAGACGCAAGTTTGCCTAACCCCTGAGCTAGCACATTGCCCAACAATGCTGACCATATCGTACCAAACTAATCATCTTACATTGCATTGAGCAAGGAGCGACCCAATTCATTGCTGTTTCTGATAAATATGGCAGAGGGCTCCTCTGTGAATAAGCAAAATTATTATTTTTCTATTACGTTACAAAGACACAAATATCAAATAATAATGCTGAGAAAAAAACTGAGAACAATTCATTAAAGAAAAAGTTAACTCGGACAAACATTCCAAAGCAGGGCCTTTCCAAAAATGTTATCTCAAAATGTAATCTTTACAAACATGCATTCATATTATTTAGATTATTTTGTTGCTATCAATTTCCACATCATGAGCCACTTTGTTGAGCTATCATTCGTGGCCAGATCGCTTCTGAAAAAGATGTTAATAGCTCAGTGGGCTTTACCTGGTAACATAAAAATAGTTTAGTTTAATTTGTAGATTTAAAAAAAACTGATTTGTTTACCTTTCCTAACTTTGCACTCCTAATGTGTTTCGTATTGTTTGTTGTTGTAACGTTCTGACCCCGTGCCCCCTACTGCACATCTGTGAAAAAGAGCTTCATAGCTCATCAGATTCCTCCAGTATGAACAAATATTCCGATTCCGACTCGCCAAGCCATTCCTGACACGGCAATTAAAGCCGCCACGCTCAACATGACGCTCATCGCGTTGATGTCTTACGAAACAACGCTCAAGAGAATTCCACCGGCCAGGTCAAATGGCCGCACACGCACACACGCGCACGCGAGATGGATCTGTCGACGACGCTGGAGCAGTGGATAGGGCGCTGACACATTCCTGCCGCATCAAATGAAGAGCTCCCGTTTTGTCACGCCGGCCTCCGGGGCATGCAGAGCCAGACCACCGCTGCTGCTACCCCAACGCCCATGCCCCTCCCCCCCCTTCATGCCAAATCCGTTGCCGGCAGCGGTGGTGGCGGCATGTGCCGGATTAACCTTTTCGATACAGGTGTCACTCGGCGGAGAGCGGCCCACCCCGTGTAAAAACCACCGTGCGCTCTTTGAAGTTCACCGGATGAGACATGTGGGAGCAACATGGGCCACAGGGGCATCGCGAGCCGTCCTGTCAGTTCGTAGGCTCGCGCGCTTCGCCAATTTGGGCGGTATGTGTAAGATTGCGTGCACGCGTGTACGCAAGTGTGTGTGCGTGCATCTGTTGGCACAGTAGGGGGCACAGCTGGTGCATCTGCCAGTCATCTCAGTCAGTCAACCCGTGGAACCTGGGTCTGTCCCGTGACCTCCCGTCAGCGACCCTTCGACACTTCACGTGGCCTCAAAGTGCACCCAACCTGGCACAAGCGCCGTGGTAACGTCGCCGCGACTTAATGATAAATAAGAGTTGTTGTTGTTTTGCATGTCTTGAGTGTGTTCCCTCACGCGCCATGCCGGTTTTCATAGGTGGTCACGAACATCACTTGCCCCGACAGTCTGATATGGCTATATTGGAAGGATTATTTGTCTTTATATTGTTGCTTAGCTTCACGTATTCGCAGCCAGCATAACACCACCTACTTTGCTACTCTTGGTAAATGTCTCCCTGTGCAGGAATGCTCATGCTAGCCTGAAACAGTCAGGCTCACATTTCTCCAATCTAATCTTTCCTAACTTTATCCAGGTAGGATCACAGGAGAAGCTCACGGGCATTACAAACATCTGGACGACATCCCATCAGTTGACTCCTGTGGAAAGTGAGGCACGTCCCACAGGCCGAGCTACCGAATAACCACACAGCTCTGGGTTTTTGCCAGACAAAGGAAGCGTTCCAATGATGTATGTGTACGTTATCTGTCTTTCTTCCGACTCCGTTCTGATAACGAATGTGGACGTGTACGTCATCGGAACGGAACCAGAAGAACTAAAATAAATTAATATTATCGGCACCGAGGTTCCCACAAGGCCATGCGGGGAGGGCGTGTGGCACGGTTTGGCACCAGCTATCCTGGAGTGCGGTCGTCTCGCTATGGCTCTCCGCGGTGAGTACAATGTCTTTAAAAAGAACGGCGCTACTACACCTCTCTAAATAAAATAAACGCCGAACCCGCTTGTGCATTTCTGAGATTCAGCGGTGAACGGGACGACGCACCCAGCAACTTGCGGTCATCTCGGAACGGGGAAAGGGGTTGGGGTTAATGGGCACAGCAGGGTCTAGAGAAGAGACGAGCACCTCACAGGATCTCACCTGCGCCTCGACGGAGGAACGTTGCCGTGAGCTCGGCACCATCTCCAGCTTGGCATTGTTCGGCAGGTTGGCGAAACGTCCCTGCATGCTCAGGTCCAGAATGCTCCTCTGGAATCTGGGGGGTCCGATGGACGTAACAGGGAGTAGGAGGTTCAGGTAAAGGAGGAGAAATTGAAATAGGCAGCGAGAGCAGTGGAGAACGAAGCCCAGTGGTTCTCAAAAGCGTGGTCCACGGTACCACCAGTGGTCCGCGATGGTCCTCAAGGGGATCCGCGAGGCTGTGATGCAAATGCAGGTTGATCCGGAAATAATTACCATGTTTATACCTTTTGTTTGTGACGTGAATTCATGTTTTACTTATGTTAAATAAACATTAAGTTAGCTAAACTACCTGGATTAAACCACCCTAACCCGAAGATATAAATGCACCCCCCACCCCCCCGCCCAAAAGAAACCTTAAAGCTGTGAAAAAATATATATGTTCCGGTAATATGAATAATTTTGTAATACTGGTTTTTAGAGAGATTAGTTCATGCGTTTTGCCAACAGAGATATAGGGGGCTGGATGGTCTGCGAAAAGGTTTGGATCGGCTGGCCAAAAAAGTTTGAGAAACACTGACATAGGTCAATGTTGTTGTTTTTTGTGAGATGGTGGGGGTTGGATTATAAAAGTTAAGTGTTGGAAGTGGCCAGGTGATTCCAGATGCTAATGCTACATCAGGAGCACTCTATTAAGGTCGTGCAAGGTAGAGTAGGGATGGAAAAGCTAAGGCTAGGAATTACAATACTGGATCGTTGGGTAAGTCAGTGCAGTCTTGGATAGAGTTATGAAGCTATTGATGGTTTGAATAGGGTTGGGTTGAGGTAGTGGAGGATTCGGGTGACCTCAATACTGTGAGCTTCGTGAAGTTTAAGGAGATTCCCATGAAGGTGGACGTCCCACATGCACGCGAATGTCACTCACTTGAGGTCATAATCGTCGGCACTGAAGTTTTGCTTCTTACAAACTTCCTCCAGTACCTGCGGAAGCGACAAAAAAAACCGATGCACAGCATTTTCAGAATCTTTATTTAGCCTGGATGAATCTGATGAGCTATGAAGCACTTTTTTTTACAGATGTCCAGTAGTTTTTTTCTCTCGTCCTACATCTCATCTCAACATATCTCTGTCGTCTCCATCTCTGGAGTCATTTCATTATCTCTCTATGTCTTCTCCACCACCCAAGCTTTGTCATCTCACTTGGGAGTTTATAAATTGAACAGAGGGGAGCCGAGCAAATCAATTCTATTTTTCGATTTAAATTTCGATTTAAATCTTTCGTGACTGCAGGGATTCATCTTCTTGGTTTTTTCGGTAAAGTCACGTAGAAGGGAAGTAATAAAATAATAAAAATAAAACAATAAAATAATTCTCACGACGTTTCGGCTACATTGCTACCCCCTGCCCCCTACCTTTGGTGCTGCTGATCCTGCATAATGCATGGGCATAATATGACTTTGAAACCCCCCCGCCCACCTCCTACGCATTTTCCATGAATATGCTAAATTCCCCTTGATATGCACATTCTTTTGTTAAGGCGCTCTTCTTCCACCTCCAACCCAGCTTATATATAAGCTCCTAGCTTGGCAGTGTCTCATTCTTCACCTGAAGACGGCTGCTTGCGTTGTAGCCGAAACGTCGTGAGAATTATCTTATTATGTTTTATTTTTATTATTTTATTACTTCCCTTCTACGTGACTTTACCGAAAAAACCAAGAAGAAATCAATTCTACTCAGCCCCCCCGAAACTCCACCACCACCACCGCAGGGGTTGTTAGGGGTTCGAGTCTTCAGACTTAAGGGATTGGTGTTTTTCTCCAATGCCATTCATCCATTTGTTTTCTCCAATAGGATTTGAGGAAAGTGTTTATAACGTCTCTGCGAATATCTTTGTCCAGTAGGGACAGGTCAGCGAGTTACAACAATAACCGTTTAACGAACAGTTATATCCATGTGCTATTAACATCACCGATTCTGGGCCACACGCACGCCTATGACATAGCCTCGTCCACCCATCGTCAACACGACAAGTGTTGGTTGACATCCCACCAGATTGTGCCAACTCGTTTCCCTCAACCCCAGGAAAGATGATGACACTGCACTATTAAGAAAATGGGACCTTTTTGCCAGAATCAAAGTATGAAAAAATAAGGATAGGTTTTACCCTTTCTGGCAATAACATTCGTGTTAAGATGTTCAAACATCAAATAGAAACCTTTTGCGAGGGATCAAGTCTGTATTAACCACACGTAATTGTGGTGATCATGAAAACAACACACGGCTCTGATAATATACGCACTGTCTGTGAAACTGATTGGCATACACCAGAGACAGCTTTCTTTGTGGCTTTGTCTTGCCAGTGTCAGACCAAAGAACGCCAAAAGGCGAACAGCACAGAGACAATGCAACTATCAGGACATTTATAGCTAAGCGTGAGCAGCTACAACATGGGACCCTTTTTGCCAGTATCAAAGTATGAAAACTATATATAATAGGTTTTACCCTTTCTAGAAAAAAAACATAGCTGTGTCAAGATGTTCAAATTCATTGCAAAAGGTATCATCTATTTGGTGTCTGAACATCTGAACACAACTGTTTTATTGCCAGAAAAGGGTAAAAAACCATTCTTATATATTTTTCATGCGCCGTTAATGTAAAAAAAGTAAATCTCCCACCCACCCTGCCATGGATGGCCGGTAGATGGCAGTGCAGTTTTCAGTTTTCATTTCAGTTTCATTTATTATGTACAGTATAGCCCCCCTTTGAGCCATTCGGCCCAAACAGAAAAATCCAGGAAAAAACAACAAAATAGCAAAAAAAAAGTGCAGTACACGGGTCGCCGACCAACTCCGCACGGAATTTGTTGGAAGTAGTTTTTTTTATCATTTCTAACACGCACTCTGCCTTACCTCCTTTCACCACGGTCTGTCGCAACATTATGTGTCCCAGTGCAGGCCCCAACGCGCACAAAGCGTGTCCCGTGGGCTCTCAATGAGGCCATCCTCACCAGTGATCGTTTCACAAAAACAATGTTGCCAATTGTGTAATCCCACAGATCTGTCAGGGTGGATAAAACCTGTTGCCGTCATACAAAGAACTCCCGCCGCCGCCATAGAAATGTGGAATGTCCACCGCTGGCTCAGGGCGACGAGGCCTCTTACCAGCTACCTCGTCAAACCAACCTTTGCCTTCCGACTTTCAACACAATTCAGCATCGTGAACACTCGCAAAGCATAGCCGCTGCGAGCTGTTCGAACCCGCAAGCCTCCCCGATCACGAGTACGAAATCGCGAAAATCGACGCCGATGCGACGGCGGTGGCGTCGTCGCCAGACGGGCGGGTCGCCCTCCCCGTCGCTGGGCGCCACTTTCTAGGCAACGCCGTAGGCTCCGCCGGCGGCCTACAACAATGACGGGCCCCCGTCGCTGCGTCGCCGTCTCTGTCGGGCCTCCTGGCGGCGCGCGTCTCTGGGCTGCGGGGATGAAACAAGAAATGTGGCGGGCGAGCGAGCGAGCGACTGACCTGCATGAGCGGGGTGCTGGCCCCGATCCGCACGTTCTGTCTCCGGCCATTGGGAGCCAAGACGGACACTGTCACTGACGCCGCCATCACAGGGGCCACCCACCACCCCCACCGCAAGCTCCCCCCCCCACCAAGCTCCCTCCCCCCCCACAAGCTCCCCCCCCCCCCAACAAGCTCCCCCCCCCCCCAACAAGCTCCCCCCCCCCAACAAGCTCCCCCCCCCCCCAACAAGCTCCCCCCCCCCCCCAAGCTCCCCCCCCCCCCCAAGCTCCCCCCCCCCCCCAAGCTCCCCCCCCCAACAAGCTCCCCCCCCCTACCAAGCTCCACCCCCCCCCCCAAGCCCCCCCCCCACCAAGCCCTCTCCCCTCCCACAAGACCCCCCCACCCCCCCACTGGAGGAATCCGATTAGCTATAAAGCCCTTTTTCACAGATGTTCAGTCGGGGCACGGGGTAAGAAGGTTACAACAACAAACAGTACAAAAACATGATACGAGTGCAAAGTCCAATAAAGGTAAACAGATCACCCAAACACGTACAAATAAAAACGAAACCATCCCCATCCTACCAGACAAAGCCCACTGAGGTATGAACTTATTTTCCAAAAGCGACCTCGTCCACAACCTTCATAGTTTTATAAAGATTGCACAGGGAGGGAAGCGAGTGCGCGTCTAATAATAATAATATTTGAGATTTTTTTTTAAAGCTTTCGTGACTGCAGGGATTCATATTCTTGGTTATTTCGGTAAAGTCACGAAGTCCACAGCAATCATCAGGTGTGAAATCCACAGCAAGAAAAATGTATTGCTGTGGATTTCACACCTGAAAATTTTATTGCTGTGGATTTCACACCTGATGATGATTGCTTGTGTTGCAGTCGAAACGTCGTGAGAATTTTATTGTTTAATATTTTTATTATTTCCCTTCTACGTGACTTTACCGAAAGAACCAAGAATATTAATATTTGAGATGGTTAGAAAACGCAAAAGCGCGCGGTCCCAAATAGCTCAAGGGGGGGGGGGGGGGAGCGTGAGATTCATTGAGAACATCTGTATTCGTGTTTCTGCAACGTGCTCTAGATATAACTACATTTCCTATATGTATGTACTGTATATTGAACTTCTTTCGCACCGTACGTAGCCAACCGTGCGAATCGTAGGTGCGGGGGAAGGACAACAAACTAAACACAAAAAAGCAGCTCTAAATGAATGAGTCTTCAATGTCGATTATTTAAAAGTGCATAGCTCCATTGACTTGCTGTCGCCATCTCCCTCGGCCTCTATTCAATCCGCATCGCTCGCCTCTCATTCATTTAGAATATTGATTCTGCAGGAATCCGATTAGCTATGAAGCTGTTGTTTTTACAGATGTCCAGTAGTTTTTTTTTTCTCTCGTCCTACATCTCATCTCAACATATCTCTGTCGTCTCCACGCCTCGAGTCATTTCATTATCTCTCTCTCTCTCGATGTTTTCTTCACCACCCAAGCTTTGTCATCTCACTTGGAGTTTATAAATTGAACAGAGGGAAGCCGAGTAAATCAATTCTACTCAGCCCCCACTGAAACGCCACCACCACCGCAGGGGTTATTATGGGTTCGAGTCTTCAGACTTAAGGGATTGGTGTTTTTCTCCAATGCCATTCATCCCTTTGTTTTCTCCAACAGGATTTGAGGAAAGTGTTTATAACGTCTCTGCGAATATCTTTGGCTAAAGCGTGTCACCCCATCTGATCAGCCATCTCGATCACGATGAAGCATCTCACATTTGTTGAAGGCCAGAGGCATTATAACGTCCGAACGGGAACGATCTGCATGCAACAGTTAGGAGTCCATATACAAGGCTGAAAAGTTGGGCTCGGCGTAAATAATGGTCACAAAAGTTTTACTATTATTATTGAGACACAGACAGACACACAAGTATCTGTGTTTTGTCTCTCTCTCAAATTTAGCATTCTTTGGAAGAACGTTAATCAACCAGGTAGGATGTTGACTGTTGTGTTAGCCGACTCTCTGGGTTGTATTGCATTATATTGCTAAGTTTTCTATGTTTGTTTTCTCATTCATTCGTGTCTGATGATGGTTGCTTGTGTTGCAATCGAAACGTCGTATTCTACTATTATTTAATTCATTTTCTTTCTACGTGACTTTACCGAAAGAACCAAAGAGTAATTCCTGCAGTCACGAAAGCTTCGAATCTAATGAATGAGTATTAATAAATAATGTTAAAACAAAGTTAAGTATTAATACATAATGTTAAAACAAAGTTAAAACAAAGTTGTACCATTATTTAGGTATGGGATGTTAAATAACTCGCCTGGTATACAGGAGGTCGTGGGTCAGATCCCGACTCTGACGCCTGCTTTACATTTGGAGTTTGCGTGTCTCTCTCCCAGTGGTCGCATGGATTTTCCTCCGGGTCCTCCGGTTTTCCCCCTCCACGTGTAGAATCAACATGTGTTTTAGAGTATTTGGCTGCTGTACATTTCTACTCGATATAAGCCACTTCGTTGAGCTGTCATTTGGGTTCCAGTTATCACTTCTGAAAAAGAGCTACACACCTCAGCCGGTCTTACCTGATAATAAGTATAACCCGTAAAAACAAAGTTTTTCACTATAAATCCTTTATATGCGTGGCAGCGAACTTAATATAAAGGATTTAAAAATATATTCGCCTGTGGAGGACGCAGGGATCGATCCCGCGACCTTTGGCATGGGAAGCAAGGGCACTACCAACTGCGCTACTCCGCCACGGCCTGTGGAGGGGTTACGCTCTGGGCTCTTACACTGTGATGTTCAGCCAAAGCCATGAATGAGTTCTATTTGAATATATGTAAAATATATTTTTTTTGCCTAAACAGTGTAAAATTTTGGGAATTTTTTTTCACGAACATTGTCTCGCACAACGAGTCTGTGTGGAAAATGTCAGCTCGATTGGATCACGGGAAGTGGGTTAAAAAACGACCGAAAGATTTGCACGGTCGTAAGCAAGCAAGCAAGCACGCAAGCAAGCAAGCAAGCACGCAAACTTAATATAAAGGATTTAAAAAACATAGGTGACGTTTTGGGCAATGGTCCTTCTGCACAGCGCATAGAGAGGCCAGTAAGGTAAGAGATCTGAGAAGTGTTACCCACTCTACCTACCTGGCCTATGTAGTGTGAAGTATGGCAATTGCCCGAAATACTTATTACCCTCAACAGGCAGTGTTAATGACGTAATATGTTGAGGTGTGTTTTGTTATTTGTGCTCGTGCACCACCTGCCAAGGCAATATCACCAAATACATTGTTTAGCAAACCCAAGGTGGTTTGTTTAACAAGTAGTAGGCTTTCACGACAAATATTATCCATAATAGCAGGGTGTTTTTTGGGGTTACATTACGTCAATGTAAATGTGTCGTGAAACCTGTCACCACCCAACACCGCCAATTAGTAAGGTTTGTCACTTAAACTAAACGTGCTAATTAGTTACTACTTCAGCACAGCGGCGGTGTGTTGGAGAGTAAACCCACAACATTTACAATTCGAGTACGACCTTGTGATTACAACAACCAGCTTCATCAGGCGACAGCCAGATCTGTAACGAAGTCCTCCTGTTTTCGGTCTTAAATAGGGGAGTGAAAGATAGTTTACAACAGCGCTGCTAAATATTTTGGAGACACAGTATCTGTCGGAGGGACGCAACTGGAAAATCACACAGCAGAATAGGCGGACGGGTCGCAAACGGAAGCAATGTACAGGCTGACGAGTGAAAGTTGGATTGAGATTGCAAAGCTGAGGCTGAATGCAGTGCCGGCTTAAGCTAGTGCGGGCCTGCAGTATGTTGTTATAAAGGGGCCCTAAATACACATTTTAACATAAATATGAAAAGACAAATTTTTAACTTGCATAGTAAAGTAATTATTTTTTCATTTGCTATACAGCCAGATAATACGACAAATCGCTAACCTTAAACACCCAGCCGTTCATAAAAGTTGAAGGCGGTATAGTACTCTAGTAATAGAGCGAGTGCAGAATCACTGAACCGGAATTGATAGCTTGAAAGCATTTAGCGCGGGGGCGCTTGAAAGTGCGGGGCCCGGAGCATTTGATACTTTCGCTCCTGGGATAATCCGGCTCTGGCTGAACGTAATCAATGAAGCAACGCGCCAATTAGCCCAAAGGGAGACGCGTGACATTGGTGCGCAACCAGCTGCTGCCAGATATATTCACAGACGCGTGCTCGTGAGCAAAACAAATTGAACTAAAAAGCTGTAAAGTGCGCTCAAGAAGTATGGAGAGATGAACTGTCAACAGGAAATGTTCCAGTGTTGTGCATTCTACACAACATGCATTCGACAGCAAGTGTCGATGGGTCACATTGGCATGAAGGACCAATAGGGTAATGGACTTATATACCTATGCACAACATATTACAAGATAAATCGGAGGGTGGGGGGGGTAGATTGATTTAATTTAGGTATAAACTTTTACGCTTTACATTTGGACATAATGTCGACACCCACTCAGCAAGTTGCACCAGGCACACGACTCAAACCACACCGCGTGTGTGTATGTTGAACTTCGTTCGCACCGTACGTAGCCAACCGTGCTAATCGGAGGTGCGGGGGAAGGACAACAAAAAACAGTTCTAAATAAATTAGTTTAAAATCGAGATGACTTAAAAGTACATGAGGTCCAGCAGCTTCCTAATATCAAAAGAGCCTTCCAGACGGCCGCGGAAAGCACATCTGAAGCCCCATCATACCGGACGCATCATCATAGCATCAAAATACACCGCCTCATCACACCAACCACGAAGCACCACACCAACTACATTACAAAACACCACACCGGCGCTACCACAACCACCACCAACCACTCCCCACCACACTCTGCCACCGCTCTCCACCCTACAGCTCCACCGCATCACCTCCCACCCCGACTCTCAATTCCCGCACCAATGAGCTTCAGGATGTGACAATGAAGCGCTCAGTGCTTTGATGTGAACGGGCTCCAGAGCGAGAGATAAAGAGAGTGTGTGTGTGGGGGGTGGTAAGAGGGACGAAGAGCGAGGGAGAGAGGGGAGTGGTGTTGTTGAGTGCAAGGAGAGAGGGAGCGAAAGGGGGTGGGAGAAAGATTTAGAAAGAGAGAGTGGCAGGGAGAGGGAGGAGAGCGGCAAGATGAGGTGGGTGGGAGAGTTATTTAGAGAGGGGAGAAAGAGAGTAGGGAGAGGGAGAGAGAGAGAGAGGGGTAGCCCCCAAAAGGGGGGTCGGGGAATTATTTAAGATGTGTGTGAGGAGCGCGCAAGGATCAGTCACTCGCTTAGCTCGCTCTGTCGAGCTCCCCGCTCCTCTCCAAGTGGCCCCCGGGGGCTTTCGGACTCTCGCTCCAAAGCTCTTCGCTTGCTGCATTCGCCCGTCAGATTCGCTCTCCAGCGCCCCAACTCTCCATCGCTTTCCACGGCCCTGCCATCTCTGAGACATCTCCCGTGTCCGCTGCCGGACTCTCCCCGTGCGTGCCTCTGCACCACGTTATCGCGATCTCGCGGTGTTCATCTCGTTGTTAGAGCCTTCCACCGGTTCTCTCTCTCCCTCTCTCTCTCCCACCACCACCATTCACGTCTCCACTTTCACTCAACTCTCTTACCAGCTCTACCCCCAATACGCTCGGCGACTCTCAACGGTCGTCCAAATTCACCAGCACTCCGGTTCTCTCACTGTTTCCATCTCTCCTCTTCACCCCCCGCCTCCTCCCCCAATCTCCCCCATCAATTCTCTCACCACCTCACCAACTCTCACCGGCTTCCTCTATCTCGCTGCTCATCATCTCTCTCAGTCGCCTAACTCGATTACTTAAACGCTCTCTCAACTTATTATCCATCTCGCTCATCAAGTCACCGATCATCTCTCCATCCAACATCTCTTTCTCACCGTCTCCCCCGATCTCCGAGTGCTTTCCGCTCCCCTTTCATAGACAATCTCCTCGCCTTGGCCGTCGCAATGTGGAGCCGCTGTTTTCCATCCGTGGTGCTGCTGCTGCTGGTGCTGACTCGCCCGTCCGTGGGACAGAACCGGCGTCTGGTTCGAACCAGCAAAGGTCCCGGCAGTAGCAGCAGCAGCGGCAGCAGCAGCAACTTCCAGAACAGGCGAGGATCTGGAACGCTGCAGCAGCAACAGCAGCAGCAGCAACAGCAGCAGCAGCAGCAGCAGCAGGGGATAGGTTATGTCGAGTCGCTGCTAGTCGCTGCTCAACCTTCTCAACATCAACCCTCACCACCAGCAGCAGCTCCGGCAGCAGCGGCGGCAGCGGCGGCGGCAGCTCCAGCAGGCTCCGAACGGGAGGAGAGCTTCACGCTGGACTTCACGGCCGTGGAGGGCAACGTGGAGACCTTCATGAGCCAGATCAAGAACCTGGCGCAGTCGCTCTACTCGTGCTCGGCGCAGGCGAGCGATGACATGAAGCTGCACCTCATCTCCAACGACTCGGTGACCTGTAACGACGGCACGCCGGCCGGGTGCGTGGTGGGTGTGTGGCGAGCAGAGTCGGAATCGTGAGGTCCAGTGTGGTCCCAGCGGCGTGGCGGTGGTGTGATGTGTCGAGTCAGAGTCATGTGGGGTGATGTCCAGTGAGATCCTAATGGGGGTGGTGTGGCGGGTAGAGTCTAAATCATGTGGTTGTGAGGTCCTAATGGTGTGGTGTATGGCGTGGCGTGCAGGTGGTACGGGCTAGGCAACTGTGTTGAAAGTTGCGTGAGTGGCGTGGCGCGTGTTTATTGAGGGGGTGGTATGATATCCGCCGATATCATCACGGTGCCATGTGGCGCAGTGTGCGGCGTCAGTTTGCACGGTGTGGTCGTGGTGTGATCGGCGGTGTCGGCTGCTGTGTGCTCGAGTTATGGGGTGGGAGGGGGGGATGGTGTGGCGTGAACTGTACGTGTGGTGTGGTGTCTCGCGAGGTCCGGCTGTCGTGGTGTGGTGCGTGTGAATGGCTGGCTGCCGATGCTGCTGCGGTGTGGTGGTGGTGGTGGTGTGTCGTGTACATTCGTGGTGGTGATGTTTAGTCTGTGCGTGGTGTGACTGAGTGGCGTGGTGGGTGTGTGTTATGTGGTAGGTGTGTGTGTGGTAGTGGGGAGCGGTAGTGTAGCGGTTAGCACGCTGCGATACGAACCCAGCGACACGGTTTCGATTCCCGCTCGTGGCCAACACCAGTGATGATTATCTGAACCGGTCCCGGGCCTCCCCTAGGTCGACCCAGCCTCAAATGAGTACCTGGTGCGGTGTTTTAACATTGCCACTCGGGAGACAAAGGCGTGGTGCTGGCCACCCACCCCCTCGTGTACCGTTCCGGCCTCTATAGGTGCTCGCTAACAGCACTTGCCCCGACAGTCTGTTAAGGCTATACGGGGGATCGTTATCTTCGTGTTTGGTGTCGCTCTGAGCGGTATGGAGTGGTGTGGAGTTGAGAGTCGTGTGGTGCGTGGCGTGGCGTGTCGTAATGTGGTGTGGCATGGTCTAGGACGTGGTTTCGGTGTGGTATGTTGTGGTATGGTGTGGAGAGTGTAGTATAGCGGTGTGTGTGTGACATGGGGAGCGGTGGCGCAGTGGTTAGCGCACTGCGCGACGAACCCGGCGTCCCACCACATCGTGCACCGTACCAGCCTTCCTTCATCGGTGCTACTCGCTCACAGCACGTGCCCCACAAGTCTGTTAAATGCGATACGTGGGGATCTTTGTATTTGTGTGGCATTGCGTAGCCAACTAAACACAACGCGCAGTTCTAAAGAAACGAGTTTGTCAATCCAGACGATGATTTCAAAGTTGCCATAGCTCCCAGTGGCTTCGACGCCGGTGACCTGGTGACTGCGCGTGTCGTGTCGGTGCGTGCCGTGTCACCAGGTCAAGTTGCCAAATGTGGTTTTCACTCTCCCGTTTTTACAGCCCTGCGCCGAGTGGTAGAAATTCCACATTTCTATGGCGGGGCGTGGGGGAGGGGTGCAATTTTATTGATGGACCACTGTTTTGTTGTTGTTGTCATGCTGTGGTCTGGGACTGTTGTTGTTGTTTTGCTGGCTTGCCCAATCTTGCATTTATTGTTGAAATACCGGCAGGAATTGATACACTTTTTCTGCAAATTGTACTTACATATTTAATTATTATCTCTTAATTTTGAGTGATTTTCCTATGCTTTGCACTCCTATGGGTTGTTGCATTGACCCCGCGCTCACTCGACATCTGCGAAAAGGAACTTCAGAGCTCATCGGATTCCTCCCAGTCTAAATAAAGATTCTGATTCTGTTCATCCAGAGGACAACCACCGTTGACTCCTCCACGTATAGCGGTGTGTTTATTTGCCAGCGGAGTTATTGAGTCGTGTCAGTGATGCCTCCTGGCCTGGTGCGAAATGAATTAGTGAATAACAAATTCCCCCCAAAAATTACTTACATTTGCCAAAGAGAGCATCGCTAAGTCTCAAGCTGGCTCGGACTGGCCGATAGGGCAGCAGGTGTTAGTAAGTAACAGAGGTGGGACAAAGTCATTGTTATGCAAGTCCAAGTCGAGTCGCAAGTCATCAAATTCATGACTCGAGTCTGACTCGAGTCCAAGTCACATGACTCGAGTCCACATCTCATAGGTGGGACAAAGTCATTGTTATGCAAGTCCAAGTCGAGTCGCAAGTCATCAAATTCATGACTCGAGTCTGACTCGAGTCCAAGTCACATGACTCGAGTCCACATCTCATAGGTGGGACAAAGTCATTGTTATGCAAGTCCAAGTCGAGTCGCAAGTCATAAAATTCATGACTCGAGTCTGACTCGAGTCCAAGTCACATGACTCGAGTCCACATCTCATAGGTGGGACAAAGTCATTGTTATGCAAGTCCAAGTCGAGTCGCAAGTCATCAAATTCATGACTCGAGTCTGACTCGAGTCCAAGT
This sequence comes from Lampetra fluviatilis, assembly GCF_964198595.1. Lineage (NCBI taxonomy): Eukaryota > Metazoa > Chordata > Hyperoartia > Petromyzontiformes > Petromyzontidae > Lampetra > Lampetra fluviatilis. Next base: position 19,404,185 of record NC_136279.1, on the reverse strand, counting down.
CACATGACTCGAGTCCACATCTCATAGGTGGGACAAAGTCATTGTTATGCAAGTCCAAGTCGAGTCGCAAGTCATCAAATTCATGACTCGAGTCTGACTCGAGTCCAAGTCACATGACTCGAGTCCACATCTCATAGGTGGGACAAAGTCATTGTTATGCAAGTCCAAGTCGAGTCGCAAGTCATCAAATTCATGACTCGAGTCTGACTCGAGTCCAAGTCACATGACTCGAGTCCACATCTCATAGGTGGGACAAAGTCATTGTTATGCAAGTCCAAGTCGAGTCGCAAGTCATCAAATTCATGACTCGAGTCTGACTCGAGTCCAAGTCACATGACTCGAGTCCACATCTCATAGGTGGGACAAAGTCATTGTTATGCAAGTCCAAGTCGAGTCGCAAGTCATCAAATTCATGACTCGAGTCTGACTCGAGTCCAAGTCACATGACTCGAGTCCACATCTCATAGGTGGGACAAAGTCATTGTTATGCAAGTCCAAGTCGAGTCGCAAGTCATCAAATTCATGACTCGAGTCTGACTCGAGTCCAAGTCACATGACTCGAGTCCACATCTCATAGGTGGGACAAAGTCATTGTTATGCAAGTCCAAGTCGAGTCGCAAGTCATCAAATTCATGACTCGAGTCTGACTCGAGTCCAAGTCACATGACTCGAGTCCACATCTCATAGGTGGGACAAAGTCATTGTTATGCAAGTCCAAGTCGAGTCGCAAGTCATCAAATTCATGACTCGAGTCTGACTCGAGTCCAAGTCACATGACTCGAGTCCACACCTCTGGTAAGTAACGACTTGTCCCTTGCTTTGTATTTGACGCGTGTGCGGCGATGGCGCAGCCATCGATCGAGGGTCGAATTCGAACCGCGTTGTGTGATCGGCATCGCGCTCGCTGAAGGTGTTGATGCCTTCAGGGAAGTCGTGTACTGTGAACGCAACTGCGCACAATTCTGTGAGTCACTTATAACCGCTTTGCCGTTACTTATTGCCCTATCATCTGGCACGTAATAATATGCTACACAGTGGCAGTGGGGGTCGCAAAATGCCTATTTAATACTAATAAACCCCAATGATCCGATCGAAATTAGGGATTTCGATCGGATCATTGGGGGGGGGGGGGGGGGCACGTGCCACCCCCCCACCCCCCACTAGCTCCACCAGTGGGTTCAAATGCCGGTGGTCCGCCGGTTTGTGTGGGGAAAATTGCAAATGTGATCAGAGTAAAAATTAAAAAAATATTAATAAATAAAATGTATGTCAAAACTTTTAGTTTATTAATATACTTTATTACCTCTAAGGTGTTACGCTTCATTGCTTAATTGCGCTCTCAGTTGGCATTAAGTCCCCAACATTTTGGCATCCCCAAAGATTATTCTTCCTCACCCCGGGCCCATTTGTTGTTTGGGCCCAGCCCCCCAAAAAACGGGCCAATGAGAATCTCTCGGCAAGGTCACGCTCCTCCTCCTTCGTCTCTCATCGCAACATCTCGCGGCGAGCAATGACACAGTTTGTCGCACAACAACCATTAAAAATATATATACACAATTAATAATTGTCCATAGGCCGAATTTGGGCCGGTGTGTTTACGAATGCCTGGGCCGATTTTGAGTCACTGTCACTGGTCTCAAGACACTTCTTTCAGGAAGGTGCTGCTACATTGAGGATGTTTGACCAAATCCCACTCCAAGTATTGGTGAGATTTTGGCTTTGCGTTGAAAGAAATCAGAGGACCCCCCCACCGGGAAAACCCACCACGCGTACGCCACGAGTTTGATACTCACACCAGCTCCACACGGATGGATTCCAAATAATTCCATTGCTGTACCTCTGACATCTCCTGGTCCATAATCCGAGGACACGTACTGTAGAGTAACAGCCCAGGCTCGGAGATGAACCTGGATGTGGAATGAAAAGGGCAGGAATCCCCCCGTCCTCTCCCTCACCCCCCACCTTCCCTCGAAATGTTTAGACGTGTTGTGACTTGGCGTGGTGTGGCGTGGCTCTGGATGATGTGGCCTGACGCCGGGTGACGCGTAACGTTTGGTTCCAAAATCGGCACTCCACCACGGACCTCCGATTTGCGCGGTTGGCTACGTGCACGGTGGCAAAGAGGTAAAGTTCTACGTGCGTGCGTAACGTGCGCGCGTAACGTGCGCACGTTACGTGATGCGGCGCGTAAATGGGGTGGTGACGAGTGCGTGCAGACTCCGCCAAGCCGGCTCACCTCGTCATCTCCTCCTCCCCCGTCACAGGTATTACCTGCGGGAGTCGAAAGGAAGCAAGCGGTGGCTCATCTTCCTCGAAGGTTCGCGCGCTCTCTTACGGTCACTCTCTCTCTCTCTAGGAATAGTTTCAAGTTTCTCTGAGCCATGCGGCTCTTAAGTCGGGTGCAATCGCAACAAATAAAATATGAACATCTTAAAGCGACGACGCGCAACTGAAACATCCTGGATAAACCAACAAATCTTCCCAAAAAAATACAGAGTGAATAAAGTACTGCATAATGGGGGGGGGGAGCTGTAGAGTTGGTAGCGCAATCGTTAGTGCATGCACCGGTTGAGATTGTTTAATTAAAAAAACCTCACCGGTGTTCGATTCCCTATAAATAAAACTCGGGTCTCCGGGTCCGTAGCTCAGCGCCGCTAACCGCTACCCCACCACTCCCTACAAAGACAAAGATCCCCCGTATAGCCCCGACTGGACTGTTGGGGCAAGTGCTGTTAGCGAGCACCTTTGAAGGTCGGCACGGCACACGAAGCGGTGGGTAGCCAACACCACGCCCGGCCGCCTTTGTCTCCCCAGTGGCGACATTTACACATCGCACCAGGTACTCATTTGAGGCTGAGTCGACCTAGGGGAGGCCCCGGACCGGTTCAGATAATCGACACTGGTGTTGGCCGTGAGCGGGAATCGAACCCGGGTCGCCAGGTTCGTAGCGCAGCGTGCTAACCGCTACATTACCGCTCCCCACAACCACACACACGCAGACAGGAACACCGACCACACCAACACACACCCACGAACATCACGCGTGTGTTCTGCTGCTGCTCCTACTGCTGCTGTTCCTTGTTACTGCTACTGTTGCTGCTGCTTCTGCTATAACTGCTGCTTTTGCTGCTGCTGTTATTGCTGCTGTTGTTACTGCTGCTGCTTATATTGCTGCTGTTGTTACTTCTGATGCTTCTATTGCTGCTGCTGTTGTTACTGCTGCTGCTATTGCTACTGTTGTTACTGCTATTGTTACTGCTGTTATTGCTACTGTTACTGCTGCTGCTGCTGTTGGTACTGCTGGTGCTATTGCTGCTATTGTTACTGCTGTTGCTATTGCTGCTGTTGTTACTGCTGCTGCTATTGCTGTTGTTGTTACTGCTGCTGCTATTGTTGCTATTGTTACTGCTGTTGCTATTGCTGCTGTTGTTACTGATATTGCTGCTATTGTTACTGCTGTTGCTATTGCTGCTGTTGTTACTGATATTGCTGTTATTGTTACTGCTGCTGTTGTTACTGCTGCTGCTTATATTGCTGCTGTTGTTACTTCTGATGCTTCTATTGCTGCTGCTGTTGTTACTGCTGTTGCTATTGCTGCTGTTGTTACTGCTGTTGCTGCTGTTGTTACTGCTGTTGTTGTTGCTGCTATTGTTACTGCTGCTGCTACTGTTACTGCTGTTATTGATACTGTTACTGCTGCTGCTGTTACTGCTGCTGCTGCTGTTACTGCTGCTGCTGCTGTTACTGCTGCTGCTGCTGTTACTGCTGCTGCTGCTGTTACTGCTGCTGCTGCTGCTGTTACTGCTGCTGCTGCTGCTGTTACTGCTGCTGCTGCTGCTGTTACTGCTGCTGCTGCTGCTGTTACTGCTGCTGCTGCTGCTGTTACTGCTGCTGCTGCTGCTGTTACTGCTGCTGCTGCTGCTGTTACTGCTGCTGCTGCTGCTGTTACTGCTGCTGCTGCTGTTACTGCTGCTGCTGCTGCTGTTACTGCTGCTGCTGCTGCTGTTACTGCTGCTGCTGCTGCTGTTACTGCTGCTGCTGCTGCTGTTACTGCTGCTGCTGCTGCTGTTACTGCTGCTGCTGCTGCTGTTACTGCTGCTGCTGCTGCTGTTACTGCTGCTGCTGCTGCTGTTACTGCTGCTGCTGCTGCTGTTACTGCTGCTGCTGCTGCTGTTACTGCTGCTGCTGCTGCTGTTACTGCTGCTGCTGCTGCTGTTACTGCTGCTGCTGCTGCTGTTACTGCTGCTGCTGCTGCTGTTACTGCTGCTGCTGCTGCTGTTACTGCTGCTGCTGCTGTTACTGCTGCTGCTGCTGCTGTTACTGCTGCTGCTGCTGCTGCTGTTACTGCTGCTGCTGCTGCTGCTGTTACTGCTGCTGCTGCTGCTGCTGTTACTGCTGCTGCTGCTGCTGCTGTTACTGCTGCTGCTGCTGCTGCTGTTACTGCTGCTGCTGCTGCTGCTGTTACTGCTGCTGCTGCTGCTGCTGTTACTGCTGCTGCTGCTGCTGCTGTTACTGCTGCTGCTGCTGCTGCTGTTACTGCTGCTGCTGCTGCTGCTGTTACTGCTGCTGCTGCTGCTGCTGTTACTGCTGCTGCTGCTGCTGTTACTGCTGCTGCTGCTGCTGTTACTGCTGCTGCTGCTGCTGTTACTGCTGCTGCTGCTGCTGTTACTGCTGCTGCTGCTGCTGTTACTGCTGCTGCTGCTGCTGTTACTGCTGCTGCTGCTGTTACTGCTGCTGCTGCTGCTGTTACTGCTGCTGCTGCTGCTGTTACTGCTGCTGCTGCTGCTGTTACTGCTGCTGCTGCTGCTGTTACTGCTGCTGCTGCTGCTGTTACTGCTGCTGCTGCTGCTGTTACTGCTGCTGCTGCTGCTGCTGTTACTGCTGCTGCTGCTGCTGCTGTTACTGCTGCTGCTGCTGCTGCTGCTGTTACTGCTGCTGCTGCTGCTGTTACTGCTGCTGCTGCTGCTGTTACTGCTGCTGCTGCTGCTGTTACTGCTGCTGCTGCTGCTGTTACTGCTGCTGCTGCTGCTGTTACTGCTGCTGCTGTTACTGCTGCTGCTGCTGCTGTTACTGCTGCTGCTGCTGCTGTTACTGCTGCTGCTGCTGCTGTTACTGCTGCTGCTGCTGCTGTTACTGCTGCTGCTGCTGCTGTTACTGCTGCTGCTGCTGCTGTTACTGCTGCTGCTGCTGCTGTTACTGCTGCTGCTGCTGCTGTTACTGCTGCTGCTGCTGCTGTTACTGCTGCTGCTGCTGCTGTTACTGCTGCTGCTGCTGTTACTGCTGCTGCTGCTGCTGTTACTGCTGCTGCTGCTGCTGTTACTGCTGCTGCTGCTGCTGTTACTGCTGCTGCTGCTGCTGTTACTGCTGCTGCTGCTGCTGTTACTGCTGCTGCTGCTGCTGTTACTGCTGCTGCTGCTGCTGTTACTGCTGCTGCTGCTGCTGTTACTGCTGCTGCTGCTGCTGTTACTGCTGCTGCTGCTGCTGTTACTGCTGCTGCTGCTGCTGTTACTGCTGCTGCTGCTGCTGTTACTGCTGCTGCTGCTGCTGTTACTGCTGCTGCTGCTGCTGTTACTGCTGCTGCTGCTGCTGTTACTGCTGCTGCTGCTGCTGTTACTGCTGCTGCTGCTGCTGTTACTGCTGCTGCTGCTGCTGTTACTGCTGCTGCTGCTGCTGTTACTGCTGCTGCTGCTGCTGTTACTGCTGCTGCTGCTGCTGTTACTGCTGCTGCTGCTGCTGTTACTGCTGCTGCTGCTGCTGTTACTGCTGCTGCTGCTGCTGTTACTGCTGCTGCTGCTGCTGTTACTGCTGCTGCTGCTGCTGTTACTGCTGCTGCTGCTGCTGTTACTGCTGCTGCTGCTGCTGTTACTGCTGCTGCTGCTGCTGTTACTGCTGCTGCTGCTGCTGTTACTGCTGCTGCTGCTGCTGTTACTGCTGCTGCTGCTGCTGCTGTTACTGCTGCTGCTGCTGCTGCTGTTACTGCTGCTGCTGCTGCTGTTACTGCTGCTGCTGCTGCTGTTACTGCTGCTGCTGCTGCTGTTACTGCTGCTGCTGCTGCTGCTGTTACTGCTGCTGCTGCTGCTGTTACTGCTGCTGCTGCTGCTGTTACTGCTGCTGCTGCTGCTGTTACTGCTGCTGCTGCTGCTGCTGTTACTGCTGCTGCTGCTGCTGTTACTGCTGCTGCTGCTGCTGTTACTGCTGCTGCTGCTGCTGTTACTGCTGCTGCTGCTGCTGTTACTGCTGCTGCTGCTGCTGTTACTGCTGCTGCTGCTGCTGTTACTGCTGCTGCTGCTGCTGTTACTGCTGCTGCTGCTGCTGTTACTGCTGCTGCTGCTGTTACTGCTGCTGCTGCTGCTGTTACTGCTGCTGCTGCTGCTGTTACTGCTGCTGCTGCTGCTGTTACTGCTGCTGCTGCTGCTGTTACTGCTGCTGCTGCTGCTGTTACTGCTGCTGCTGCTGCTGTTACTGCTGCTGCTGCTGCTGTTACTGCTGCTGCTGCTGCCCGGGACCAGGAGGCTGGTGTTGCTTCAGCAAGGAGAGCTGTGACGCGCGGTACAGCACAATGCGGAGACTCATGGGCTCCGCGGACTGGCCTCAGAGTCGCACAGGTGAGCACGGGGTCACGCAGGTGAGCACGGGGTCACGCAGGTCAGAGAGGGGTGGGCACAGGTGAGTGGTAGTGCAGGTGAGTGGTAGTGCAGGTGAGTGGTAGTGCAGGTGTGTGGTGGTGCAGGTGAGTGGTGGTGCAGGTGAGTGGTGGTGCAGGTGAGTGGTAGTGCGGGTGAGTGGTAGTGCAGGTGAGTGGTAGTGCAGGTGAGTGGTAGTGCAGGTGAGTGGTGGTAGTGCAGGTGAGTGGTAGTGCAGGTGAGTGGTAGTGCGGGTGAGTGGTGGTGCAGGTGAGTGGTAGTGCAGGTGAGTGGTGGTGCAGGTGTGTGGTAGTGCAGGTGAGTGGTAGTGCAGGTGAGTGGTAGTGCGGGTGAGTGGTGGTGCAGGTGAGTGGTAGTGCAGATGAGTGGTAGTGCAGATGAGTGGTAGTGCAGGTGAGTGGTAGTGCAGATGAGTGGTAGTGCAGGTGAGTGGTAGTGCAGGTGAGCGGTAGTGCAGGTGAGTGGTTGTGCAGGTGAGTGGTAGTGCAGGTGAGTGGTAGTGCAAGTGAGTGGTAGTGCAGGTGAGTGGTAGTGCAGGTTAGCGGTGATGCGGGAGCTGTGTCGTCATCTCTCCCTCTCGCAGGACAAGGGATTCTCTCGTCCTCGCCGGAGGAGAACCCCCACTGGTGGAACGCCAACTCCGTGTGAGTGATATCACACCAACATCTACCCCGACATCAACCCCGAACATCACAATAAACATCATCAACTCCCACATCACGATCATCATCAACCCCCCAACATCAACAACCCCAACCTCACGACCAACATCACTAACACCAACATCAACCCCCCAACATCACCAACATCGCAACCATCATCAAAATCTAGCGTCACCAACATCAACTGCCACATCACAACCATCATGGATTTTTTCTCCGGGTCCTCCAGTATCCCCCCCCCTCCGCGTTTAGAATCAACGTCACACGTTTAAGAGTTATTGGCTGCTGATATAAATGTCCACGCGGTGACGATATCAGCCACATGGTTGAGCTGTCATTCGTGATGGCCCAGGTCGCTTCTGAAAAAAACATCTATACAGCTCAGCACGCCCTTACACCTGGTAAAACACTAGCTATAGATGAAGCTTTCGTGACTGCAAGGATTCATATTCTTAGGTTTTTTCGGTAAAGTCACGTAGGTAAAAATTTAAAATTAATGAAAGTAAAATAAAAAATAAAACAAAAAATCACGACGTTTCGGAGGCAACACAAGCTTCCGTCTTCAGGTGGAACCGTCACAGCACGACTGCTGCATCAAATAAGAGAAATTCCAAGAAAACAGTCCTTGTATATATACTGGTTGAGGGTGGGAGGAGCCAAAGTAGGCCCTGAATATTATTTTTGCGAGGTTCTGTGCGGCTGAAGCACGCTGTTAGGAATGAGCCTTTGTTGTGTAAACTAGGTGCGGATGATGTAAAGGGGCTTGTAAATGGGACTGAGCCTTTTGTTATGTAGAGATGATGCGGCTGAAATCGCTGGCAGGAAATGAGTCTTTGTTGTGTAGAATGGTTGACTGAGCCTATTGTTATGTACTTTTATTAATCTTAATTTTTCACCTACGTGACTTTACCGAAAAAAGCCTAAGAATACAAGCTATAGAGTTGCTGTAGTAGTAATAGTAGTCACAGTCGTGTTAAAGTGGCGCTGCTCTGTGTGGTGGTGGCACAGGTACGTCCCCTACTGCTCCAGCGACGTGTGGAGCGGCACCTCCACCAAGACCGGCAAAGGTAACGTTCTGCTTCTCCTATTGACCCCAGGGCATGTGGCTCCACGCCTGCGGCTCTTTGGCTGCTCCCCACCCACCCCCTTGTGTGCCACAGCACCGGCCTTCTTCATAGGAGCTGCTACTCGCTAACAGCACTTGCCCCAACAGTCTGCTGAGGCTATAAGGGGGATCTTTGTCTTTGTGGTGCTGACCACCCACCCCCTCGTGTGCCACAGTACCGGCCTTCTTCATTGGTGCTGCTACTCGCTAACAGCACTTGCCCCAACAGCCTGCTAAGGCTATAAGGGGGATCTTTGTCTTTGTGATGCTGACCACCCACCCCCTCGTGTGCCACAGCGCTGGCCTTCTTCATAGGAGCTGCTACTCGCTAACAGCACTTGCCCCAACAGTCTGCTGAGGCTATAAGGGGGATCTTTGTCTTTGTGGTGCTGACCACCCACCCCCTCGTGTGCCACAGTACCGGCCTTCTTCATTGGTGCTGCTACTCGCTAACAGCACTTGCCCCAACAGTCTGCTGAGGCTATAAGGGGGATCTTTGTCTTTGTGATGCTGACCACCCACCCCCTCGTGTGCCACAGCGCTGGCCTTCTTCATAGGAGCTGATACTCGCTAACAGCACTTGCCCCAACAGTCTGTTGAGGCTATGGATGGAGGATATTTGTCTTCTCTGTGCGTGCATGTGTTTTACTACGAGCGTGATGTGCAGACTTGATGCCTTGCAATACGCGTGACTATTCGTCGTTTGAACATCTTACCGCCTGCTGCTGTATTATGGACGGAAAAGGGTAAAATAAAACAGATCATTCATCTCATCAGTCTGTTACAGACTACACGGGGGATCTTTGTCTTACGTGCGCGCGCGTGTGTGTGTGTGCGTGTGTGTCTGTGTGTGCGTATGTGTGTGTGTGTGCGTGTGTGTGTGTCTGTGTGGGCGTGTGTGCGTGTGTGCGCGTGTGTGTCTGTGTGCGCGTGTGTGTCTGTGTGTGCGTGTGTGTCTGTGTGTGCGTATGTGTGTGTCTGTGTGTGTGTCTGTGTGCGTGTGTGTCTGTGTGTGTGTGTCTGTCTGTGCGTGTCTGTGTGTGGCCTCGCGTAACCTCCTAGACGGTTACGCGTTCATGGGAGCGCTGATCCTGCAGCAGGTCATCAGGGACCTCATCCCCAAGGGCGTGGACCAGGCCAAGCTCTTGATGCTCGCCGGGACGAGGTGACACAGGCAGCAGACACCAACCAGTCTCGGATCCCGAGGGGTCAATGGGGGGGGGGTCAATAGCCCCCCGCCAACCGCCCCCCCCCCCGCCACCCCCCCCCCCCCCCCCCTTCATTCCTCATGAGACTAAACTAAAACTTAAAATAAATATGTGGGAAGTATATGGGGAAGGGAAGCGGAGGGGAGACACCCACCCCACTCACCCACCCCACCCACCCCATCCACCCCACTCACCTACCCCACCCACCCCACTCACCTACCCCACCCACCCCACTCACCCACCCTACTCACCCCACTCACCCACCTTACCCACCCACCCCACTCACCTACCCCATCCACCCCACTCACCCACCCCACCCACCCAACTCACCCACCTTACCCACCCACCCCACTCACCTACCCCATTCACCCCACTCACCTACCCCACCCACCCCACTCACCTACCCCATCTACCCCACTCACCTACCCCACCCACCCCACTCACCCACCCCACTCACCTAACCCACTCACCTACCCCACCCACCCCACTCACCTACCCCACCCCACCCACTCACCTACCCCACTCACCCTACCCCACCCACCCACTCACCCCACCCACTCACCCCACCCCACCCACCCCACTCACCCACCCACCCCACTCACCCACCCCATCCACCCCACTCACCCACCCCACCCACCCAACTCACCCACCTTACCCACCCACCCCACTCACCTACCCCATCCACCCCACTCACCTACCCCACCCACCCCACTCACCTACCCCATCTACCCCACTCACCTACCCCACCCACCCCACTCACCCACCCCACTCACCTAACCCACTCACCTACCCCACCCACCCCACTCACCTACCCCACCCCACCCACTCACCTACCCCACTCACCCTACCCCACCCACCCACTCACCCCACCCACTCACCCCACCCCACCCACCCCACTCACCCACCCACCCCACTCACCCACCCCACCCACCCACTCACCCCACCCCATCCACCCCATCCACCCACCCCACTCACCCACCCCACCCACCCACCCCACCCACTCACCCCACCCCATCCACCCCATCCACCCACCCCACTCACCCACCCCACCCACCCACCCACTCACCCCACCCCACCCACCCCACCCACTCACCCCACCCCATCCACCCCATCCACCCAACTCACCTACCCTGCCCACTCACCCCACCCACCCCACTCACCCTCCCCACCCACCCACCCACCTCACCCACTCACCCCACCCCATCCACCCCATCCACCCACCCCACTCACCCACCCCACCCACCCACTCACCCCACCCCACCTACTCACCTACCCCATCCACCCAACTCACCTACCCTACCCACTCACCCCACCCACCCACCACCCACCCCACCCCACTCACTCACCCACCCCACCCTACACACCCCACTCACCCTACCCACCCCACTCACCCACCCCACTCACCCACCCTACCCACTCACACCACCCACCCACCACCCACCCCACCCCACTCACTCACCCACCCCACCCTACCCACCCCACTCACCCTACCCACCCCACTCACCCACCCCACTCACCCACCCTACCCACCCCACTCACCCACCCCACTCACCCACCCTACCCACCCCACTCACCTACCCCACCCACCCACCCTACCCACTCACTCACTCACCCACCCCACCCTACCCACCCCACTCACCCACCTCGTTCTTGAAAGGGCCCACGCCGCTCCAAATCGACGTCGTGAAATGCTGCGCGTTGGATCGCTCTCCAACAGCAACACGAGCGCTGTCCCGCTGAACACGTGTGACAAAGAGCTTCATAGCTCATCGGGTTTTCTCCCGTCTAAATCAAGATTTTGATCGATGTTGATCATTGTCGTTGTCATCGTTGTCGGTGTTGTCATCGTCGCTGTTGTTGTTATCGTTGTTATTGTTGTCATCGTCGTTGTTGACGCCACCCTCGTGGTGAACGTGCGTCTCCCCGTGCCTAGCGCGGGCGGCACGGGGGTGCTGCTGAACGCCGACCGCGTGGCCGAGCAGCTCGAGGCGCTCGGCTCGCCGGCGCAGATGCGCGGACTCGCAGATTCGGGCTGGTTCATCGACAACAAGCAGTTCCGACCGGCCGACTGCCTCGACTCATACTCCTGCCTGCCCACGGACGCCATCAAGAAGGGCATGAAGTGAGTGCCGGACTGCGATGATTGTTTCACTCTCCTGGTATGCAAGGAGGTCCGTGGCGTTTCGAACCCTATCACTGTTGTTGTGTTGTTTGTTGTTGTAACGTTCTTACCCCGTGCCCCAAGTGGACATCTGTTGATGAAAGAGCTTTATAGGTCATCGGATTCCTCCGACAGTGTAAATACGTATTCCGATTCTGGCGCCTGTTGTGTATTATTTGCATGTCGCCTCTCTCTCTCTCTTTCCCCTTGGTCGCGTGGATTTTTCTCAGGGTCCTCTGTGTTTTTTCCCTCCACGTGTAGAATCAACATCGCGCGTTCAGAGCATTTGGCTGCTATACATTTCCACACGATATAAGCCACTTCGTTGGGCGATCATTTGTGGCGAGGTCGCTTCTGAAAAGAGCTGCATAGGTCAGTGGGTCTTACCTGGTAAAATACATTAAAAATATCTAATTTAAATAGTCAAATATCCTCGTTGCTGAAGTTCACGGTTCGAACCTACCAGGGCCGCCCCGGTTAATACTGCTCAGGTGTTGTCAGCTGTGACTCACTGGGTGTGGAAGGTCGCTGCGTGACGTTAATATTCGTTTCATGGAAGAGTAGGCCACGTGTGCTGGCTTCACGTCTACTTTAGAAAAAAAAATTAAGAAAAAAAAACCAAAATTATTTATTTATTAAGATTGAGGGGAGCAGTGGGGAGCAGTGGGGAACTGGAGTTAATGATTAATAGCCGCGTCGGTTTCATCTGCAGAGTGAGGCCTGTCACACAAAATCTGCTGGATTGCTAAATGTCATCGGCAAGAGCATCCCGTACAAAACGTGTCTATGTATGCATGTTGAACTTCTTTCGCACCGTACATAGCCAGCCATGCTTATCGGAGGTGCGGGGGAAGGACAACAAACTAAACACAAAAATCAGTTCTAAAGAAATTCGTTTTCAATCTAGATGATTGAAAAGTGCGTAGCTCCAGCGGCTTCCTAACATCGGAAGGAAGAGCATTTCAGACTGCCGCAGAACCGTCCAGACGGCCGCAGAAAATGCGGTACCTACAAATATGGTACCTACAAATATGGTACCTACAAATCACCGCTACTCTTTAACCTAAAAAAAGCAATGCGAGCTTTTGCGACCCATATTATCCATAATGGAGGTTTTTTTTGGTTAGATCATGTAAATATAAATGTGTCGTTAAACCCGCCACCACCGCACACAGCCAATTAGTAAGGTTTGTCACGTAAACAAAACGTGCCAATTCGTTACCAGTTCAGCACACCGGTTGTGTGTTTGGGAGTAAACCCACAAACATTTACAATTCGAGTACGACGCTTCGCCGGTAATTACAACCAGCCTCATCAGGCATACAGCCAAAATTGTGGAGAAAACCAGCAATGCGGTAATAATACCTCGACATATAAAGCCGATGCGTTCCTGGAGCTTCGTTCGTATTTTTTAAATGTCGTATATTTGTCGTGGGTTCCCAAGCGACAGAGATGGCGAAGTGAAGGCAACACTGTTTATTAAAGCTCAACACTGAACAGGCAAGGTATACAACACTGAGAAGGGGTAACGGCCCCTTCACCCGTACTACACTGGGGTACACCCCTAGGCTATCCGCCTAGCTATCTATGCTCCCGGGTCCTCCGCTAAGGGCGCTAGGGGAGGCTAACTGACCTGGCCCAGCCAAGGCGCAGGTCACGACCACCAACCACACAGACCCGGCCCTTAGAAGGACGTCAACTCTGAGGCTCTGGGGTCACACCGCTGGCTTGCTCTGCCCAGCCCTGAGAAGGACAGCGGGCAGCGGAGTCCCAGGGTCTATCTGGCCGGCCTTCAATCTTCAACTGGGTCTTCGGACTTCGGCTCTCGAACACTGCCTCTATCTCTCTGGCTCTCCGTCTTTTATACCAATTGCCCACCGAGGGGCGGGGTTCTGAGGGATCACAGCACACCCCGCAGCCCCCACCCGTTGGGAGGGGCGCGGGGGATTCAAAGCCCACAGCCCCCTTTGGGTCAGCCCAGGGTGCTAGCGGTAACTGATGTGTGTTTGTCCCGTAACACCATAACGGCGGTAACTGATGTGTTTGTCCCGCAACACCATAACGGCGGTAGCTGGTGTGTGTGTTTGTCCCGTAACACCATAACGGCAGTAACTGATGTGTGTGTTTGTCCCGTAACACCATAACGGCGGTAGCTGGTGTGTGTGTTTGTCCCGCAACACCATAACGGCAGTAACTGATGTGTGTGTTTGTCCCGCAACACCATAACGGCGGTAACTGATGTGTGTTTGTCCCGTAACACCATAACGGCGGTAGCTGGTGTGTGTGTTTGTCCCGCAACACCATAACGGCAGTAACTGATGTGTGTGTTTGTCCCGTAACACCATAACGGCGGTAACTGATGTGTGTGTTTGTCCCGTAACACCATAACGGCTGTAACTGATGTGTGTGTTTGTCCCGCAACACCATAACGGCAGTAACTGATGTGTGTGTTTGTCCCGTAACACCATAACGGCAGTAACTGATGTGTGTGTTTGTCCCGTAACACCATAACGGCTGTAACTGATGTGTGTGTTTGTCCCGTAACACCATAACGGCAGTAACTGATGTGTGTGTTTGTCCCGTAACACCATAACGGCGGTAGCTGGTGTGTGTGTTTGTCCCGCAACACCATAACGGCAGTAACTGATGTGTGTTTGTCCCGCAACACCATAACGGCTGTAACTGATGTGTGTGTTTGTCCCGTAACACCATAACGGCAGTAACTGATGTGTGTGTTTGTCCCGTAAAACCATAACGGCGGTAACTGATGTGTGTGTTTGTCCCGTAAAACCATAACGGCGGTAACTGATGTGTGTGTTTGTCCCGTAAAACCATAACGGCAGTAACTGATGTGTGTGTTTGTCCCGTAACACCATAACGGCGGTAACTGATGTGTGTGTTTGTCCCGTAAAACCATAACGGCGGTAACTGATGTGTGTGTTTGTCCCGTAAAACCATAACGGCGGTAACTGATGTGTGTGTTTGTCCCGTAAAACCATAACGGCTGTAACTGATGTGTGTGTTTGTCCCGTAAAACCATAACGGCGGTAACTGATGTGTGTGTTTGTCCCGTAACACCATAACGGCAGTAACTGATGTGTGTGTTTGTCCCGTAAAACCATAACGGCTGTAACTGATGTGTGTGTTTGTCCCGTAACACCATAACGGCGGTAACTGATGTGTGTGTTTGTCCCGTAAAACCATAACGGCGGTAACTGATGTGTGTGTTTGTCCCGTAACACCATAACGGCAGTAACTGATGTGTGTGTTTGTCCCGTAACACCATAACGGCGGTAACTGATGTGTGTGTTTGTCCCGTAAAACCATAACGGCGGTAACTGATGTGTGTGTTTGTCCCGTAACACCATAACGGCGGTAGCTGGTGTGTGTGTTTGTCCCGTAACACCATAACGGCGGTAACTGATGTGTGTGTTTGTCCCGTAACACCATAACGGCGGTAACTGATGTGTGTGTTTGTCCCGTAACACCATAACGGCGGTAGCTGGTGTGTGTGTGTTGTCCCGTAACATCATAACGGCGGTAGCTGGTGTGTGTGTTTGTCCCGTAACACCATAACGGCTGTAACTGATGTGTGTGTTTGTCCCGTAACACCATAACGGCGGTAACTGATGTGTGTGTTTGTCCCGTAACACCATAACGGCTGTAACTGATGTGTGTGTTTGTCCCGTAACACCATAACGGCGGTAACTGATGTGTGTGTTTGTCCCGTAACACCATAACGGCTGTAACTGATGTGTGTGTTTGTCCCGTAACACCATAACGGCTGTAACTGATGTGTGTGTTTGTCCCGTAACACCATAACGGCTGTAACTGATGTGTGTGTTTGTCCCGTAACACCATAACGGCGGTAACTGATGTATGTGTTTGTCCCGTAACACCATAACGGCTGTAACTGATGTGTGTGTTTGTCCCGTAACACCATAACGGCGGTAACTGATGTGTGTGTTTGTCCCGTAACACCATAACGGCGGTAACTGATGTGTGTGTTTGTCCCGTAACACCATAACGGCTGTAACTGATGTGTGTGTTTGTCCCGTAACACCATAACGGCGGTAACTGATGTGTGTGTTTGTCCCGTAACACCATAACGGCGGTAACTGATGTGTGTGTTTGTCCCGTAACACCATAACGGCGGTAACTGATGTGTGTGTTTGTCCCGTAACACCATAACGGCTGTTGTGTGTTTGTCCCGTAACATCATAACGGCGGTAGCTGGTGTGTGTGTTTGTCCCGTAACACCATAACGGCGGTAACTGATGTGTGTGTTTGTCCCGTAACACCATAACGGCTGTAACTGATGTGTGTGTTTGTCCCGTAACACCATAACGGCTGTTGTGTGTTTGTCCCGTAACATCATAACGGCGGTAGCTGGTGTGTGTGTTTGTCCCGTAACACCATAACGGCTGTAACTGATGTGTTTGTCCCGTAACACCATAACGGCGGTAACTGGTGTGTGTGCTGTCCCATAACACCACTACATATTGTAGCATGCAACGATCTCATTATGTTTGATGAATTTGTCACACGGGATGAGAAGATTAGATCCAGAGTAGATGTCTCAGCTCCACTGGAGGAAATCCCTAGGGTTTGATCTCACACGAAGATCGTGGTCCACCGTAAACCACGTCCACTGCACAAACCACGGCAGCAGATGCGGATACCTGATGCACACATTGAAAATTTAATAAACTCCTTAGAGAAAGTTTTTTAAAAACAACGGTTTTATTAACAACTTTCTTTTACTCACGGTCGAGAAGTCCGTCAATGGCGCCTGAGACACGTGGCGCCTGCGTTTTGCGCGAGCCGATTCCACAGTTTAGAGACCGCGGCGTTTTTGAACTACACAAAAAATCTATAAATATTAATTGCGAATTAATTGATTAATTGATGCCGATTTTGATACAGGCACGCATTGTCACCGGATCTGAGTACGTGTGCAACATGTGGAATTGATTGGACAACGGGAAGTGGACGAAATTTTGATGACAAGATTTGACCACGACAAACAGAGTAATCAAGTTCAGTAAAACCGTTGAAAAAAACTCCCCGGGAGTCGTGTGCGACTGCGGACAATCAGGAGAGACCGTAACAACGCAGAACGACGCAACGCCCGATCCGCAAACACGAAGGAGCCATCTCTAGCGATACATCTCCGCTGTTCCTGACGCGGTTATCTGGCTTGACCACCTGAATGCGCAATTGGAGTCGTGGCTCTACATCGACATCAGAAGAAAAAGAAGACCGCCATCGTCGTCATCGGTCACGGTCGATCTACTGCTGGACGGACGAAGGACCACCTCGTACTGCCGCGACCTCCTGCGATGTAGTAATCCGCGTGTAGCCCACCCGTGAACTGATGTGATCACTCCATCTCCACGGTGCGGCACCAAATGTGTCAGTGTTTGGGTGCACTCTGTGAATGTGTCAGCCTTTGAAGACACTGTGCCACTTTCTTGTGCGCACACAATGCGAATGCCCTGCATCTACTTCAGTCGTGGGAAAGAAGAAGACACGTGTCCATGTCTGTCCCTCCCCTCCCCTCCCCCCTCCTCCCCCAGGTACTGGAGTGGCATCGTCCCGGATCGTTGCCGACAACTCTTCCGCCGCGGGGACGAGTGGCAGTGCTTCTTTGGCTACAAGGTGTACCCCACGCTCAAGAGTGAGTCCCGGACTCGGCAGAGACAAAGATTCACCCGTGTAGCCCTGACAGACTGTTTGGGAACACGTGCTGTGGGCGAGTAAGCAGCAGTAGCAGCGCCTGCGAAGTTCAAAGTTCATTTATTTGTGTGCCAGCATGGAACACCAGGGGGCTGGGTGGGTGTGGGTGGGTAGCCAGCTCCACTCATAACGCAGTGGGAAATAACAGAGCGAGGCGAGCAGCCGAAAGAAGTTAAACGTGCATTCTCCATAACAGACTTTCGGGGCAAGTGCTGTTAGCGAGCAGCACCTAATGGGGCGGGGGGGGGGGGCAAACATTCAGAAAGGGGGGCTCAGACCACTCCATTCACCATGACTTTGAACATCACGGGGCCGAGTTCGGTTTTTTTTCTCATCATCATCACACATCGTCATCGCATCATCGGCTCCCTTCTGCCTTGGCAGATTGATGACGGTGATGATGACCATGATGACGACGATGATGCTGATGAAAATGAGTTTTCATGAAGATGACGACGACGACGATGAAAAAAAAAATGTAATTGACAAGAATGATTATGATGATGGTGACGATGATGATGACGATGACAGTGATGATTATGACGATGACGATGATGACAACGATAATGATGACGACGACTCTGACTGTGATGATGATGATAAACATTTGAAATTGATAATTATCATGATGATGATGATGGTGATGATGATTATGACGACGATGATGACGATGATGACAATGGTGATGTTAAACATTTGAAATTGACAATGATGATCATGGTGACGGTGATGATGATTATGATTATGACGACGATGATGACGATGATGACGATGGTGATGATACACATTTGAAATTGATCATAATGACCATGATGATGGTGATGATCATGATGATGGTGATGATGATGACGGTGATGATGACGACGATGACGACGATGATGACGATGGTGATGATAAACATTTGAAATTGATCATAATGATCATGATGATGGTGATGATCATGATGATGGTGATGATGATGATGACGGTGATGATGACGATGATGATGACGATGATGACGATGGTGACGATACACATTTGAAATTGATCATAATGATCATGATGATGGTGATGATCATGATGACGGTGATGACGGCGATGATGACGGTGATGATGACGATGATGACGATGATGATGACAACAACGACGACGATGACGAGGAGGCTGTACCCCTGCGGCAGCGCCCGTGTTCGTGGTGCAGTGGCTGTTTGACGAGGCGCAGCTGTCGGTGGACAACGTGCACCTGACGGGGCAGCCCGTACAGGACGACAAGTGGAGCTACCTGCAGAACCTAGGCCGCGAGCTGCGCAACACCCTGCGAGACGTCTCGTACGTGACACACAACCACTACTGCTACCATGGCAACCACCACAGCCACCACAATCACCACAACCACAACACCCTGCGAGACGTCTCGTACGTGACACACAACCACAACCACCACAGCCAGCACAACCACAACAACCACAAACACCACAGCCAGCACAACCACAACCACCACAACCACAACACCCTGCGAGACGTCTCGTACGTGACACACAACCACCACAGCCACAACCACAACCACCACAACCACTACTGCCAGCACAACCACAACCACCACAACCACAACACCCTGAAAGACGTCTCGTACGCGACACAACCACAACCACCACAGCCACAACCACAACCACCACAACCACAACCACCACAACCACCACAACCACAACCACAATCACCACAACCACAACACCCTGCGAGACGTCTCGTACGTGACACAACCACAACCACCACAGCCAGCACAACCACAACCACCACAACCACCACAACCACAACACCCTGCGAGAGTCTCGTGCGCGACACACAACCACAACTGCTACCATGGCAACCACCACAGCCACCACAATCACTACCACAATCACCACAACACCCTGCAAGACGTCTCGTACGTGACACACAACCACAACCACTACAGCCAGCACAACCACAATTACCACAACCACCACAACCACAACACCCTGAGAGACGTCTCATACGCGACACACAACCACAACCACTACTGCTACCATGGCAACCACCACAACCACCACAGCCAGCACAACCACAACCACCACAACACCCTGAGAGACGTCTTGTATGCGCCACCATCACCACGGCCACAATCGCCACAACCACCACCACAACAATCACCACCACCACCACAACAATCACAACGTGCTCCGAGGCGTCTCGTACGCACCCCAACCACAACATCCACAACAACCAACACCACCACCACAAAAAAACCACAACAGCATGCATGTAGCTGTGTGTGTGTACGTGACACAGTACCAGTCTAGGTGCGTGCCTGTACGCTTGCAAGTAAGTGTACGTGCGTGTAGCCGAGTTCGATTCCAGCTCACGGGCAACACCGGTGACGATTATCTAAACCGGTCCTGGGCCTCCTCGAGGTCGACTCAGCCTCAAATTAGTGCTGGCCACCCACCCCATCGCGTGCCGTGCCGGCCTTCGTAGGAGCCGCTCGCTAACAGCACTTGCCCCAACAGTCTGTTATTGCAATTCGGGGTGTGAATCTTTGTGTTTGTACGCGTGTACGCGTGTGTAAGCGTGTGTGCTTGTGTGCACGTGTGCACGTGTGCAGGGCCGTGTTTGCGCCGTCCTGTCTCTCACACAGCCTCATCAGCAAGAGGTAAGCAGCCTTGGTCTGTGTGTATCAACCGCATCTCACCTCCCTCATCTCATTCCATGCCCCCATCCTCTCGTCATCTTCATTCCCAATCCTCTCTCTGTCCCTCATTCTCCTCGTGCCCAGTCCCGTTTAGGGGCCTTTTCCCTCCTTGCAACTGCTCCATTGGAATCAACTTCTCTTGTACATTGAGCAGCACTACACATAGACTCAACACTGCACCATAGACTCAACACTGCCCATAGACTCAACACTGCACCATAGACTCAACACTGCACCATAGACTGAACACTGCCCATAGACTCAACACTGCCCATAGACTCAACACTGCACCATAGACTCAACACTGCCCATAGACTCAACACTGCACCATAGACTCAACACTGCCCATAGACTCAACACTGCCCATAGACTCAACACTGCACCATAGACTCAACACTGCACCATAGACTCAACACTGCCCATAGACTCAACACTGCACCATAGATTCAACACTGCACCATAGACTCAACACTGCCCATAGACTCAACACTGCACCATAGACTCAACACTGCACCATAGACTCAATACTGCCATCGACTCAACACTGCACCATAGACTCAACACTGCACCATAGACTCAACACTGCCCATAGACTCAACACTGCCCCATAGACTCAACACTGCACCATAGACTCAACACTGCACCATAGACTCAACACTGCACATCGACTCAACACTGCACCATAGACTCAACACTGCCCATAGACTCAACACTGCACCATAGACTCAACACTGCACCATAGACTCAATACTGCACAATAGACTAAACACTGCCCATAGACTCAACACTGCACCATAGACTCAATACTGCCCATAGACTCAACACTACCCCGTAGACTCAACACTGCACCATAGACTCAACACTGCACCATAGACTCAACACTGCCCATAGACTCAACACTGCACCATAGACTCAACACTGCCCATAGACTCAACACTGCCCATAGACTCAACACTGCACCATAGACTCAATACTGCACCAGAGACTAAACACTGCCCATAGACTCAACACTGCACCATAGACTCAATACTGCCCATAGACTCAACACTACCCCATAGACTCAACACTGCACCATAGACTCAACACTGCACCATAGACTCAACCTGCCCATAGACTCAACACTGCACCATAGACTCAATACTGCACCATAGACTAAACACTGCCCATAGACTCAACACTGCACCATAGACTCAACACTGCCCATAGACTCAACACTGCCCATAGACTCAACACTGCACCATAGACTCAATACTGCACCAGAGACTAAACACTGCCCATAGACTCAACACTGCACCATAGACTCAATACTGCCCATAGACTCAACACTACCCCATAGACTCAACACTGCACCATAGACTCAACACTGCACCATAGACTCAACCTGCCCATAGACTCAACACTGCACCATAGACTCAACACTGCACCATAGACTCAACACTGCCCATAGACTCAACACTGCACCATAGACTCAACACTGCTCATAGACTCAACACTGCCCATAGACTCAACACTGCACCATAGACTCAATACTGCACCAGAGACTAAACACTGCCCATAGACTCAACACTGCACCATAGACTCAATACTGCCCATAGACTCAACACTACCCCATAGACTCAACACTGCCCATAGACTCAACACTGCCCCATAGACTCAACACTGCACCATAGACTCAACACTGCACCATAGACTCAACACTGCACATCGACTCAACACTGCACCATAGACTCAACACTGCCCATAGACTCAACACTGCACCATAGACTCAACACTGCACCATAGACTCAATACTGCACCATAGACTAAACACTGCCCATAGACTCAACACTGCACCATAGACTCAATACTGCCCATAGACTCAACACTACCCCATAGACTCAACACTGCACCATAGACTCAACACTGCACCATAGACTCAACACTGCCCATAGACTCAACACTGCACCATAGACTCAACACTGCCCATAGACTCAACACTGCCCATAGACTCAACACTGCACCATAGACTCAATACTGCACCAGAGACTAAACACTGCCCATAGACTCAACACTGCACCATAGACTCAATACTGCCCATAGACTCAACACTACCCCATAGACTCAACACTGCACCATAGACTCAACACTGCACCATAGACTCAACCTGCCCATAGACTCAACACTGCACCATAGACTCA
This sequence comes from Lampetra fluviatilis, assembly GCF_964198595.1. Lineage (NCBI taxonomy): Eukaryota > Metazoa > Chordata > Hyperoartia > Petromyzontiformes > Petromyzontidae > Lampetra > Lampetra fluviatilis. The sequence continues at coordinate 19,381,803 of NC_136279.1, read as the reverse complement.
ATACTGCACCATAGACTAAACACTGCCCATAGACTCAACACTGCACCATAGACTCAACACTGCACCATAGACTCAATACTGCCCATAGACTCAACACTACCCCATAGACTCAACACTGCACCATAGACTCAACACTGCACCATAGACTCAACCTGCCCATAGACTCAACACTGCACCATAGACTCAACACTGCACCATAGACTCAACACTGCCCATAGACTCAACACTGCACCATAGACTCAACACTGCCCATAGACTCAACACTGCCCATAGACTCAACACTGCACCATAGACTCAATACTGCACCAGAGACTAAACACTGCCCATAGACTCAACACTGCACCATAGACTCAATACTGCCCATAGACTCAACACTACCCCATAGACTCAACACTGCACCATAGACTCAACACTGCACCATAGACTCAACCTGCCCATAGACTCAACACTGCACCATAGACTCAATACTGCACCATAGACTAAACATTGCCCATAGACTCAACACTGCACCATAGACTCAACACTGCCCATAGACTCAACACTGTACCATAGACTCAACACTGCCCATAGACTCAACACTGCACCATAGACTCAACACTGCACCATAGACTCAACACTGCCCATAGACTCAACACTGCCCATAGACTCAACACTGCCGATAGACTCAACACTGCACCATAGACTCAACACTGCACCATAGACTCAACACTGCCAATAGACTCAACACTGCTGATAGACTCAACACTTCACCATAGACTCAACACTGCCCATAGACTCAACACTGCACCATAGACTCAACACTGCACCATAGACTCAACACTGCCCATAGACTCAACACTGCACCATAGACTCAACACTGCACCATAGACTCAACACTGCACCATAGACTCAACACTGCACAATGAGACTCAACACTGCACCATAGACTCAACACTGCACCATAGACTCAACACTGCACCATAGACTCAACACTACACCATAGACTCAACACTGCACAATGAGACTCAACACTGCACCATAGACTCAACACTGCACCATAGACTCAACACTGCACCATGAGACTCAACACTGCACCATAGACTCAACACTGCACAATGAGACTCAACACTGCACCATAGACTCAACACTGCACCATAGACTCAACACTGCACCATGAGACTCAACACTGCACCATAGACTCAACACTGCACAATGAGACTCAACACTGCACCATAGACTCAACACTGCACCATAGACTCAACACTGCACCATAGACTCAACACTGCACAATGAGACTCAACACTGCACCATAGACCAGAGGTGGGACAAAGTCATTGTTATGCAAGTCCAAGTCGAGTCGCAAGTCATCAAATTCATGACTCGAGTCTGACTCGAGTCCAAGTCACATGACTCGAGTCCACATCTCATAGGTGGGACAAAGTCATTGTTATGCAAGTCCAAGTCGAGTCGCAAGTCATCAAATTCATGACTCGAGTCTGACTCGAGTCCAAGTCACATGACTCGAGTCCACACCTCTGCCATAGACTCAACACTGCACCATAGACTCAACACTGCACCATAGACTCAACACTGCACCATAGACTCAACACTGCACAATGAGACTCAACACTGCACCATAGACTCAACACTGCACCATAGACTCAACACTGCACCATGAGACTCAACACTGCACCATAGACTCAACACTGCACAATGAGACTCAACACTGCACCATAGACTCAACACTGCACCATAGACTCAACACTGCACCATGAGACTCAACACTGCACCATAGACTCAACACTGCACAATGAGACTCAACACTGCACCATAGACTCAACACTGCACCATAGACTCAACACTGCACCATGAGACTCAACACTTCCCCTGTACATGGAGCAGTCCCCCTCAGCCTTCTTCCGATCCTCTATGAAAGTCTCGCCTCTTCTCCATCGCCAATTCCCTTCCTCTTCCTCCAACCTCGCCTCTCCACTTCGTCTCGTCCCTCCCCTTACCCTTCCGTGATCCCCAAGCATCCGTCTATCGCTGTCCTTTCATTCCTCGATCCTTGTAGCACGCCGCTGCCCCCCATCACCGTTCCGTTCCACGTCATCATTTTGCAAGCTCCGTCATAGAGCGCCTTGTGTGAAGGCGCTCTATAAATATGCAGTAGAATCATTATATCCGATTGTCTTTTTGCCTCCGTCTATTCTCGTTTCCCTTTGTTGCTGCGTCTCTGTGCCTGTATACTTGCGTTTGATTCTGGGCCCATCTCTGTGTCTTTGTATCTCTACATTTATCTTCTGTATCTCTGTCTGTCTGTGTGTCTCTGCCCCTATCTCTGAGTGTCTCTCTCTGTGTCTCTGTGCATCTCCAATCCCACACACCAACCCATGAGCTAACACTCACAACTCGAATCTCTCCCCGCATGTCCCGCACACCCCATCATCTCCCCTTACCCCTCCCCCGTCATCATCTCCCACATCTCCCCAACACCCCATCACCTTCCCCCCGTCCCCCCATCACCATCTCCCACATCTCCCCCACAACCCATCACCCTCACCCATCACCATCTCCAACATATCTCCCACACCCCATCACCTCCCCTATCCCCCCCCCCTTCATCATTATCTCCAACATCTCCCCCTGCCCCACCCCATCATCATCTCACATCTCCCCAAACCGAATCACCCCCGACGTCTCCCTCCGTCTCGACACCCCCCCACCACCACTACCACGTGCAGCTCGTGGCTGGACGTGCAGGTGAAGGGCACGTCGCTGGCGCGCGCCCTGCAGTGCTGGGAGCGCGCCCTGCAGGACGCGTCGCGGAGTGGCGGAGGCGGCGGCGCCCGCGCGCCCCCCCGGGGTTGCCCCTCGCACCTGGTGGACAACTGCCCGTGGCCGCACTGCAACCCGTCGTGCCCGACGATGCGCGACCACTACACGGGCAAGGAGATGAGCGCCGTGCAGTTCCTCATGCACCTGGGCTTCGATGTGCAGCGCATGGCGCAGCAGCTCGGCGTGGAGCCCAACAAGCTCCTCGCCATGCTCAACAGTGGGGGCTAGCCCCCGGTGGGGGTGGGGCGGGGGGGGCTGGCGATGGATAGTTACAGTGGTGAGCATGATGATGGTTGGTTTTGTGGTGGCGATGGGAGCAGGAAGATAGCGTGATTGGGGTAGGGAGTGGGGGCTAGCACGGGGGGGGGGGGTGGTGGGGGGAGGGGGGGGCTATGGAGAGTCACAGTGGTCAAGATGATGGTGGTGGTGGTGATGGGAGCAGGAAGATAGCGCGATTGGGGTAAGGAGTGGGGGCTAGCACGGGGGGGGGGGGGTGGGGGGCGGTGGAGGGGGGGCTAGGGAGAGTCACAGTGGTGAAGATGATGGTGGTGGTGGTGATGGGAGCCGGGAGACCGTGGTATTGGCAGGATGGGGGTGCGATTAACAGTAATTAGGGGGCACTGTTAACGAGAGAAAACGTTGGGGGACTGCTCTTAACCGGCATGGGGTGCTTTTAATGACAGAGGTGTCAGCAGATTGGGAGGGGGTGGGCTCACTACATTAGGATTTGCAGGGGTGCTGTTAATTTGGGATATTGCTAAACATAGTAAAATGGGGGGTGGGCGTCCCCATAACAGCACAGAATGGGGGGCAGGAATGGGAGAGGATGGCGATGGGAGATGGAGAAAGAGAAGGGTGCATGGGAGGAGAAGGGTAAGGAGATGGGTGATAGAGGGATGGGAAATGGAGGGATGGGGGTAGAGAGATGGGAGATGGAGGATTTTGGTAATTGGGGCATAATAATGGAGGGATGAATGATAAATGGAAACTTGGGAATCCACAGAGGGATGCGAGATGAAAAAAATAGACAAATAAGAAGGGAAGAGAGGTGGAGGATGACAATGACTCCAGATGTTAAGTATTCAACTCACATCTTTAAAACTTAAATCGAGGCTCAATTTTGCATTACATCCATCTCAACACAGGACAGTAAGGTGACCTTCCAAACCAGAGCACATGGGTTACCCAGCAGCTTGGCAAAATTATGGAATAAACTTTTTATCAGTTCACAAAAGTGGTACGGAGAACGGCGCATTTCTTCATGGGTCCACTCTCTAGTTTTTGACATGTGCTTCTCAGAGATCCCGAGACCGAATTTAAGTGTCGGTGGAGAGCCAGCAAAATCCAATATTTTATGGAAATATACCGAGGTTTGACACCACTTTTCTCTCTCTCTCCCAATATCGGGTTAAAAAATCCCAGTCGGAAGGGGTGGGGGGGGAGTGGAGGGGGGGCATCTCGGAGGCTCAATTCGCCCCCGTCGTAGGAACATGGAATTTCCACCACGCACCGCACGAGAGTTGTGAGCAGACGACGATGATGATGATGGGCGTCACACAATTCTCGCTTGATAAATGCTGCAAAAAACACACTTTGTTGGGAGGGGGGGCAGATTTCGCCACTTATCCCTGCCAAACAAAAAAAAACACGTTTGTTTTGATAGCCCCTGTTCTGCCATCAAGATTCGCTTCTGGGGCTGGGGAAGGCGGAGATGGAGTGACCACCGATGGACGTGAAATGAGTGATTTGTACTGTATCATCATCATGATCATCATTATACGGTGGTAATTTTTCGTGCGTTAATATTGAACATAAATCCGACGGTTTAACGATGACGAGCAGGGGGCTTTATTTCTCGTGGAGTATAATTCTAAATTTCAAGGGCGCCTCCTCAACCCCAGGATGCAGACAGCCCCCCCCCCCCACCGCCTTTCCAACAGCGAGAAGGGGGTAGGGAGGGGGATATTTTCTGGTGCTCAGGCCCGGACAGCTCCGACAGAAATGAAGCCCTGATGATGCTAACAATGTTGTTGTTGTTGTTGTTGTCCCACGTGTGTCGTACGTGCGCTGTACGTGTGCGTGTCGTCCATCTCTCAGCGCGTGTCGAATTGAAAGGCTCTAGGGTGATAATTCTGCCGGTGTACGTGTATATTTTTTATTGTATTTAACAAACCCTCTCTTTGCTCTGGTATTACGTTCTTAAATGTTTTTTTTTAATAAAGAAATGTTCAATTTGAAAAACAGCCCAGCACGAATGGTGATGCTGTCGATTAAGATGGGATTCTCGCATGTCACTACTCAACTACGTCGCCTGGTATGCAGGAGGGCCTGGGTTCGATATGGACCCCGACGCCTGCTGTACATTTGGAGTTTGCGTGTTCTCCCCGTGGTCGAGTGGATTTTTATCCGGGTCCTCTAGTTTTTTCCCTCCACAATTAGAACCAACGTACATTTAGAGTGTTTGGCTGCAATACATTTCCACGTGATAATAAGCCACTTCGTTGAGCTATCATTTGTGACCAGGTCACTTCAGAAAAAGAGCTATATAGCTCGGTGGGCTTTACCTGGTCAAATAAAACATTAGATCCAAACATCACAATGCAGGAACCTCCTTTCTCCTCTCGCCCCAGCCCCAGCCGTCAGTGACGTGCGGCGAGGTCAATGGCTGGGGAGGCACTGGCTCGTGTCAGAGCCAGATTCACACACGGAGAGGGGCGTGGCCTCAAAGAGGGGGCGTGATCTCACTGAGAGGGCGTGTCCTCACTGAGGGGGGCGTGTTAGATAGTGAGGCAGATGTGATAGCTGCCTCCCCTGGTGCTTTTTCATTGCAGTTTCATGACGAGACCAGCGAGCCTAAATATATTTATACACATACGTGAAATAAGTTACCTGGAGTATGGAAGGCGAGGACATGAAATGAAGGGGTCTACAAACATTACATTGGTGACATACTGAGATAGTAACAGGCACGCGCTTATTGCCCACGCTCCATCCAGTTACTGAGGGGTTGCGCAATCAGAGGGGAGGCTGAGCTCGTCGCTGCCTCACCTCTCGTCTCTTCCTGTATTTGCAGCGGAGCTCCGCAAATTTGGCGATTTTGACTATAACAATTATTGGAAGCGTACAGAAATGACATTTATAAGACAGATCAGTGGAAAAATCTTACTATTTATTTCATTGATTATTCTCTTTTTTTACTTTACTGTCTCCCCTGCCCGCACGACCCTGCCACCTGTGCTGCCGAGTCCCCTCAAGTCCAACCCCAACACGTTCCTCTTGTAAATAAGTAATATTTAAAAATACTTTTTAAAAAAACACGCTTTAATGAAATGTACCGTACGAGTAATGGCAGAACTCCACGACTTCAGGAAGTGGCCCCGAGGTTGCCATAACGTAAGTGACCGTGGTGATTTACAGCCAACGTCAGTTGAGCGTGGACAATTAGACCCAAGCCGAAACATAACATTTCAAAAAGATTGTTAAAAAAAAAAAGTTTTTTTAATAGAAAATAGTATTGTCATCAGTAGGACAGAAGTATACCCTGTTTGCAGTCGATACCACATTGGGAAGTGCGTTAAAATTGAGTTACAAGATTTGAGGATCCAACAACAACAGACCAGAGTGAATTTCGATTTAAAGCTTTCGTGACTGCAGGGATTCATCTTATTGGTTCTTTCGGTAACGTCACGTAGAAGGGAAATAATAAAATAATACAATTAAAACATAATAAAATACAATTCTCACGACGTTTCGGCCACAACGCAAGCAGCCGTCCTCAGGTGAAGAACAGGTCTGTCAGAAAGAGGACGGCTACTTGCGTTGTGGCCGAAACGTCGTGAGAATTGTATCTTTATTATGTTTTATTTTTATTATTTTATTATTTCCCTTCTACGTGACTTTACCGAAAGAACCAAGAAGACCAGAGTGAGTTAAATAAACGCGTGTAAATTGAAATATCCCCAATAGTTGCCGCCGCACTGCGCTTATTTCGATGCCGTTGTTCGCTCACTCACGCCCAGAGGTCGCAAACGGGTTTTGATTCCTTACCCGTACCCGGCCGCACCAGGGTCGCAAACGGGTACGCGTACCCGGCCGTACCCGTACCCTACCCTACCCGTATCCGCAGACAGATATCTTGGTGATATCTGTCTGTGGTTTTCTGGTTAGATTTTGTGTCGCTATTTCATTATACCTGATGATGATTGCTTGTGTTGCAATCGAAACGTCGTATGCTATTATTTAATTTATTATTTTATCTTTATACGTGACTTTACCGAAAGAACCAAAGAATAATTCCTGCAGTCACGAAAGCTCCAAAATTAAGATTAAGACGTTGGGAAATGAGTGACAAACAGTTACTCACCAGTGACTCACGGCCTACCCGTACCCGGCCGCACCAGGGTCGCAAACGGTTACTCGTACCCGGCCGGGTACGGGTAGCCGGGTATCGGGTAGGGTACGGGTATCGGGTACCCGGTTACGACCTCTGCTCACGCCGCTAGTGTCCGCGAGAGGGCCTCCATCGCGGAGGAGCTCCCTCTAGAGGGCATTTGACCCTCTACTCTTCCCGGATCAGATATCATTGATTTCGACTGCAGGAGGAATCCGATGAGCCATGAAGCTCTTTTTGTTTTCGGATGTCCAGTATGGGCGGGCCCACACTTGGCCACGCTGTCTTGGAAGCGATGGAAGTACTCACACTTTACCCCACCACACGCGCTTTGCCGATCGGCTAACTTACAGTGTACTCATACCAGAATCTGAATCTTTAAGAAAATTGCACCATCGGTATGGTTAAAACAGGTGCAACGCACCGGCGATACAGGTTTATACCAGATCTATTCTTATTATTTGGTTTTTTCGGTAAAGTCAAGTAGATATAAAATAAATTAAAACATGACGTTTCGGGCGCAACAAAAGCACTTCAGCAGTAGTTTCTTGCTGTGGTTGTCCCACCTGATGACGGACGCTTGTGTTGCGCCCGAAACGTCGTCATTTAATTTATTTCATTTTCTACCTACGTGACTTTACCGAAAGAACCAAAGAGTATGGATCCCTGCAGTCACGAAAACTTCAAATCTAGACACAGGTCCCGTCGACTCCAGTTCTTGGTTTGGAGGATATCAATCACAGACCATGTTCCAAAAATCTTGGATAAAATTTATCCGAGGTCCCACAAAGGATCATCTGGCCACGGTAATCAATTACGATCTGGGTCCACATATCCAGATCCGAATGGGATCCAGATCCGCGTTTAGCTCGTGATTCTGGTTTGAAACAGGTAAGTATATTGAAAGAGTGCAGTTCTTAGTCTCCCAGATCCAGTCCGGGTTCCAATCCCGGTCCAGATCCCACAAACCCAGGTCCGGATCACGTCTGAATCCAGTCCAGGTTTCAATCCAGAACTCGGGCCCACATCCACGTCCGCACTATGTCATGATCCAGGTCATGCTCCAGTCCCGGACTTAGTCCCGCAAATCCAGGTCCGGATCACGTCTGAATCCAGTCCAGGTTTCAGTCCAGGTTTCAGTCCCACATATCCAGGTCCGGACAAGGTCATGATCCAGTTAATGCTCCAGTCCCGGACTTAGTCCTGCAAAATCCAGGTCCGGATCAGGTCCGAATCCAGTCCGGGTTGCAGACACGATCCGAGTCCCAAAACCGCATCACTACTTCTCACCCCCCCTCCCCCCTTCTTCTTCCGCCGCCGCTATTCACTATTCTTCCGCCTCCGGCAAGTAGTCCCGACCCACACAACCCCTTCCCCCGTTACAGGAAGCGCCAACTCCGCGCTGTCGCTGGCGACGGCGACTCGGGGAAGTGTCGAAGTCGCTTCGAGTCGCTCGGAGCGGCGATCGCGTCGAATTTCGCGTTACCGCGCGAACGAAACGCGACCTTTTTTTGAGGGGCGGAGGGTGCAGTGGATGGGGGTCGGGGTGAAGGGGAGGGGGGGCGGCGGTGTATCCCTCCGCGCAACAAAAGGTGATGCGGCTCGGGACGCCATCTTGGATCTGTAGCATTAGGTATGCGATTGGTAAGAATATTATTATTATTTTTATTCAATAAAGACGCGATTGCGATTATTCTTACACATTCCGCGTGTGTGCACGCGACGTTTTAAATCACTGCGGTGTGTGTGTGTGTGACGGCGGGTTTTATTTTATTTTATTTACGCGCGCTAACTCGGGGCTTTTTGCAAGACTCTCTCACTCACACAGACGCACAGGCAGATTCTTAATTAATGTGCGTAAAATTATCGCGTGCATCTATAAACATACACACGACGACGGAATTCACGATTCGCGTTCTGTTATAGATTTTGCAAGAGGGTAATTTTGTTGTTGTTTGCGGCGGCGTCGGCGTCGTGGGTGTATATATGTATATCTTTTATTTTGTTGTTACGTGTTTAAAAATATATCATGGCCCCCCTCAACGTGAGGTTGGTGGTGGTGGTGGTTAGCGGGGGGTGGTGATGGTGTTGAGGATTGCTGCGTTCCTCGACAACGCGGGCCTCGTGTGTCATCGCAATGTTTACGTCCTCGACTCTTAGGCGAGTGGAACTTGTGAACGATGGTAAAGATGGGAAACCGTGCGCTGTGGTGATGATGATGATGATGCTGATGATGATGATGCTCGCAAACAATAGCAGCGCGCTCCTTTTGTGTTCACCTGGACGTTCGCTCGCCAGCGTTGGGAGGTGGGGGGGAGCGCGTGAACTTGGCACATGAACCTCGGGTACACGTGGGGGGGTGTGAGACGTAGGTGTGTGTTGTGTGTCGGACGTAGGTGTGTTGTGAGGGCAGGTGTATGTGTGGGAGGTGTGTGTCCGTCATAGGTTTGTGTGTGTCGGGCATAGGTGTGTTTGTGGGAGGTGTATGTGATAGGTGTGTGTCGGACATAGGTGTGTGTGGGGGACAGGTGTGTGTCGGAGATAGGTTTGTGTCAGACATGGGTTTGTGTGAGGTGTAAGGCATACATGTGTGTGTGTCTAACATTGTGTGTCAGACATAGGTGCGTGTGAGATATGTGTCTAGCATAGGTGCGTGTGAGAGACATAGGTGTGTATGACAGGTGTGTGTCAGACAGGTGTGTGTGAGAGGTGTGTTTGTGTGGAACATAGGTGCGTGTATGTGAGGTATAGGTGTGTGTGTATGTGAGGTATCGGTGTGTGTGAGGTGTGTATGTGAGGTATGTGTATGTGAGGGGTGTGTGTATGTGAGGTATAGGTGTGTGTATGTGAGGTATAAGTGTGTGTGTATGTGAGGTACAGGTGTGTGTATGTGAGGAGTAGGTGTGTGTGTGTGTGAGGTATAGGTGTGTGTGTGTGAGGTATAGGTGTGTGTGTGTGAGGTATAGGTGTGTGTGTGTGAGGTATAGGTGTGTGTGTGTGAGGTGTAGGTGTGTGTGTATGTGAGGTATCGGTGTGTGTGTATGTGAGGTGTGTGTGTGTGTGAGGTATAGGTGTGTGTGTGTGAGGTATAGGTGTGTGTGTGTGAGGTGTAGGTGTGTGTGTATGTGAGGTATCGGTGTGTGTGTATGTGAGGTGTGTGTGTGAGGTGTAGGTGTGTGTGTGTGAGGTATCGGTGTGTGTGTGTATGTGAGGTGTAGGTGTGTGTGTATGTGAGGTGTAGGTGTGTGTATGTGAGGTGTGTGTATGTGAGGTACAGGTGTGTGTATGTGAGGTGTAGGTGTGTGATTTGTGTGTGAGAGGTATGCGTGTATTAAGTCGATTCAGCCTCACATGAGTACCTGTGCGGTGTGTAAACATCTCCACGAGGGAGACAAAGGCGACCGGCCGCGTAGCTATCCACCCACTCCCTCGTGTGCTGTACCGGCCTTCATAGCTACTCACTAACAGCACTTGCCCCAACAGTTTATTCAGGCTATGGGGGGGGGAACTTTATCTTTGATGTGTCAGATGTCTGAGACATAGTTGAGTTTGTGAGAGAAGTGGGTGTGTGTGTGTCAGACGTAGGTGTGTGTGTGCCAGACATAGGTGTGTGTGTTTGACAGGTTTATGTGAGTGAATGGTGTACGTTACATAGGTATATATTGTGTGAGAAAGAGGTGAGTGAGAGGAGTGTGTGTGGGTATGTGTGAGAGGTGTGTGCGTCAGAGGGAGGTAGGTGCAAGTTTCAAGTTTATTTTACGAGGTGAGAACTGACGATACCACAAGTCTCCTTTACAAGCGACCTGAAGGGACGTTCGTCTCTGCCCGTATGTGGGTGATGATTGTGATGCATGATCCCCAATTGACACAGAAAGGTGGTGTTTGAGAGAGGTGTGAGGTAGGGGTGTGAAAGAGAGGGATAGTGGTGGTGTGAGAGGTGGGTGTGTGTGTGTGTCAAGTAAGTTTATGTTGTAGGTGTTTGTATCAGGACTGTGTGTGTGTGTGTTGGATATTGGGGTGTTGCGTTGTGTTTTGGTTTGTGTGAAGTGTATATACACGACAGTGATATGCGTATAATAATGTTGTGTGTCCATGTGTCAGCTACACGTTTTCTATTTGTTGTCTCGGATAGAGTGCACATCATGTATGTGCATACACGTAGGCTTTCGCGACCAATATTATCCATATTAAAGGTTTTTTGGGTTAGATCGCGTAAATATAAATGTGTTCTTAAACCCGCCACCACCTGACAGCCAAAAAGTAAGGGTTTTCACGTTAACAAAACGTGCCAATTTTTTACTATACTCTTTGGTTCTTTCGGTAAATTCAGTTTTTTTTCTTGCTGTGGTTGTCCCACCTGATGACGATTGCTTGCTTGTGTTGTGATCGAAACGTCGTGATCTATTATTTTTCTACCTACGTGACTTTACCGAAAGAACCAAAGAGTATGGATTCCTGCAGTCACGAAAGCTTCAAATCGAATTTGTTACTAGTTCAGCACACCGATGTGTTGGAGAGTAAACCCACAACATTTACGATTCAAGTACGACATTTCGCCAGTAATTACAACTAGAATCATCAAGCGGACATCCAGAGTTGTGGAGAAATCCTCCTAACAAGAACAACTATGGCTGTCTGCCTGATGATGCTGGTTGTAATTATTGGCAAAACGTCGTACTTGGAATTGTAAATGTTTGTGGGTTTACTCTCCAACACACGTGTGCTGAACTGGTAACGAATTGGCATGTTTCGTTTACGTGACAAACCTTACTAATTGGCTGTGTCAGGTGGTGTCTGGTTTAACGACACATTTATATTGACGCGATCTAACCCAAAAACATCTTATGGATGTACGTGCATGATATATTCTCGTAGGTCTGCGATAGGATAGTGAATGTCACGTGTGTGTGCATGGTAGATGGATACATGTTAAATGATTGGGAATGTATGCCATATGTGTGTATTTTGGGTTTGTGTACGTGCATAAGGTTACGTTTGTGTGTGCATTTGCCCAAGTGTGTTATGTGGTTTTCAGGTGTACGCGTGCGTACGTTTGGAGTGTGCATTGTTTGTGATGGGCATTGATGTACATGTGTTTGTTTGCACGTGATAGGCCCATGCATGCGTTTTGTGTGAGAATCTGTAATGTGTATACATGTGCACATGACCAGCCCTTTTGCTGGATGAGGGCCTCTCCACGCACTGTTGGTCGTCGGGGTTATTAGCAAACACTTAAACACGCTGGTCAGTGTGAGTTGATAAAGGTGGATAGCATAGATGGTGGAGCATACTGCAGTACAACATTGCATGTTGCTGCGCTGTCCTCTGTTGACAACATATCTCTGCAGCAGCCTCCTATCGCTCATCCAAGCACTATCCAGGCTCTGTACCGGGTGAGCTTCTCTAATCAGGTGCATTGTGGGTAATTTGTTGATAATTCTTATGAGCACATGCTTTATTTCCAAAAGATTGTAAAAACGGGCATAGGTGGATTTGACGGATGCAGTGATGTGAAGGGGAAGAAAATTTGCATTCGCCTGTACAATTTGTGCGACTTTCAAATATATTTTTGGACTGTTTGATGCAAACACATTTTTTTACGGCATGCAGTTTTCTAAAACACTTTAATGTGTACAGTGTGTACCTATGACGTATATAATACGTTTTAAACAAACGGCATAGGGGCCCGCAAGGAATCGTTTAATTTCAACGCCAGTCATGCAGTCTGTGAATTATTTTTGCCCTACAAACATCTTGATCCCAGCTTTTAAAAGCTATTTGACTTAATAGGATGACCATCTGCTGTCTTTATGCTTGGGTCGTTTTACAAAGCCTTCGTCCCTGTTGGGCCTTTTGCTTTTTTTCTGCACACTGAATTTAAAAGTAAATTAAACTATTGTTTTTATTTGAGTAGTTAAGGCCCACTGAGCGACACGCTCTTTTTTTCAGAAGAGACCTTGCCGCAAATGAGAGCTCGACGAAGTGGCTTATCATCACGTGGAAATATATAGCAGAAAAATACTCTAAAACGCATGTTTAAAAAATTGCGGGAGGAAAACAGGAGGAACCGGAGAAAATCCACGGGGAGAGAGATGCGCAAACTCCAAATATACAGGCGTCAGGGTTAGGATCAAACCCACAACCTTCTGTATACCTGGCCCGGTAGTTAACATCTCGCCACCATGTTGACAGCCTGCCGCCAGCTCTAGCTTTTTGGCCTTGTTATGATATATAATATTTAAAAATGTATGTGTGTTGAGCCAAAGAGAATATCAATTGGAATGTGCATGCTATGTTTGTTTGTTGTAGTACGGAGTAAGACTGATGGCCTTAATCTAAGTTGTCTTGTGGTTGTTGTTGTTGTTGTTTGACTTGCATCCCACTGGGATTTTTGCACACAGCGTTGGTGTACGGTGTTTTTTCTGCAATATTTTGCTGTCTTTTCTTGGATTTTCTGTTTGCACTTAGTCACATATTCACTTTAATATGTTTTCTTGTTCATGTTTTTGTTTTTTGTTTGTTGCGGTAGGCACCCGATTCAAGAGCCGAATGGCTCACAGGGCTATACCTAATAAATGAACTTGAAGATCTCGGAACCTAAGCTGGATTTAAACCTGGATAAAATACGGACGGGTTGTCAAATTACCCACATGACCCACGTGGGCTTGGTGAAGCCTTCATCCAGCAGTGGGATGACAAAGGGATGTGTGTACATATACATGTTTATTGTGTGTTTGTAATGGCACATGAGACAAACCTTCTTGGCTGATTGTTCGCTCCTGCATACCTTTAAATGTTTGATGTTACGGCCGGGCCGTTACGATATCCGTACACTTGTTTCCCTGCACATCGCTGCTATTGGTGCAGCGGACCGACCGCCGTGCGCTGTGTAGACCGGCCGGAACGCTCATGTCTGGCTCGCGGTGAGCCTTTGTGTTATGTACTGTATGCACGTTGAACTTCTTTCGCACCGTACGTAGCCGACCCCGCTAATCGGAGGAGCCTGGCCGTGACCCACGCCATTCTACGGTGTTTCCACGCCGTGCCGCGCGGCATGTACCCCTCGCTGACAAAGAGCGTGGGCGGGTTTTGCGCGCGCTCTCTCACAGTAGGTGGAGTATGGTGCGGAGCAGCGAGAGATCGTGACGTGAGCAGCGATGGCTGACAAGCGGAAATTGCAAGGTAAGTTGGCGCGACCGCACGACTTTCGAACGGACCGCGTCGTCGTTCGAGCCGGGGGGGTGGTGGTTCACGCCATCACGCCAGTCATCGGCGTGTACGTGACAGAGCCATCTTTGACGCTGTGAGGTGTCAGTATGGTAAATAGGTATCTCTGAGAGACTATTTAAGTATTGGATTTTTAGTGGTGTTTACCTCATGCGTGTCGATTTTTTTCAGGTACCTCAGTTTTCCTTGTGCAAAGAAAAACCTTTCTGAGCTGTTTAATCTTAGCACAAGCAGGACCCTCCGTAAAAGTCTCACGGACCGGTGTGGTGATCACACTTCACCACGCTGGTCAATGCAGGTTGTTGAAGGGGTTTCCACTTTGTACGTATATATGTTGAACTTTTTTCGCACCATACGTAGCCAACCGCGCTCATTGGACCGGGTCTGGTGTCACTCGCCACTAACGTTACCCGTGGCCAGAACTACCTAAGGCACCACCATGCACGCACACATGCCCCCCCCACAACCCCCCGTCGTCCCCATCTTGGATATAAACCATGGTCATAATTATTGTTACTAATTCTTTCTGCACTTCACGGTGTTACAGGGAACAAAACGCCCGCACAATTATTTGCGATAAGCACAGATGGCATGTACAGTGTATGCCTAGCAGCATGAACCGCGCATCACTGCACTCAACGTTTCGGATCGGGCGTCCTGTTATTCTGACACATTTACAAGGATGTTTTTAAAACAGAAGTTGCTGCTGATGGGAGAGCAGCTGGCGAAAGCACAAGCCTCGCGCCTTGAGAATTTTGCACGCGCGCAAAACACAAAGACAGTGATCCCCCGTGTAGCCTTAACAGACTGTTGGGCCAAGTGCTGTTTGCGAGTAGCACCTAAGGAAGGTCGCTCGGCACGGCACGGCACAAGAGAGGATTGGTGGCCAGCACCATGCCTGGCCGCCTTTGTCTCCCAAGTGGCGATGTTTACACACCATGCACCAGGTGCTCATTTGAGGCTAAGTCGACTTAGGGGAGGCTCAGGACCCATTCAGATAATCGTCACTGGTGTTGGCCATGAACAGGACACATACACACATGAAATACGTACACCCTTGTGCAGCTTTCCTCTTCCTGGAGTACATCGGAGCGCTGTGTGTCTTGTAAGCTGTCATCGCACGCCCAAAGGGGGCACAGAGAAATCCCTCGCTCTCGCGTTATATATGGCAGACATTGCCCCCTTCTTATCGCTCTCTAAGATTTCTGAACCTCCTGCTAACGTTCAAGGAACAACAACGTTTGTGTTCATGTGAAATTCCTCACGGATTCATTTAGAGGTGGTCTTTTTTTTATCAGCTTCCTGACATCTGCGCTCCATCTATCAGCTGGTGTACTAACTGCTCTCTTGAGTATATTTCATCTCAAGGGCTGAATTGTTGTTGGGTCAGAATGATCTGTCTTATTTTATATAAGTGGTATGTTCCTGGAAAATAAATGTAATCTTAATTCTGTTGGTCTGTGCACATTCACGCTTAACTGACGTAAAAGTTGCATTTCATTTATCGCGGTGAACTTCGCTGTGTCCAGACACGTTTTTGCAAACACCCGTCGCCCCCACTGATGTCCTCTTCTCCCCCCCCCCCCCAAATGTGTGCAGATACTACTGCCTCTATTGTATGTAGGGTATCTCGGCATATATGCCTGCAAAATAAATTAACATTTTTGGGGGGTGGCGGATGGGCGGGGGTAGTAAAAAAAGTTTGGGGGGTCGACAATTTTTGGTAACCTGTTGGATCAACTATTTACCCCCACACTCGGGGGAGGGTCCAGTTTCTCTAACTTTTTGATTCAGGCCTTCTGAGAGGCTCTTGTAATTTAGTTGACGGAAAAACGGAACGCCGGGATTTAAAAATAGATTGGGATGGTTGGCCAAGTAATTCTCAATTTTGTTTTCATGCGTTCTATGTACCAGATTATGTCCTGATTTTCCTGCATTTCAGGTCTTCTTTGAATTGGATGCTTGTCTCAGTAGGCTCTAACACCTGGTTATTAATATGGGGATTCTTCATTTAT
The DNA here is from genome assembly GCF_964198595.1 of Lampetra fluviatilis. NCBI lineage: Eukaryota > Metazoa > Chordata > Hyperoartia > Petromyzontiformes > Petromyzontidae > Lampetra > Lampetra fluviatilis. The sequence continues at coordinate 19,365,354 of NC_136279.1, read as the reverse complement.
CTTCATTTAAGTTTGTGTTAAATCAGTTCTAAACACGTTTACCATTAATTAACACGCTTTATATGTAAAGGAAACCTTCGAGAAAAGTTGCAGAAAGAGAAAAAAAGCACATCAGATTTAATTCGTCAATCAAAATTAATAGTTTCTTGCAACCATATTCAGATACATTGCAGCAAATCGTCAATGTATGAGCCATTGCTAGATGATCGCAGCGCTCAAGTTGTGTAATTACTTTGTGCGTGTTGTGTGCTTGTGGGTGAGTTTCATTTTGTGGGGTTTTCTGTCACCCCGTACGTCTCAAGTGTTCTGTGTGCCTGTCAGTTATGTGAGCGTCGTATTGGCAAGTTCCAATCCTGTGGTTTGGGATAAGTGTTTGCGTTGCGCGTGCGGTTTATTCGTATGTGTTCAGATCAAGTTGTGCGCGTGTGTGCGTGTATGTGTGCGGGGAGTGGTGGTGTAGCGGTTAGCACGCCGCGCTACGAACCTGGCAACCCAAGTGACAATTATGTTAACCGGTCCTGGGCCTCCCCTAGGTCGACTCAGCCTCAAATGATTAAGTGATGTGATGTGTAAACATCGTCACTAGGGGGACAAAGGCGGACGGGCATGGTTGCTGGCTACCCACCCCCTCGTGTAGCATGCCAGCCTTCATAGTTGCTCGCTAACAGCACTTTCCCCAAGTCTGTTAAGGCTATACGGGGGATCTTTGTCTTTTTGTGTGTATGCATGCGCACGGAGTTGGCAAATTTCAACCGTGCGGGTTGTGTTTAGGTCACTTGCTTCTCATGTCTTGGAAGCGCTGCCTGTGTGGTTTGTCCGTACACGTTGGGGTTAAGTTGCACGCGTGCGTCACATGTTGCGTCACACGTTGCTGACGTTGGACTGCCTGCTGTGGGTGGCCCGTAACAACGTCCCTTGTGTGTCTGCTACGTGCACCGGCTGGAGGTTTATGTTGGGTTAAGCTATGTGTGTCTTGTTTGTGAGTGCTGGGTTGGTTTGTGATTCTGAGCAACAAACAATAGTTTGTGCGTTGCCGTAGCTGAACTGTCCCTTTGTCGTCTGAACTGCAACGTTATTCCTCTTTGGCAATAACTGATCGTTATTTAATCATTGTTTTTAATAGTAATATGGAAATTAGTTTGGCTTGTAGTCTGCAGTATAGTGTTGCAACAAGTTGTATGTATGTTGAACTTCTTTCGCACCGTACGTAGCCAACCGTGATGAATATAATCGGAGTTGCGTGGGAAGGACAACAAACTAAATACAGAAAGCAGTTCTAAAGAAGTGATAAAAGTTGACTTGCTAATTCATCAGTGTCCTTTATTTAACAAGGTGAGTGCCCATTGAGAGTTGTTATATTTTTGACAGGAGAGACCGAGAAAACCATGGGGTCACAAGGATACACATTTTAACAGTTAATAATTATATTATAAAATGCATTATAATATAGCACTCCACACTGAATCCTACAGTTTTGCTTTTGCGGTGAATCATAATACAATTATATTTATATTGTTTACCGAGTTGCACATGTGTAATTATTCTCAGGGTTGGGTTAAGAGTAAACGCATTTCAACACATAATACACACCTTGCTGTGTACGTCTAAATAAATGATGTAAGTGTGAAACGATGTATGTAGCACACAGTGAGTAGTGGAGGGAGAAAGATTGGCATAAAGAAAGTCTGAAATTCTCAAATAAAGGGGCAATATTGTTTTCAGACCAAAGAATTGCCTTGGAAAAAGGAGCAACTTCCCATCGTGTATAGACTTAATGCGTAGTCTCGGGACTATAGGATGCTCCAGAAAGTAAGATGCACCACAAGTTTGTGCCCTATTGTAAACACAGTTTTAGAAATCTGGTTTGCACCTCCACCTTTTGCTTTAAACTACCGGGGCGGGGGGGGGGGCAGGAGGGGGAAGGGAGTATCTTGTAATATGGAGAATAGGGTCGTAATGGCATTTGGGATTCCCCCCCCCCCCCCAATTTGTTTTGGGGAGGGAATCAAATTACCCCAGAAAAATCTACGCGTATGAGGGCATTACAGGGCAAAGGGTCAAATACAACGGTGAAGAAAATAAAGAAGGCTATTTCTGGCGTAGGTCATTTGGGTTCAAAGTCAATGCACATATTATCAGAGCATGTTTGTTTACATGTTTTGCCACAAGTATGTATGGTCAATGTAGACGTAATGTGTATCTATTTGGTGTTTGAACATCAAATGCCTGCTTTTTTTTATTGCCAGAAAGGCTAACCCCTATCTTTTTTTTTACTCCATAATATTTATACTGTACTGGCAAAAAGGTCGCGTAGATATCAACGTCCCATACAGATGGGTTAATGAACACACCACCAGGCTCCTTCTCATCTGTTAGGCCAATATCAGTCTCACAAAACGATGTCACCTACCAACACTTGCCCACGCTTGGCTTAAGAATATGAAAATGCAATCAATGGTACGATGGCGGCACGCGGGGAGAGAGAGGGAAAGAGAGAGACAAAGGAAGTTAGTGTTCGCTGAAGTTAAAGGGAGAGGGAGCAGGAGATAAAAATCACGAGATCAGAGGAATGTTCGCTAATTACTAAGCAATGCACAGACGTTTTGAAATGCATTACGTAGCAGTCACGTGATGCGTAGCAGGTGCACAACCCATCCCTCTGGTCAGTAAGAAAAACGAATCTCCCTTTTCATAAATATAACCACACACATAATAGTATTTCCGGCAGACAGTAATTTCCCTGCCGTGTGTTTTTTTTTAAGACCCAATTCCTTCCCTTGCTCCCTCCATACCTCCCTCCTCTCCTGGCCTGGCCACCCCGGATGGCTGGATTTGTGGCAATCGGTACAGGCGGTGCGTAGGGGATGCCTTCGGATAAATCACCCTTTATTAACGTGTCGCCACGGGCGGAGCTGTAAATCTCGCTGCGGGGCTGCGTGGTGTTAAAAGAGCCATTTGTATAAAAGGCCAATGAGTGGGGTGAATTGCACACATTGCAGCCCCCCACACACACACACAAGTCTCCCAACAACCAATCCGTTGAATGCCAGATCCGACACATTGTATGTATCTTCTTGGTTCTTTCGGTAAAGTCGCGTTGTGGCCGAAACGTCGTGATAATTATTTAATTATGTTTTATTTTTATTATTTTATTATTTCCCTTCTACGTGACTTTACCGAAAGAACCAAGAAGATGAATCCCTGCAGTCACGAAAGCTTTAAATCGAAACATTGTATGTATGTCTGTTGAACTTCTTTTGCACAATTATGCAGCCAACCGTGCTAATCGAAGGTGTGGGAGAAGGACGACATAATAAACACGAAAAGCAGTTCTAACGAAATTATTATTTTTATTTAGATTTAAGAGTGCATAGCTCCACAGTGGCTTCCTAATATCGGAAGGAAGAGCGTTCCAGACGGCCGCAGAAGCGCATCTGAAAGCGCGCGTTGCGGTGACCATCATTGTTCAACCGTTAGCCAAAAGCCGTCGTAGGGAGTAAAAGCCGCTCTATGAACCATCTGGCAGCGCCGCACGCCTCGATGTGAACGACTCGGAGGTCATGTTGATGAATCGTGCAAGGATGACAGCCCAGAGTCACTTGCTTGCCAGGAGCTGTGGCATGGATGTGAGAAAAAATGTACAGTGATCCCTCGTTTATCGCGGTTAATGGGGACCGGAACCCCTCGAGATAGGTGAAAATCCGCGAAGTAGGATTGGCCCCCTAGGAATTTCCGTATATGTTTGTGTGGGTACCAGAATGTTTAAAATATGTATATTTATACTTTATATATATATATTTTACTTAAATCTATTTAATTATAAAACCTTAATATTATACACTCTCTCTCTCATACGATACGTATTATGGTGTTCTACACTCACCAATGACAGTAGTATCTTGAGACTTGACTCCAGTAATGACGATGACGACCATGACAATGACAATGATGACGATGACAGACCTGTGCAGTTCGATGAATGTGATGATGAATGATGATGATGATAGTGTTACTGCACAGGTATAATGAGGCCTTTAAATCAGTTCGAAAAATCCGCGATGCACTGAGGCCGCGAAACTTGAACCGCGAAGTGGCGAGGGATTACTGTATTAGAATTCAAACTGTCGGTTTGATTCTACAGTTCTCCTGTAACGCGTGTTTTTATAACACGAATTGGATATAACGCGATGGATGTGTTAGGGAACATATTTTTTGTATAACGCGGATGCGATTTGGATATGACGCGATTTGAGTGAATGGAACTACGTCGCGCAAGCAGGAATAAGCGGTTGCACGGCTGCCGAATCGAACACGGGTCGCCAGGTTCACAGTGCGGTGAAACTTAATCGCACTGACACACGCAGAATATGCTTGCCAAAATAATAATAATAATTTCTCCCACGTCTGATTCTGTGTATATATATTTTGATGATAAGAATGGGTTTCAGCCAGTCCATGCCATCATCGTTAGATGCCTACCATGCATGAATACGTACGCGAAATATATCCCAGCCTTAAACCGTAGCTCACTGGTTCGACGTGTTGCAGAACGAAATCAGCTGCGTGTTTACCTCGTGCGGGGTGCAGGAGAGATAGAGCGCTGTCTAAAAAAGGTCTGCGAGGGCGTGGAGATGTTTGAAGACATCTGGCAGAAGGTAAAGCTCTGCCCCTACATCTTCCCCTCAACACACGGGGGTCCGCATCACCCACATCCGCACCTTTTTGAGGTTCCGTACGTACGTGTGTGTGTGTATGTTGAACTTTTTTCGCACCGTACGTAGCCAACCGTGCTAGTCGGGGAGGGGGTGGGGTGCGGGGGGTGTTGAACCTACGGCTCGCGGGCTGAATACGGCCCACTACTTCATCGCCCGCAGTCACATGAGGCCTTCAACTTTAGTACTACCCATAAATCCAAGCAGCTTGGCTGCACTAATCAAGGTACTAGAGGGGCATATTTTCTACCCCACAACACTGTCTTGTTAATTTAGAATGCAACCACTTTTAAAGGTGCCTCTTGCGGTGACAGAAGGGACTTGGGATGTGTTAATGTGTGACCCTCGGCAAAAAAAAAGCTTCCCCACCCCGCTTATCAAGGAAAACACAGAAACAAACAGCTGGATGTAATGTAGACATTGATCTTAAGATGCTTTGTTTGTGAATTTAAAAAAACCTGTAAAGTTATGGCCTGACACGCTGCTGTCGCTTTGATGTCACTTGAGGTGTGACGATATTTGTAGATGTTGCTACGGCTCGCCCGACCATAACTTTAAATGCTTTTTGTCTCATTAATGAAGATTCAGACCTCTTGTCGGACTCCTGCTCACACGTCCGAGGTGCATATCCACACGCCATAGACACCTGTTTGTTTTTTGGGGTTTTGTTTTCCTCTAACTTAATTGTAACGGCCTCATGCGCCCGCTGTCCCCATGGGAGAGCGGACCGGATGAAATCGTTTTGTTTGCGTCGTCAATGAGAGAGCTTCACCTTTGTCAATAAGTAAATAATGAAGCCGTCTCTTGTAGACTGGAGGTGCGAGTTTTGTTGTAAAAGACATGAGCTCTCACTGATTCCAATTGGCTGTTTTCCTGGCTTCACAGACTTTTAATTGGATGTGACCTCAGCTGACTCGACTGTCAATGGTCGGAACTTCAAGCCAACGAGCACTTATTGATCCGACCTCAATCTAACAGTTTGATCTAATTTGCCTGCCTGTGTTCCGCGACGCTCTCTAACAAACTTTATGCACCACCCTCGGTTTGATGAGACATTTGCCAACCAACTATTTGTTGTTAATCCACTGCTGGACAATGGCCTCCCCTACACCCTGCGGGTTACGAAGGTTCCCCTTGACCCCCACTTCGCCGCGCCGGTCACAGTGTGTGTTGAGCGTCGTCGCGAGAGAGCCCGACCCAAACCTATATCTCCATTTCAGAATCGGAATGTGTGTTTATGCTGGAGCTATGAAGCTTTTTTTTTAAACGAGCCCCCCCGTCTCTCTAATATAGACTCCGACGTGCCTTGTGGTTTCACTATTAACGGACTCGCGTGGACCCCCGGCTGAACTGCGCGCGTCTCTCCGTAACGTGAACGCACGTCGCTGATACCCTGCGTTGTCTCTGAAATTTTATGCCGGCGACAAAACCCAGGTGCACAATGCGGCCAACGCGAACCAGAAGGAGAAGTACGAGGCCGACCTCAAAAAGGAGATCAAGAAACTGCAGGTGAGCGCCGCGAGCTGCCAACTCCAGCCCCCCCCTCCACCCCCTCCTCGTCAGTTTAACACGTAGTGGCAGCGCTTTCGCAACCAATATTATCCATAATGCAGGTTTTTTTTTGCGTAACTATGAATGTGTCGTGAAATCCTCCACCAGATTCGTTCGGTTTGTCACGTAAACAAAATATGCCCATTAGTTACTAGTTCAGCACACCGGTTGTGTGTTGGAGAGTAAACCCACAACATTTACAATTCGAGTACCGTGACTTTTCATCGGTGATTACAACAACCAGCCTCATCAGGCGACGACCAGAACTGTGGAGAAATCCTCCTCTTCTTGGTTATTTCGGTAAAGTCACGTAGAAGGGAAATAATAAAATAATAAAAATTTTACATAATAAAATAATTCTCACGACGTTTCGGCCACAACGCAAGCAGCCGTCCTCAGGTAAAGAACAGGTCTGTCGGGAAGACAGCGTCTGAATGAAACACCCCAGGCTTGGAGCGTATATTTAAGCTGGGTTGGAGGGGGAAGAGAGCCTTGACAAAAGAATTTGCATATCAAGAGAAATCCTCCTGTTTCTGTCTTAAATAGAGGGGGTGAATGTGATGTCGGCCGCTTGCTCGAGACACGTCTCGATTTGTCATCACGAGTCTCTCCCCTCCCCCTCCTTTTCTGTCTTGTAACGCGCGATGACAACGGACTATGAGAGAATCGCTGATCGTACGGACGTTAGCCAATCGCGAGAAAGAGGGGCGACGTTTCACGCGACGCTTTTTACCAACCGATGGGGATTTGCTCGATCCGTAAATCCCTTGCCAATGAACCGACGCAGCGATTATCCCTCGACGAATCTATGCTCAGAACAATGCTGTCGGATCGACTGTGAGCAGAATCGATACGATATCGACACCTCGATTCAAGGTTCTACAAGACCATATATGGGCAGAGACCGGCAACGCCACGCCAACATCCACATATGGACTGATTGGTGATTTCGTCGGGTATTTCACAGCTCCCGTAGAGTCTCGCGGCTGCAGGTTTTTAGTAGGAATCGGTCGCAGGCAGCGTGCGTTTTTTGTGAAGCGATTGGTTCGCACACTCACAATTCGATGTGTGTATCGTGAGCGTGATCGTCGATTCAAATCAACAAAGGATTTACCGTTATGCCCCTTACGCTCATCAGGGATCGCCGCTTCTAAAATAAATCGGAGATTTTATTTTTCGATTTAAAGCTTTCGTGACGGCAGGGATTCATCTTCTTGGTTCTTTCAGTAAAGTCACGTAGAAGGGAAGTAATAAAATAATAAAAATTAAACATAATAAAACAACGCGTTGTGGCCGAAACGTCGTGAGAATTATTTTATTATGTTTTATTTTTATTATTTTATTACTTCCCTTCTACGTGACTTTACCGAAAGAACCAAGAAGATAAATCGGAGAGTTATGTCTTTGTATTTCCCATGAAAAGTAGGGAATATTCCCACTGTTAATACAAATAAAAGGTGCTATTTTCTCTGCGTCTCAAATGTGTTTTTTAAATGTCAACACCTGGGATCTATTTGAAATAGGTGTATGGTCATTATATCAAACCTATTGGTTTTGCAATTTTTTGTTACTCATAATTAGCACATTCCAGAGAAGAAGAACATTATTAAAAACCCATTGTCCGTGTTGTTGGACAAACATAATTAGCTTCCTATTTTTATTTTTAAACTTGGCAGCCTTACACGTTTGTAAAAAAAATGTTTCTTGTTTTTTTCCGCAGAGATGAGCTCTTGCACTGCGAGGTGGGTTCTGCAGCAGCGAGTGACGTTCAATGTGTACGCGCTTGCGTGCCTGCTTGCGTGCGTGCTTGCGTACGTGTGTGTGTGGCTGCAGAGGTTACGGGACCAAATCAAGACATGGGTGGCCTCCAATGACATCAAAGACAAGCGGCAGCTGTTGGAGAACCGGAAACTCATAGAGACGGTGTGCCACCGATGTGGCCTGGCGGCCCCGGATAATAAACCAATCAAAATCCCAGCGGATACGCTCAGGCCTTTGCTCTGATTGGTCGAGACTTGAGTGTGAACGGTATCCGATTGGTTGAGATTTCTTCGTAAAGAGACTTCAGTCGGCAGAGATTAATTTGTAAGGATCTGATTGGCTGAGAAGTTTTGTCTGATCTTACGTGTTGAAAGCGCAGTGTAACTTTATTCTGTTTGGCTACAACTTTGTGTCCTCATTGATTTTGATTGTGTCCGACCTGAGTCTTTACAGTTTCTGGTTGTTCAGGACCTCAATCTAAAGGACTGATCAATTGAAGCATTGGTCTAATGGTCTCTGGCCAAGATTTCTGTCTCAGCAGACTTTTAATTGGCTGAAACCTTGGGCTTCCCATGCTGAATGTGGGCTGCCTGTGCATGAATGAATATGTGTGCGCATGTGTGTTTTTGTGTGTGTGTGTATATATGTAGTGAGTTCAACTGAGTCGCAGACGTACTCTTTGGAGGCAACACATTTATTGATATCAACACAAAGGGGTAACTGCTCGTTAACCAGATAACAACGTATGGTGGTGGACCCCCAGGCTAACTGCACTAATCACACTGGGAGTAGCTAAAACGGACAGGACCCCAGCTTGGCGCCAGGTCCACGTGTTGGTGACTCTTCTCTGACTTAGAACGAAGATTCTTCAGGATAACAACAGCAGCCGATCCCTCTCGGGGACCCGGCTTCTATCCTCTGGTGTGACTGGCTCCGCCCTTAGCCACGCCCACCTTCGATAACCCTCAAGCAGGATCTCGGCCCTGACACATGACCACCCATAGCCCCCACCTGGGGGCCCTGTGTAGACTTTACCGGTCACGTGTCCTTCGAGGTTAACCAGAGTGCCATGGCTCTTAGTAACCCCATTCCCATAGCCGGCACTCTCACACCCTATCCTGTAGGGGTTGGCACTGCACGCAGAGCGTGGTGCCATCCAGCACTGTCAGACAGCGCTCACCGAGCCCCTCTAGGGCCGGTACTGCACCCACATATACGTGGTGTCCACGATGTCAATACATTACACAGCGACATCCGCAATGTCACTAAATATATATATAATATCTGAGTGTAATTTTATATGTGGGGAGTGTGGGGAGCGGTAGTGTCGTGGTTAGCGCGCTGCTCTACAAAACCTGGCGACCCAAGTTCGATTCCCGCTCTTGGCCAACACCAGTGACAATTATCTGAATTGGTCCTCGGCCTCCCCTAGCGGTGTGTGTGTATTTGGTCGACTAAGCCTCAAATGAGTACCTGGTGCAATGTGTAAACATTGCTACTTGGGAGACAAATGTGGCTGGGCGTGGTGCTTGCCACTCACCCCCTCGTGCGCTGTACCGGCCTTCATAGGTGCTTGCCAACCGTGCTTGCTTCTACAGTCTTTAACGTTATACTGGGGAGCTTTGTACTTTTACATGTGCGTTCCTGCACCACTCGTGTGTGTGTGTGTATATGTGTGCAATGGTTGCACAGTTATTTTTTTCCAGTGACCTGTGTTCAATTCCTAGCCACAGCTGACATCAGTCTCAAGTAGCGTATGAATCTGTCTTGGGTCTCCCAATAGGTCAACCCAACCGTAACTGAATGCCTGGTGCGGTGTTGACAAAAATATCATCTCCTTGTGCACCAGGCCAAACGTAATGGGTGCTCGCTGACAGCACTCGCCCCAACAGTCTTTTTGAAGGCTATATGGTGGAACGGTGTGTTTTATGTGCACGTGCGTGTAGCAAATGGAGAGGTTTAAGGTGATTGAGCGGGAGACGAAGACCAAGGCGTACTCCAAGGAAGGCCTAGGCCTTGCTGCCAAGGTGGACCCAGCTCAGCGGGAGAAGGAGGACATTTGTCAGTGGCTGGCCGTGAGTTTCACTTCCGTATTGTATCATTAGCTTTTGTGCTTTCTACCCTCGTTGTGTCTTGTGAGGTGTTAGGCCAGGAAAGCAACATCTAAGTAAATGGGAGATGAGTGAGTGGTGCACATGTCATGTTGGGTTCGGATGGAGGTTTTCTCGAGATAAATGCAGACGATACATTACGTTGCTTGAAAAGAAAATGAAACATTTTATACGTTTGTTGGGATTTAAATCACGTGTTTGGTAAATTGGTTAATTTGAGTCGAAAGCAAGACCTCGATATTTGGTTAACATTCCCTTCCTCGGGTTTATATTATTTAAGGTTTGTTACTTCATGTGTTGTTTTGGCAAACTACTCATGTGCCAAGTGTTTGTCCTGAATTACTTCTTTAAAATGTGGCTTCTTGTATCTCGCGATTTGCGTGTTGACCGATGTTAGTTTTTGTCCGATTTTAAAACAAAAACTAACGGCATCTCCATCACCAGCAATCGTCCGGCAGTGTGTGTCCTCTAATTCCATCAACGGGCGTTGTGCCTTCCATTTTAGTCGTCACAGTTTAAAGAATGCTCAATGTCTGAACGGTCACCTTTAATAATTTGTAAAACAAAGCATTGCATTTGTGGCCACACTAAGGCGACGCTGCCGAAATAATTCCGTCTCTAGCTCGCGTAAAACGAGCGGACGTAAAATGAAAGAATAACAGGCCCACCTGCCTACTCGCCTCTAATCCAAATAAACGCATTGTTTTGCAGAACACCATTGACACACTCAACATGCAGGTAAGAGCGTCGCCCACGCCCTGAGTTCGGTTTGAACACGCAAAATAAAACAACAAAAATAAAGGGCTTTAAATTGCGGAGAGTGAGCGGCTATTTTCTTAGACAAGCGTCGCTCACCTCCTCCCCCCTCCCCCCCTGGGTGTTCCGTCTGTCCTACTGGTAGGTGGACCAATTTGAAAGCGAGGTGGAGTCGATATCGGCACAGACGAGGAAAAAGAAAGCGGAGAAAGAGGTGAGCAATGTCCGGATCCGTTGGTCCCATCCTAGCTCGCTTACGCCAGGCTCGCAGGGTTTTTTTTAACGCGATGGTCGGATAAGATGGAAGCGAGAGGCGTGCTTGGGTTCCCCCCTTTTTCATGTGATCAGAGACTTTTCAAATGACTCGAAACGCTCGAGAAAAAACAACGACCCCGAAGCGCGTTACGCCACGGAACGCACGCAGGCATGTGCTCTATTTTACGCGGCGCTGCTGTCCTCTTTGAGGTTTGCTCGATCTTCCGCCGCTGCATTGAAATTTCCTCATTTGTGCGTTTCATCTTTTGGAAAATAGCTCTTGGAAAAATTGTAAAATTTCACGAACGTTCGCGTGTTCGCTGTTGGTTCGTTTTTCTTTGCCGACAAAGAGTACGTCACACCCTCGTTTAGTTAATTTTTTTTATCCCTGGGCTTTGTGACCGTGTTCTTGTTGTTCTAATTACAATACTATGTTATTGTTATTATTATTTATGCGTAACTTAACCCGAACCAAACTCTCCTGCTAATACTCATTTATTTTCCTTTGCATCCTTGTTTCCGTTTAGGGTTTTGTGTTTTTTGGGGGCGTCTCGACATTAAATGTTCCGACGTAACTACGATCAAGTGCAACTCCCCGGTCAAGAGCAGTGTGATGAACCTCAATCGCTGGGATGGGGGGTGTGGAGAAGGGGGTCACCCAGTTGAATAAGGGATGGCGGTCATACAAGCTAGTGGTCCAGCCTTTGGGTTGCGGGGTTGGTGAATCACACAGACATCAACATGTGCCTGAGACACTCAACCCTGCGAGGGATACGGGTTGGTGGGGTTGTGAGGGATCGCCTAGTAGACAGCTGTACAGCCCAAGTAGGTTGTTGCCCTGTCGGTGTAGTGCGTAAGAGTTACACCGCCCCATACGAGTGGGTTTTCTCCAGGAACCCCACCCGCCCCCTGCAGATTTGTCCAAACGTCCCGAGCAGGACCCTCTCGAAAGCATGCCTCGAGACTCAGCCGAGGCGTTCACGTGTTAAAACAAAGGACTATTACGATCATTACTATTATTTCAGCGTTAGCGTTTGGTTCCCCCCCCCCAACCCCCGCTGCCTCCTCCTCCTTGCCTTGTGTGTTGTGTAGAAGCAGGACAGGCTAGAGGAGCTGAAGAGGCACATTGAGAGGCACAGGCACCACATACGAATGCTAGAGACGCTCTTGCGGATGCTGGACAACAGCACGATAGACGTTGACTCCATCAAGAAGATTAAGGACGACGTGGAGTACTACGTCGATTCCTCGCAAGACCCAGACTTCGAAGAAAACGAATTCCTTTACGATGACATCGACATGGAGGACATCAGTGAGTGCAACTTGACCACTTCCTTTTCGTCCTGCTTGTTCTTTTTTTTTGGTTGCTTTCGTAATCGTCGTTTGGCTTTGTGCGTTAATTTTATCCTGCGTGTTTGGTTCACTGTGAGAATGCAACGCGACCGCGGCACTTAGCCGTGAGTGGTTTTATCTTGTTGGCTCCTACAGGATGATGATGTTGATGGTGTAGTGGTGGTGGCCTTGACACCACGTAGTGATTTGCAGTGGTTCCTTAAATAATCTACCTTGTCTGGCTACCTCGGTGTGTGAAGAGCCCTTGTCAGCGTATCAGCCGCGTTCACGATTTGGCAATTAAAACAAAGTTTTTACCATGCGGTTACGTGACGTGGGAGCACGATACGCGCCCCGCAATTTATTTTCTTAACTCCCTCACTTCACTCCCTCCCCACACTCCTGTCCTCCCCACACTTGTCTACTTCCCAACACTCCTCACCTCCCCACACTCCTCCCCAACTCCTTCTCACCACGCTGTTCTCCCTACACTCCCTGTGCTCCTCCCCACACTCCCCCCTGTCCTCCCCATACTCCTTCTCACACTGCTCCCATTCAACACACTCCTCTCTTCCCCCAAACTCTTCTCTCCACGCTGCTCTTCCTTACACTTGTCACACGCCTTGCCTCAACCACACTCCTCCCCACACCTGTCTCCTGCCCAACACTGCTCCCCTCCTCCTTGCGCACTCTCCCTCCTCGTCGTCACACACGCATTCTCCTTCCTCCCCTCCGCAGCGCAAGCGGCGTTGATGGCGACATCCCCTGGCAGTAACAGCATCACGGAGGAGGATTCACTGCAGTTTAACAGCTCGCCAGCGTCAAGCCCCAGCAGCTCACCGCTCCCTGCCAGCCCCGGCGCCCTCCTGGCCATGGTACGTTCCATGCAACCCCCTGGCCCCACCCCGCGCCACCGTGTTATTTGCCTCGTCTGGTACGCAGGAGGTCGTGGGTTCGGTCCCGACCATGCTGACACCTGTTTATTTGGAGTTTGCGTGTTCTCTCTCTCTCCCTGTGGTGGCATGGATTTTTCTCCGGGTCCTTCGGTTCTTTTCTCCCTCCACGTTTAGAAACGTGCACTTAGAGAGTTATTTGGCGCTTGTAAATTTCCACGTGATGAACCAATTCGTTGCGCCATCACTTGTGGCCATGTCGCTTCTGAAAAAGAGCTACATAGCTCACTGGGCCTTAACCTGGTAAAATAAAGATTGTGAAAATAGTTCAGCTCCCCTCAAACGTCCAACACCTCTCCTCTCCAATGAAAAAAAAAATACACGTGCGCACAGGCAGTACTAAAAAAACCAAGAAGATTATGAATAACGGGTTGCGTTCCAGAGACCCGTTTGTTCTTAAGTCAATTTGTTCGTATCTCGTAACTCAATATTTTATCATACGTACAGTCAGTGTTACAAAATGTGGTTCATCTTCTTGGTTCTTTCGGTAAAGTCACGTAGAAGGGAAGTAATAAAATAATAAAAATAAAACATAATAAAACAATTCTCACGACGTTTCGGCCACAACGCAAGCAGCCATCCTCAGGCGAAGAATTGTTTTATTATGTTTTATTTTTATTATTTTATTACTTCCCTTCTACGTGACTTTACCGAAAGAACCAAGAAGATGAATCCCTGCAGTCACGAAAGCTTTAAATCGAAAAATGTGGTTCAACAAAAAAGGGAAGCGTTGCTAAAGTCATAAATAACAAAAAATATATACTGTACACTTGCTGTAATACATGCTGTACAGTAAATAAAACATTAAATGATGATGTTGATGGTAGTAGCCTTGACACCACAGAGTGATTTGCAGTGGTTCCTTAAATAATCTACCTTGCCTGGTTGTGTGATTTGGTAACATGAAATAAAAAAAACATCGTTTTATTTTCACTTACCTTGAGTCAGCCAGTTCACTTTTGTTGTGCATCACGCGGGATGCTGGGACTCATTACATCTCGCGGAGGATTGCTCCACCGAACAAAATAGTTCCTCTGTTCGTGACCACGACCGAATGTTCGCAATGTCTTATGGTGGTCCGTTGGTAAGCGCATTTGTTCATAAGTCGGACGTTCGTATCTCCGGGACTGCCCGTACCTCGTTACTCTCCCCATCTTCAAAGAAAATAATTTGCCTTAATCAAACGTTCGTCGCGGTTCCTGGGGTGACGTAGATTACAACTTGCTTCTTTTCACAGGAAAACCACGATGAGGAGAAGAGGAGTAAGGACTGCGAGATGACGCAGGTGGGGGTCACACTTTTTTCCATTTCAGTCGCGACATAAACAATTTGGGAATTTCGATTTAAAGCTTTTGTGACTGCAGGGATTCATATTCTTGGTTCTTTCGGTAAAGTCACGTAGAAAGGACGGCTGCTTGCGCTGTGGCTGAAACGTCGCGAGATTTTTTTAATTATGTTTTATTTTTCTTATTTTCTTATTTCCCTTCTACGTGACTTTACCGAAAGAACCAAGAATATAAATTTGGGAATCGAGTTCTGGTCGCCGGATTCATAGCGCAGTGCGCCCACCCACTGTACCACCACTCCACGCAAAACCTTTACTGTCATTATTATTACTTGACCAGTTGTAGGTGTTTACCGTCTACTGATTCGGTCGCAGGATCTGACCCTCCTGAAAATTATCGTCCAACTCGGCGTGCCTCTTCTGGGTAGACAAGAATAATCAATATTCAGCATGCCATTTCCACCCCCCACCCCCTCCGCCCTGTCACGCAGTCACTACCGAAACTGTTGTGCGTGAAGGCGAACCACACAAACCACGCGCCGCCGTCGCCCGTCGCCAGCCACCCCGTGGCGTGCCGGGGCACGGCCAAGAATGCGACGGTGCCCGGCACAGCGGGCAGAGGCTCGGCTCCTGCCCGGACCGTCAACTCCGCCAACTCCGCCGTTGTCGTTGCCGCCGCCGCCGCGATGTAAGCCCCCGTGCGCTTGGTGCACGCGCTTCGTATTTTGTACGCTTTCGCGGGATCGTTTATAGATTTTTTGCTCTTCGCTCGCTCTACCAGGGCGCCGGGAAAGCGTTTCAGGGCGGTGGGCAAGGGCACAGGCTGCAGCATGGATACCGTGCAGGAGAAATGTTTGAATGCGCGCCACACGACGTGAAGCAAATGCCTAACTAAACGCTGCATTGATGAGAGACTTGGATTTGTGATCCGATTATTTGTGTGTTGTAGCGGGTGGCGAGGGGGTGGGAGGTGGTGCAGAGCCATTGGTCTTGATTGGGAGGGGGTTATTGTACCCAAACGGTAGAGAGAACCACTGGTTTAGGGGAACTGTGCGGTCTACTGCCTCGTTCCGTGTCGTCTGTACCGTTCGTCTCGTTTGTTCCACGAAGTTCATTCTCACAATTGGCGTTTACTTTGACATTTGCATGTCACAAAAACATAATAACCTTCCGATTCTTTCGCGAGCTGTGATTTTGATCTGTGCGATTTCAGCGTAAGAATCGACTCGCTTGATCGTTACTTGCCTTACAGGTGCTTTAGGCTTGTCGGGCATCTGACGTGTATTAGTCGTGTTATGCATACACGTTGATTTTATGAAGATTGCCAATTCACGGTCACTAGTTGATTCAATTATCCTCCTTTGTCTCATTTGTTCTGTCTTGTTTTTATTGTTTTGTTTCTGTCTGTCTCGCTCGTAAAGTTTGGCAGTTTTGCATTCCGATTTCTAACCTATCGGTTCTCATGCGCGCTATGATCCGATGCGTACTGCGAACGCAAGAATCGACTTTTTCCATCGACGGCTCGATGCGCCTGTAACTCGGCTGACGCAAAAACCATCGCTCGTTCGGAGCACCGGGGGGGGTGGGTGGGGGAGCCCGTGTCAATGAAGGGTGCCATGCCGCGGTTGCGCTGCGCTTCTCTCGTGTCGACCAGGAACCACGTGGCACCGGCGCCGGCCACACCGAACCAGGGCTACGTGGTGGTGGTGGCGGTGGGAGCGAGCGCCCCGTGCGGCACAGCCGGTGGCACCTCCCAGCCCCGGCCTCCCGGCTCCGCCGTGGCCATGCCGAACACTCCCGCCAAACCGCCCAATGGCATCACGAGTGAGTGCGCCTCTTTTCGATTAAGTGCGTTTGTGCTCTTCGCCGCCGCTCGTCACCCGCAAGCGTGGCCTTCCGTGTTCGGCATCCATTTGCGACGGCTTTTCCCGCCGCCTTCCCGAGCGCCGCAGTGGGGCACCTTCAGGAGTCGAAGTGAGGGACATATGACCTCACTTCGCTGAACTTTAACCCGCGGTGGGGCGTGGTTTTTTTCGTGACGCCGATAGAATTCGTGCTCGGAACGCCACCTGACCTTGCAAAGGTCGCACTTGAGTTTTGTCTAAAAATCAAATGCTTTGTTGATTTCACGCCGCGGAAGTGCATCGTGGGAGGTGAACGACAGATAGCGACCGCCCCCCCCCCACCCCTCCTTAGCTTCAGACAGAGGCGTCGCTGCAGAGGAATTCTGCAGCGTCGGCGTCTTTGGCTTCACCAGCTCGTGCGTTATAAATGGGGTTGTGCCGGGAGGTTCTACTCGCGGCTTTAAATGATTTCTTCATCCAAAACAACGGGGGAGTGTCCTTGAAGAGTTGATAACCGACATGTATTTACGTTAACCTAATGGAGAATACATTTACGATCCACTTTCGATCATACTTATTATGATCTCTCCCCCACACATGGTTACGTAATTAACTGAACAGTTCGTGCTTTTCTCGTCCACACAACCCTTTCCGAGACGTCTACAAGTTGCGGGGTGGCGTGCCCCGTTCACCGCCGAATCTCAGAATGTGCAAGCGGCTCCTTGTTAATTTTATTCAGGGAGGTGTAGTAGCGCCGTTGGTTTTGAAGACATTTTACTCACCGCAGAGAACCGTAGCGACACGACCACACTCTACGGCCGCTGGCGCCAGACAGTGTCGCACGCCCTCCCGCATGGCCTTGTGGGAGGATCGGTACCGATGAAGTTATTTTATTATACTTTTTCTTCCGGTTTCGGAATTGGAAGAAAAGCTGATGATGTACACGTATGGCATCGGAACGGGAAGGGGTTAATACTCTCTGGGCATTGATGTTCGTGGGTTATCAACATTTTTTACAGGACACCCGGCACATGTTGAGCCCTGTCTTGAAGATGACTCGATTGTACCGTAATAGAGGTTTTTTTTGGGGTTAGATCGTGTAGGTATGAATATGTTGTTAAACCCGCCACCACCAGACACAGCCAATTAGTAAGGTTTGTCACGTAAACAAAAGATGCCAATTAGTTACTAGTTCAGCACACCGGTGTGTTGGAGAGTAAACCCACAACATTTACAAATGGTTAATATTGGTCGCGAAAGCCTACGTGTTAAACTCGATTGTACCGACACGCTTGTTTATCCCGCCTCGTTTTCCCCTTTCTCCACCCGCATCGGTTCTCAGGCTACAGCGCCGTGGTTGCGGAGGGAGGTAACCTGGAGCCATCGCAGTCTGTGAACAACAGCAGCAGCAGCAGCAACAACATCGGCAGCAGCAGCAGTAGTATCAGTAGCAGCAGCGGCGGCAGCAGCGGCACAAACAGCGGCGGCAGCAGCAGCAGCAGTAACGGCAGCGAACACACGCAGCTGCCCAGCGCGGCGCAACCTCCGCTGTCTACCGCCCCCTCACCCAGCACCGGGTACTGAGTCCCAGATGTAACTCCCTGCCAGCCATTCCTCACACTCGTGGGGAACGGCGCTTAACGTCGTCGAAGGGGTTGGTGTGAAACGGGTGGATTTAGGTAAATTTGGAACTTGACGGGCTTTTGTATGTTAACGTGCACTGTGCGGAATAGGGGGTGGGGGAACGGGGGGGGGGGGGACCCTGCTGAGGAGACGCGATAAGTCGAAACCGGCACAGGGTTTGCTAGCAGCTGTTGTTGTCAACCACGTACACTGTACAGAATGGCTGCATAGTTCCTATGTGCCGGTCACATGCAACACACACTGGTGAATCCGAGACAGTTGGCCCTTGCACTCATAA
Organism: Lampetra fluviatilis; assembly: GCF_964198595.1. Classification (NCBI taxonomy): domain Eukaryota; kingdom Metazoa; phylum Chordata; class Hyperoartia; order Petromyzontiformes; family Petromyzontidae; genus Lampetra; species Lampetra fluviatilis. The sequence goes on along the minus strand of NC_136279.1, from coordinate 19,346,873 downwards.
TTATCGATGCGCGTGTCGTGGGTGCAGGAATCTGTAGTAGATCAACGGATACTATTTGTTACATCTCTTGTCAGTAGCTAGCAAGCAAGTGTGCAGGAGGTGCAACTTGCACCAGGGCCGAGGTGCCCGTGCTACCAAGAGGGTTGGAGATAGGACGGCGGGAGCCATGCCATTCCTTGTTCTTGCTGCGTACCGAGGCCCATGCCAACCGCGTTTTTGCCACCGTCACTCGGCAATTTTCCCTGGCCGCTGTTCCGAGGTAACGGAGCCTAACGACCTCCTCTCATTCCCCCCCCCCCCCATTCCGTGCACAGCACCAGCGAGTACTCGTCGAGTTCAGGGCTGCCGAGGCCACCCAGCGGTAACGCCACCCTTCCTGCCACAAATAACAGCAGCGGCGCCAGCAGCAGTAGCAGCGGCGCCAGCAGCAGCGCCAGCAGCAGCGCCAGTGCACCGTCACCGCCGGCCACCCCGGCGACTCCGGGCACCATCATCGCCACGGCCGCCGTGACGGTGACGGCGACGCTCACCGTCACCGTGACGCAGACGACGACGGCGGCGGCGGCGTTCCACGACGTTGGAGCGAGCGTCGCGGCGTCGCTACCTGCGCTCAGCAACGGCCCGCTCGCTCACTCGCCTTGCGACGCCAAGGTGGGGGCACGCGCTCCGGCTTCCAACCATTTAGAGATTTACAAATTGGGGGCGGGCCGGGGGGGGTTATTGCTGTGTTCGGTCACCAATGCCAATACCCGCCATTCGCCACTTAGCGACGGTGACGTCACCATGGTGCCTGTGCCAGGCCAGGTGCACTTTGAGCCCACGTGAAGTGTCGAAGGCTCGCTGACCGGAGATCACGGGATGGACCCAGGTGCCATGGGTTGACTGACTGAGATGACCGGCAAAGGCACCAGCTGTGTCCCCTGCTGTGCCAACTTGGTGTATTTTAGCCGCCCGGCGCTCCGCTCGTTTTTGTCAGCGTCGCTCCTCTGCCCTCCTTTGTTTGCCCGCCATTATAGCTCACTAGTGACATCACCGCTCCGTTTAATTGAAGCGTATAGGAGTGACGTCAACATGAACTCACTGAAACATGATGACGCATCTGACCGTAACTTTCAAGTCTTTTTTTTCTAATTTTACGAAGCTTCCAAGGATGTATCGGACAGCCTGGGACGCAGAGGCTAGGAGTATATTAAATAATTATAAGTTACAACCCTTTTGTTGAGCTACTGCTGGATGAAGATATCCCCATACCATGACGGACAATACTTGCCAAGCTGGTCAGTCTCCGTCGCGTCTCCTGTCCAACTTTTTTAGTCAGATCTCAATATTCTGCACAGGCCCACCGCTTCCGTTGTTGGCATTGCCAAATCTTGAGAAGTTGTGGTTGCTGCAGGGCATCTCAGGAGATGTGATCCATGGTTTGCTTCTCCTGAAAAGCACATAGGTCGGTTGTGCAGCAGAAGTGCACCACCCCCCCCCCCCCCATGATTTCATCTACCGAAACCCACTCTTAGCCTATTTCGGCTCCGCCATGTGAGCCATTCGGAATTGGAGCCAGACGCGAACTCCTCACTGGGGGTGATTCCTCACCGGCTCCATTCAGCAGCTTTGTCGCTTGATTTTTCGCATTCTTTTTGCCAGAGGAAAGTTAGGGCAGATTCCGGTGAGCTGTTCAGCGTTGGTTGGTGAAGGCGAAGAGGCCCAGCACCGGTGATGATGTTACTCTTAGCCAGCGATGATAGCCGTGTTCAGGAACCGTGCTCGGGATTGCCAGGGTCATAGCGCAGTGCGCAAACCAGTGCGTCCGCGCTCCACCTTCGGCGCGTATATTACAAGATCAATTTGTCGTCGAGGTTGCGTTTTTTCCATGTAAGTTTATTTAAAATCGCCTTCCTGCGTGGTGTTGTACGTTGACATTTGTTGACGAAAGCGTAATTATAATTTTTTCTCTTCCCCCTACCCCGCGACCGTCTCCGCCAATCGCTCGCACATGGCGCTCCAGAGCCCAAGCCCCGAGCGTCTGAGCTCACCGAAGAGCTTGGCGGCGCACATTGTGGTGAGCGCCGGCCTGGAGGAGCAGGTGCACTCGCTGCACCTCAACCACAGCGGTGAGAATGCGGCGAGCCAGATGACGCACCCACTCGCGAGCGATGGTACAAACAAGTAAACCGTGTGGGCGAGCGAGCGACTGACCGAGCGATCGATCGATCGAGAGAGCCTGGAGTCTCCACCATCACACACACACAAGAATGTAACACTCAAAGGTCCACGCAGACAAGTTTCACTTGCTTTGCTACCGGCTTACACTCACGCTCGCAGCACAGCAGGTTTGGCTGCTCCGCCGATCTTTATGAGATCCTTGCACAAATTATTTAATAACAAATTGCCTTAGCTCCTATTCAAAGTGTTAATGAAACTGTAAACTATAAAAAATTTACTATTTTATTTTACTAGGTAAGGCCCTCTGAGCTACATAGCTGTTTTTCAGACGTGACCTGGCCACATGCGATGATAGTTCAACGAATTGGCTGATCACGTGGAAGTTTATAGCAGCCAAATGCTCTGAACGCGTGATGTTGATTCTCAATGGGGAGGGAAAAAATGGAGGAACCGGAGAAAGATTCATGCGACCTTGGGGAGAGAGAACATTCAAACTCCAAACACACAGCAGGCGTCAGGGTCGGGATCGAACCCACGACCTCCTGCATACCAGGCGAGGTAGTTAACACCTTGCCCCACTGCGGTGCCCCAATTAACAGCTTTTCACTTCGGGTGTATTTTTTGTATGTTGCTGGATCAGACGCTCGTGTGCCACTACGCACGGCCGTGACATTTTCCTCGTGAAACTTCACTGCCCGTGCCCTGTCTCCCCCTGCCTCCCCCTGCCCCCCCCCCAGAGCTGCTGCTGGAGGAGGAGTTGGAGACGCCGCCGCCGCCGGTGGTGCTGGACGGCGAGGGCTCGGACGCGCCGTCCCCCGGCGTGGAGGTGGCGACGGTGGAGGCGAGGCTGCAGCCCGTGATGGGCGTCTGCCCGCTGGCGCCCGTGCCTCTTGTCAAGGAGCTGCTGTACCAGCAGGCCATGCTGGAGGCGGTGTGGCATCACATGCCGCACCCCTCCGACTCGGAGAGGCTCAGGTGAGGGTCGATTTCACGCCTCTTGAAATTTCCCCCCCCCCTCCCAACCATAACCCATCGGGCTAAGAAGCAATTTCCACATTTACAGACAAGCTTGAATTGTGTTGTAGAATTACATTCGCACTGCAACTTCAGTGATTTTATTTAGTCAGTCGAGGTGGTGCTGTTGTGCGTGTGTGATGGGTGGAGCGGTTCGTGCACCGCGGTGCAAACCCGGCGACCCGAGTTGATGATGAATATCTGAGCCGGTCCCAGGCCTCCCCTAGGTGGGCACAGCCTCTTGCAGTGTGTATATTATACAGCGCAATGTGTACCTGGTGCAGTGTGTAAACATCAGCACTGGGCTGGCAAAAGGCGGCCGGGCGTGGTGCTGTCCCACACCAACCCTCTTTTGTGCCGTGTCGGCGTTCATGTAGGTGCCATTCGCTAACAGCATTTGCGCCAAAAGTTCGTGAGAGGCCGCATGGGGGATCTCTGTCTTGTTGGCTCTATTGGCCCTGTCGTGTAAAAGTGGAAGTGCTTGCCTACTGCTAAATTGTGCGCACAAGTGCATTCTTGCACAGGCATGCTGCAGGGGCGCTGCTGGTGAAATGTTAGCTGCCTCGCCTGGTATGGAAGAGGTCGTGGTTTCGGTCCCGACCCTGACACCTTTATATTTTGAGTTTGCGTGTTCTCCCCGTGGTCGCGTGGACTTTTCTCCAGGTCCTGCGGTTTTTCCCTCCCTCCACATTTCGAATCAACATCACGCCTTCAGCTTATTTCGCTGCTTTACATTTCCACATGATGATAAGCCACTTCGTTGAGCTGACATTTGTGGCCAGGTCGCTTCTGAGAAAGAGCTATGTAGCTCAGTGGGCCTTACCTGGTCAAATATAAATAAGTTCAGCCTTAGCGTGTAGCTGCTCTTGCGTGCATGTATTCACGCAACGTGTCCGCGCATTCGTCTATTACTCGACGGTCGATGGCATGGCCCGGTTGCCACGGGCCCTGGTTGCGAGAAATGAAATGGGGCCCGCCCTCCCGTCCAGTTTCATATCCCAGCGTCTGGACACTCGATCCACATCCATGTGGCCCCCGCCCGTGCCTGCTCCTCTCACAGGCATTACCTGCCCAGGAGTCCGTGCCCCATACCCGTGTACCACCAGCCCGCTCTGCCTGGCAGCTACGATTCCCTCGACTTCTACCAGCGCCTTTCCACCGAAACCCTCTTTTTCATCTTCTACTACCTGGAGGTAAAGTGCCGTGACTGCCCCCTCCCCTGTCCACGCTGTGCCGATGGTCTCGGTCGGATTCTAACGGGAAACCGGTTTTAGGACAGCTGTGCACGATAGCTTTTGGGCTCTACGGTGGCGAGGTGTTAACTACCTCGCCTGGTATACAGGAGGTCGTGGGTTCGATCCCGACCCTGACGCCTTCTGTATATTTGGGATTTGCACGTTCTCCACGTGGTGGTTGCGTGGATTTTTCTTCGGGTCCTCCGGTTTTTTCTTCCACATCTTAGAATCAACATCGCGCGTTTAGAGTATTTGGCTGTTATAAAATGTCCACGTGACGACAAGCCACTTCGTTGGGATGTAATTCGTGATGGTCAGGCCGCTTCTTAAAAAAGCTATAAAGCTCAGTGAGGCCTTACGTGGTAAAATATATTTTTTATATATATATAGTTTATTGGGTTGAAAAGCGCGCAATGTTTGCCACGAGCGATAGCAATACAACGCGACGTTGACGACTGCATAAAAGGTGAAACTGGTTTCAGAATCATTAGAATCTTTATTCACCCTGGAGGAATCTGACAAGCCGTGAAGCTCTTTTTCACAGATGTCCAGTCGGGGCGGGTCAGAAAGTTACCAAAGCAACAAACGGTACAAAAAAACGATAGGGGGTACAAAGTATAGGAAAGCTAAGCAAGGAACTAAATATAAGTAAATAAACAGTACAAATTGCGTAAGTACATCAATTCCTGTCGATTTTTCAGCACCAAATGCAATCTTGGGCAAGGCAGAAAAACAAAAAACCGTCCCAGACCACACCAACCAACACAGTCCCTCATTTAAATTGCAACATTTACATTTCACGTCGCATGGCATGACTATACTGCCCTAATGCTCCCTAACAGATCAAATTCAGGTTTCTTTATCTTCACGAGGTGAGGACTCAAGAGACCGTTTTCTTCTCGTTTGTGCGGGTGACCTGGCTCACCAAACTATGTAATTATAGTGGCACGGATATCATTGTTGTTGTCATATGGGGTAGCGGGAAAATGCAGCACAGACGATCCCAAAACAGCGTGAAACCTGAACGGAGTTGTCGTGTAGATGGAGCCATGGCGGTAGTGGTTTTGGTGGTGATGATAGAGGTCGTGGCAGTGATGGAGGTGGTGGTGGTGGTTTTAGAGGTGGCGGTAGAAGTGGCGGTGGTGCTTGTGGCGCCTGCAAGGCATTGTGGGTCGTGCATGCTCTGTAGGGCACCAAGGCGCAGTACTTGGCAGCCAAGGCCCTGAAGAAGCAGTCGTGGAGGTTCCACACCAAGTACATGATGTGGTTCCAGCGGCACGAGGAGCCGAAGACCATCACGGACGAGTACGAGCAGGTAGGTAGCACTGCACACTCGCTCGTTGCTTACACACTCGCCGACACATTTCCAGGCTTACGTGCTCACGTGCACGCTGACCCACACACTCGCAGGCTTGCACACTTGCTTACAGGCTCACCGACACACTCACTCCCAGGCTTGTACACCCGCTTACATGCTCGCTCTGTTTCCCGCTCACGGCCAATACCAGTGACGATTATCTGAGCCGGTCCTGGGCCTCCCCTAGTTCTACTCGGCCATAAATGAGTACCTGTCGTGATGTGTGGACATCGCCACTCGGGAGACAAAGGCCGCGCAGGCCTTCATAGGTGCTCGCTTAACATCACTTGCTCCAGCAGTCTTATAAAGGCTGTACGGGGGGACCATTTTGTCTTTGTTGTGTCTCTGCACAGGGTACGTACATTTACTTTGATTACGAGAAGTGGGGCCAACGCAAGAAGGAAGGGTTCACCTTCGAGTATCGCTACTTGGAGGACCGCGACCTGCAGTGAGAGGGCTGCCACGACCACCAGGAGCGATGGTGGGGGGGGGGGTGACTCTCTCGCTGGGCGGGTGGCGGTGGTGGTGGAGACACCGAGGGTTCAACTTGACCCTCATCCCCTCCTCAACCCCCACCCAACCTCGGCTAACCCCCCACCCTTCTGTTCTCCATCAGTGAAACGCCGCTCCCGCTCAAAAAACAAATCTTCGAATTCCAAACCTCCATCATCCCATAAAGGACAGTAAACCAAGGGTCTTGTAAATCGTGTATTTTGCATCTTGATTATGCATACGTTGTCGTATGGCCAAGAGGGAGAGAATTTTCCTGTGATCATGTACAGTATTGGTTATAAACTTAACGATGTGCAAGCGTTTCGGAGCGCTTGTGATACGAAATAAAAAAAGTCTTCTTTTTCAGGGGCCGCTGTTGCGTCTCGTTTGTTCCCTGCCCGTGCGCCGCTGGCGTTTGCGTCGTGGGTTGGATCAACTCCCGGGCGTCGTGAACGACTTGCCCGGTCACGGAGCGTGAAAAACCCGACGGGCCTAAGCCCCTCGGTGTGTACGTAGCAGTAGTCGTAGTAGTGTGGAGTAACACGTCCGCCGTGGAGATGGAGCGAAGAAATCGGTTCGTCTGCAGGTGCCCGGTTGACTTATTGCGTCGCAGGATCACGAGAGGTGCCGGTGGCTCGTGGAGGGATTCATCCCAGCGGTGCATTGACCGTGGATGATGATGATGATGGTTATACAAAGCAAACCGTGAGCATCACCTAGAGGAAAGAAAATTTTTTGAAGAAAATCGCAATCCATATTTTAGTGCAGATCACATTTCGGTTTCCAGGAAATATCCTTGGTTATTGGCCACTTTTCTGCCAAATATGTGCAGAAACTACCTTTCTGCCTGCAAGTGAGTTAAGCCTGGATTTTTTTTTACGCAGACTTGCTCGCATTATTTTTCTCTCCCAACTTCATAAATTTGCAACCTGTTTACGGAACACGTGAGACGTTAGGAAAACTCTCAACTCTTGCACACTGCCAAACTCGTCATGTTGAACTCTGCCTCAATGCTCTCAACTCCCATCAGCTAGCTAAAAACGCCTCCATATTCCAATATATCTGTATAAAAAGCCAATAGATGCTGTTGTTATGCTCGCAACGCTTCACGCAATTTTCGCCAGCTCCTGCCGGGCGGAGATCTTCGTTTTCGCGCCCGCCGTCCTGACACCGAAGTCAAATGATCCGTCTCCCAGTGGCGAGCAAATCTGTGCGCCCAAGAGCCTCTCGCGCAGCGTGTGGGGGTGGGGTTAGGGGGCCTTCCTCGAGCAGTCGACAGAGCCAAGAGGTGCCGTGCCGTTTGCCTCTTGCAGCAACAGTCGCAGCTCTTGACGGGCCAAGGTGAAACCCAACAAGTATAACCCGTAAAAACAAAGTTTTTCACTATAAATCCTTTATATGCGTGGCGGCTAGAGTCCTCTCGTCCTCTGGCTTCAGATGGCTGCCACCTATGGGTCAGATGATTGCATTGCACCATTAAGCAATTGGTAATTAAATATAATATTTTTGTCCTAAAAAGTGTTAAATTTTGGAAAAAATTTTCACGAACATTAATTGTCACGCACAACGAGTCTGTGTGGAAAATGTCAGCTCGATTGGATCACGGGAAGTGGGTTAAAAAACGACCGAAAGATTTGCACGGTCGTAAGCAAGCAAGCGAACTTAATATAAAGGATTTAAAAAGACAGTTGCGGGAAATGCGCAAATCCCAAATTTTTTTTTTAAGCTTGATAATTTTTTAATGCTTGTTAAAATGTTAATAGCTCAGCTTATTGAAGAGTATATTGAGTACATTGATTATATTGACGTAGTTTATGTTTAGTTTTTTCACATCGGTTTATTGTATGGTAGTAGGGTAGTTGCAGTTTTTTAGCGTCAATATACTAAATTCCTCTGTTGATATGTAAACTCCTTTGTCAAGGCGCTCTGCTCCTCCCACACAGCTTAAAAATACGCTGCCAAGCTTAGCGGTGTTCATTGGGACGCTGTCTTTCCGACAGCTCTGTTCTTCACCTGAGGACGGCTGCTTGTGTTGTGGCCGAAACGTCGTGAGAATTTTATTGTTTTATTTTTATTATTTCCCTTCTACGTGACTTTACCGAAATAACCAAAAATACCCATTTGCTTCGTCAACACTTCGGCTTATTTCGCAGCCCCACGAAGGTGGCCGCCATCTCCTGGTCCTGAGCTTAGTGCCACCGATCCTAAAAGAAAGTAGTCCTACGGTTGCCAAGGATTTACGCAATCCACATCTCTTGGGTTAACTAAAAGAAGGAAACTTTAATTGAGGGTGGCAGCCTTCGCGCGGCCCACTCTGTTAAGTGAGAATTCACGACGAATTCAATCAACGCGACGACCGAACATCGATCTTCCACCGGTCTCCAGAGCAACAGCAACGCTTGTGGTGACTGGCGTTCAATAAAAAGCAGTGTTTCTGTTTTTTCATTTGCAGATTTATTTTTACATTAACGTTACAGTACGGTAGAAATACAATACAGCGGGAATTACATAAAGTGACGACGTTTACAGAAGCCGCGCTGCGCAACTATTTCATCCAGCGACGTGAAGTGGTGGCCCCCTTTGGATCGCCCGTTTCCACTTTTCGGAAGGTGAAACAGAATCTCAAAGTGCACCCAGGAGTGTGGTCAAGCCACGTTCATGCCACGTAGCCGTGACATCGATTTGCATTGTGTAAATATGAGTGGGCACGAAGGTGTGCCCCTCTTTGTGGTACCCTCTGTAAATACACCAGCTCGTTTATTAATACATCGGCAGACCTGAACCACACGTGTAAGTTGGCGCAGAGAGTTTTGGCACCACGGACACTTTTCACACCGTTAATACTTCACAACGAGAATATGCAACCAATTTTGAGTTTAGTGCGGGGGGCAGCGGGCGGGGGGGGGTGTAACCTTGGCTTGCACTCGTCCCAAAATGTTTAAACTTCCTCGAGATGGGGCTCGAACCTTCGCTATCCGTACACCGAAGTGGTTTGACGGTGGCTCGGCGCACGCGAGACCGCCACGCCGAACCCATGAGTACGGTTGCATTTTTGGCCACGAACATTGCACAGGAATTCAAAACATTTCCATGAAAACGACTGCTGGACAACAAGCTGCGATCCTGCGATTGGCACAAGTGTTTTCCCTAACCATGAGTATACACGCAACCACACACGCTCAAGCGTGCGAGTGTTTCGTGTGTGCGTGTATCGCTGGGTTTACGTTGAGAGAATTATTGTTGCTTAAAGAAGTGGTTTATTTTCGAATAAGCGGCTTTCGAAAATATATAGATAGCTTATTTTTTGGTTTAAACCTGCTTTAATACTGTATATATTTTTGTATTAATCCATTTAAGACTGAAAACATTTAAAAAATGATTTTTGTTAATACAAATTAAGTTATTTCGCATCTTTCAGTTTGGAAACCCATTGCAAATGTTTATACAGGTATGAGGGCGTGTGTGCACGTGTGTTCATATTCCGCGCGTCGATAAAGCATGTTCATTTTTTGTTTGCAGGAACACGAACAGCGCGGCTCCGAGTACGAATAACGGGAGAGGCTACGATGAGGATCGTTTCCGGAATCGTTGACCCCCCCGTTGTTGAACAATCGTTGGGCTGTTAAGTCACCCATGAACGATTAACACAGACACCGCCACGCACATAGCTTAGTTCTGACCGCTGAACACATACAACTATATATATTTTCTTTTTAAACGACAGACTTGTATTTGATTACATTTGTCTAATTTAGGAGAAACGCCAACATACAAAAAGGTCGTATTTTTGCCCGACCCCTCCTTTACAACATTTTGAAAGCTCAAAACGAGAACAACCCACAAGTGGAAACCCATTCGTTGTACCGAGTCAACATGAGGAGTGTCCCTCCTGGACTTGGCGCAGGATTGCCCCGACGTTGAGTTTGTGGCTGTGAGTTTGAATCCTTTGAGCATCTTTCGCAGCACCGAACGTGGCCAACCCCGCTAATCGGAGGTGCGGGTGGAAGGACAACAAACTAAACGCACAAAAAAGCAGTTCCAAAGACGTGAGTTGGTCAATCTGGTTGATTCAAAAGTGCATAGCTCCTGGCGACTTCCTAATATCGGAGAAGAAAGAGCGTTCCAGACGGCCGCTGAAGCGTGCTTGAAAGCGCGCACCGTGTGCTGTACCATCGTCGGTTCTAACGCGTGCGAACGTCGCGCGGTTGCCAAACGCATTGCGCGTACGCGAGACCGACGCTGGCGTTTTGCGCGACGGGCAGAGGCTCGCGGAGCATTGCAGAGCGTAAACAAGAAAAAAGACGCCAAGAAACTGAAGAGGTGAACAGAAACGAAGCTCGCACCGCAGCAAAAGAAAAAAAACAGCTGACGCACGACCCTGCAGAGGAAGAACCCACTTCGTTAGAATATCGGCGGCACAAAAATAAATAAATAAACACTTATCGCTCAAACTAGTCCCAAGAAAAAAATTATTGCTCAAACGAGCGGTGAGTCGGTGTTCACATCCCGTTGCAGCCCTGAGCCTGTGGTGGAAATTCCACGTTCCTTTTGGCAAGGGCGAGTCTCTCCCGTCGGGTAAACTCCTGTTTGACTTGCCCGCAGAATGGTACTCATTTTTATCAACCCCAAAGGGATGATTGGCTGAGTTAACCTCCACCCCCACCTCAAACCAGATTGGAAGTCGTTACCTTCAGATTGCGCTAAGCAACCGGATGTCGAATCGCGTCTTATCGCCACACGCGAAGATAATAGCGGAGCTGCACAATCGATGATACTGTGCGGTGTTCAGAGGTGATGGTTCCCACTTGAAGGTTGTTCTCTTTTTGGAAACTTTTCATGTCGAGCTCGGGGGTGCGGGTCCTTACGTCCGTGTGTGTGGTGCATGGATCGGTGCTACTTGATTCCTCGAGCACAGAAGGCTTACAAACTCGGACCCCCTACACCTCGTACCAGAGGTGGGACAAAGTCATTGTTATGCAAGTCCAAGTCGAGTCGCAAGTCATCAAATTCATGACTCGAGTCTGACTCGAGTCCAAGTCACATGACTCGAGTCCACATCTCATAGGTGGGACAAAGTCATTGTTATGCAAGTCCAAGTCGAGTCGCAAGTCATCAAATTCATGACTCGAGTCTGACTCGAGTCCAAGTCACATGACTCGAGTCCACATCTCATAGGTTGGACAAAGTCATTGTTATGCAAGTCCAAGTCGAGTCGCAAGTCATCAAATTCATGACTCGAGTCTGACTCGAGTCCAAGTCACATGACTCGAGTCCACACCTCTGCCTCGTACGATTAAGCTCGCCCAATGCCGATGTGCGATGTGCGATTCCGGACTGAATTTGCGAAAACCCAAGTCCGAGACAGATTCACCGACTTCCACAAGAGGTTGGGTGTCTGAATGCCAAGCCCACACTCGCCGTGAATTCGAATCGCTTTCCCCAGTCGAGCGTCGTCTTGGTTTCACTCTCAATCACGCACGAGTTGTTGAGTCCTACTCCCATTTAGAACGTCGCGTGGTGTTTGAATCGTTCAATTCTGCAAATGGCATTGTTGTCGAAGATTGGTTTTACACCGTTGAATGATGCCGTGAGCACCGAAAGTGAAACTTCGAGTAAGAAAGGTGGCGGGGGGGGGGGCACCGGGTTCATTGCCAGTGGTTGAGGGCTTCGGTTTGGGATTTGGTCGTGGTAAGGACCACGGGTTTATCGACACGTCAGAGTACGTGTACGGTTAGGGTCTGGTCGGTTAGTGGCGCTGAGGGTTATGAGCAGGGCAGGGTTTTGTTTCGAGAGCGAGGTTCGGGTGTTGAGTTGACGGGCGTGCTTAAAGGGTTCGAGGTACAGCGAAGAGCTTGGTGAGTTGCTACGGCTCAGGGGGTCTTCGTAAATCGCCTGGTCCCTCATTCATTGCCTCGGATAATAATAATAATGCAATTTATAACGCGCGCAAATTTGCGGACGTAACGGCCGCAACTCAGAGGCGCGGAGCCAAGCTCAGAGTCGCTCGAAAGCACGTGGTTATAGAGGTGAGTTCTTAAGTGTCTCTTGAAGGAGGCGATTGAGGTGATGCTGCGAATGTGCAGAGGGGTGATTGCGTTCCAGACTGTTGGGGCTGCCACCGAGAAGCGGCGCATAGACGTGACCATCCTGGATCTTGGTATCAAGAGGAGGTCGTGAGTCGCACTGCGCAAGGCATCTGCCGTGTGCCGAGCTGCAAGTCGTCAATAATGAAGAAAGGTACGGCGGGCACTTCAAACTCCGCCTCTTCACGTTCGGTGTTCATGGCCGACCCCCTTTGCGGGTACGAGCGTCCTACTTGTTGTTTTTGTTGTTGTTTTTGGCATGTTGGGTGCGACACGGCGAGCAAGCAGGTGACAGCGGCGTTGTCACAAATGGCTCGACGTGAATCGTCGACACCGTGAGACATTGATCGGAACAAAAGCAGACGAAGAAGATCACATCATCAAGGTCGCGTTGCGCAACATCGCTCGTTTCCACAGGTCGGTTCGTCGTACAGGCGACACGTTTCGTATGTTTGTCGTGTTCGAATGTTTTTTTCACGTCGATTGAGAAAATCAATATTTCTATGTATATTTACTCGAATGTCACTACGTGCGCGCGTTTGCGGTTATGAATGTAAGCGACGCGGAAGGGATATTCAAGGCGACGAGTTCCGGGGGGACCATTTCGGGGGGGGGGGGGCAGGGGGGGGGGGCTGCTTGACCCGAGGGTTCAGAGTGGACGCTGACAGACCGTCCCGACAACGTCTCCCGTCATCGTCGTGAGTAGCGATTCCAGATCGTCGGGCATGCAATGATTCGCCCGCCAGCCGACGCAGAAAATTGTCACGATCGTGGTTGACTCGAGACTCCAATCTTCACTCCTTGCCTCGCTTGCGGTCTCGTTCGTTGTTGTCATTCTGTCTCGTTCCCTTGCGTTAAGCCTAGCATGTCTCAATTAGCAGTATACTTTGCATATGATTTGCATACATCAGAAAATGATCGACTTTTGCTTTTGCAGGCACGATTCGATTTCGCGAACTGCATGCCATCGGCGTTAAAAAGCAATCAATTGCGGACGTGTCGATTATTATTATTATTGAGTCGTTACGTGCCTAATTAAAAATGCGTAGAAAGTTATACCCTTTGCTCCCTTTAAGCGTAACAACACTAACAACGGCGCACAGAACGAAAGACGTCAAAGTACTTTGACAACGCAGAACAGAACACGTCGTGTGGACATATTAGAGGCATATAAGCTTGCGCAGGAATTAAAAATAGCTGCTCGCAAACGACACTTGTCCCGAAGTGAGCGTCCCCCGGAGCTTTGGAAGGGCAAGGGTTGAAACTCAACAATCTCCTGAGATATGGGGCGGTCAGGAGATGGTCAGTACAGCAGGCGTGGCTTGCTGACCTGTCTGTACGGAGTCTAAAAAATTGAAATATTTCCCCTTGAATTGGGTGGTGAGTTTTTTTTTATTTATTCCAGGTACAGTAACACCCCGGTGGGTTTACGTTCCCTGAAATGTGCGATGACGAATCTCGAAACGGCGTCAAATCGCAACGACTTACGGGGGGTGGGGGGGGGCAGTAGGGGAGGTGGTGGTGGAGGCGAAGGATGAGGCGACGGATACACGAGAAGGGACGAGGCGATGCCATCAGCGTTGGGGTCGTTGTGGGCGCAGATCGGCGACGCACGTGTTTGCCAAACGACGTGAAAGATGGGGGGGGGGGAGACACGTAAACATCGGGGTGTCACTGTACACTCTGATTTCCTCCAAACACGGGAGTGGAACATTGCTGAACGCGTCGGCTGCGCAAGCCTCACGGATGCTCTTGCCCCGGCTGTATATTTTTTGGTCACCCCAACCCCTTTAGCTGTGGGCCTACGTTCATGTGTACAACAACAACAAAAACGAATTAAAAAAATATTTTAAAAAAGGCATTTGGTCAAACACCCTAATGTAGCAGGACCCTCTTGAAAAATAAAAATCTGTTTTGAGACTCGGTGAGGCTTTTCTGGGTGTGTAAATGACATTATTATCATCATCATCAGAGGAGGTCACGGGAGGTCAGAGGCTGTTAGGGGGCTTGCGTGGCTCATGCGCACGCGAAGCCCCCCCCCCCCCCTCCTCCCCGTGACATTGCAAACCCGTATGACTCCACAAAAAGAAAAACCACACATTGGACTCGGCGTAAATCGGCACGTCGTTCCTGCCCCCCCCCCCTGCTGCCCCCGGCTCCCCCGTAGCGCCGACAAAACACCGACGCGAGTGAGCGACCACGTCCATTTGAAGCTACGCGAATTAAACAAAAATAAAGGTGCGTTACCGTAACCGTCACTCGTCATAAACGATGCATATGAACGAAGTATATTCAAGTATAAGCACCGCAATGTGTGTGTGTGTGAGAACGTAACGTAAAGATTGCTTGTGTAATAGTTTAATGCACAATATTTAGCAACGCTAAAATAAACTCTCGCGCGCGCGCGCTGCACGGACGCTAAGCGACGACAAGCCGCCGCTTCATCCCCCGTCAAAGTGAACGCCCTTCGTGATGCACCCCGCTTCCCGTCCGATCTCGGAAGCCACAGCGAAGCGGGGGGGGGGGGTTTGAACCCCGCTAAGTACTCGGACGGGAGACCGCCCGGCTCGGCTGGCTGGGGCTGCCCCTTGCCTGCGGACGCCGGGGTGGGTTTTTTTGGGAGGGGGGCGGGATTGTGTTGCGCGGTGGGCCAGGAGATGGCAGTGATAACGCACTGGATTCGTGACTCCGTCTGTGCGGAGCTGAACTCCGGTTTCCTCTCACGCGGAATTTGTTCCGCAACTGGTCCTGCAACTGGTCCCGCAACTGGCGCCGCAAGGCAGGCAAGGGGCCTCTTTAAAATATAAAGAAAAATTATTGAGACTCTGCGAAGGTGTTCTTGGGGTAAGTGACACGGGTTCGCTTCGATGTTTAAAAAGCGTGCGATTTGAATCGCGGGTATCCCTCGATTTGCGAACGTTTAGGTGTTTACGACGTTTCGCGTTCACGGCATTTGGCAAATTACGGACACTCCCCCCCCCCCCCCCCCCCCCCGATTGATGGCATCGAATTGTTCCTCGCGAAAGAAGCTTCGCTCTGGCCGCGCGCCGCGAGATCGTCAAACGCGGCGAAGCCAACGCAGAAGGCGGCGTCAACATTACCTCTCAAGACAATGCAACAATGCAACAATGCAGCAGCAGGTCTTTTGGCGAGTGCCCTGAAAAGGTCAATCATTTTTGTTTGAAATTTAAATCTTTTAAATTCTTTTATTCGTTTTAATAGCCATGTCATCTATTATTTTTGTCTTGTGGAAAGTGATATCGGTGTATATTTGCACCGTGCCGATCGGAGGTAGTAGGGTTTTCTTTTAAACGGATGGGAATAGCAATTCCGATTAACGAAAATGTCGTTTTTACGCATGTTCTTTGAAGAACGCATCCCTTTCATAAATCGAGGGATACCTGTATTTATGTCGAGAATGTGGGCGAAAGGAAGACAATCCAAACAGCAGCTCTTCTCTCGTCGCTATTCGGTGGCGAGATGTTAACTACCTCGCCTGGTTTACAGGAGGTCGTGGGTTCGATCCCGACCCTGACGCCTGCTGCTATATATTTGGAGTTTGCGTGTGTCTCTCTACCCGTGGTCACGTGGATTTTTCTCCGGGTCCTCCGGTTTTTCCCTCCACATTTAGAATCAACAACTACGCGTTCAGAGTAGATGTCCGCTATACATTTCCCCGTGACGATAAGCCACTTCGTAGAGCCATCATTTGTGATCGCCAGGCCGACCCTCTGACGCCTGCTGAGTTATACAGCTCAGTGGGCCTTATTTGGTAAAATAAAAATAAAATCTTTCAAATACTGACCTAGACTATGTGTCCCAGGCTGTCCAACACGAGTTTTGAAGCTTTGGTAATTAAAAGAAAGCATTTCAGGTCATGGCCAGGCATAAGACTCTAGTGACATCACCAACGTGACGTGTCAGAGTATTGGGCCGCTCTCTTCCATTCAGAAGAGAATTGCCAAAGAGACGCGTAGCACGCAAACCCCTCTCACAGTAGATGTGTCTCATCCAATACCGAACCCTCGTCTCATCCGGTTAACCCTGGTGTCATCTGATACAGATCCCTCGATTCATCTGATACAGAACTGTCGCCCGGTTCATATTATTGGTTCTTTCAGTAAAGTCACATAGAAGGGAAATAATAAAATAATATTTATATAAAACAATAAAAATTCTCACGACGTTTCGACTGCAACACACGCACAATCATCATCAGGTGTGAAATCCACAGCAAGAAAATTTCAAATTTTCTTGAAACGTCGTGAGAATTTTTATTGTCTTATATTTTTATTATTTTATTATTTCCCTTCTACGTGACTTTGCCGAAAGAACCAAGAATATGAATCCCTGCAGTCACGAAAGCTTTAAATCTTAATCTCGCCCGGTTGTTTTAACTGCTCACAGAGCACAGGCGAATGCCGCCCGTGTTATAATTCTTATTATTATTAATGATCATTATTACGAAATCCTAATGAGGCAGCATGCTTTGCGAAATAAACACGGTCGACTCGTACACGCAACTCCTTATCGACTAACGATCGACTAAACGATGAATCACAGTTTGCAGCTCTGAACCAAATGGGACGGCGTCACCGAGGCGGTGTGCCGTCAACGAAATTACAATCAGCCATCATGAAGTAATTGCTTAAAGATATATTAATATATATATGTATTTTAAAATATTTTTTTCGCGCAAAGTAACTGCTCGGGATAAGGGGAGACGTCCGCGGGTTGGTTCGCGAAAACGTTACGCCGCGCGTCATTGCTGCCCCCCTCGTCATCATCGTCATCATCCTCATCATCATCCTCCTCATCATCATCATCCTCGTCAATCGTCGTCACCGAACTCAGCAACGGTCGTACCGTTGCCGCGTTTTTAGAAAGTACCGATTTGTTTGATAATTGTTTTTTTACCCTTTTATCTGGCAACAAAACTGACACCTTTTTTTTAATTAGGAGTCATGTTTGCATATACCACAATACCTGCAGTCGTAATGCAAACATGACTCCTTGTAAAAAAAAGGTGTCAGTTTGCCAGATAAAAGGGTAAAAAAACAATTATCATATTTTTTACTGGCAAATGAGGTTCCAATGGTACCGATGTGTTTGTTTGTTTTGTATTGCTTAACGTGTTGCATATCGCCGTTTGCTTTCTCGTTGCGGTGACGTCGTCTTGCGTTGCGCGCATGAACCCCGCGCGTTGCACGTATTGGTCCCCCGCGCGAGGGCGCCGTGTGAAATGTGGTTTTACGCGCGCAGGCGGGCAGCACAGGCGGGCAGCACGTGGGACGCAGCACAGGCGGGCAGCACGTGGGACGCAGCACAGATGCGCGACACAGGAGCAGAGTACACAGGTGTGCGGCACATGGGACGCAGCACATAGTGCGCGCTGCAGGTGATTATGGCACTTTGCTTTGCTGCGCTCTGAATTCGTTTCGCCGAAATGAGTTTTAGTTACATCATGGGACCTCCTTTGCCAATACCAAAAAATACTAATAGGGGTTTTCCCCTTTTTTCTGGCAACAAAACTGACACCTTTTGCAAGGAATCATGTTTACATGAACCACAATACTTGTAGTATATGTTGGTACTGGCAAAGAAGGTCCCATGATGTGGCTGCTCACCCCGAGCTCTCATTACTCTGGTAGTGCGTTGTCTTGAACTGTGCGCCTTTTGGCGTCATCTGGTCGAACACCATATGAGACTAGGCTCTAAAGAAAGCTGTCTCTGGTGTGGACCAATCAGTTTCAAGGACAATGCATAAATTATCAGAGTATTGTTTTTTGTTTGCATTTGACTGCAAGTATTGTGGTCAATGTAAACATGATTCCTTGCAAAAGGTGTCAGTTTTGTTGCCAGAAAAAAGGTGGAAAACCCCTATTAGTATGAGTTTTAGTTGTTTTTCCCCCCCAGGTCTCCTGGCCTCAATAGATTCTTCCACGTTTTCAAACAAAGGTCGTTTCGTCTCTCCAGTAGCGAGTTTCCGCGAGCCTCGTAACTCGCACTGGAAACCCGAGTGAGCATCCCAGCAGCGCGTTTCTGTGTATTTGTCAACTGAACTCGGGCTGAGAATTCAGGCCGCGGAGAGAAATTATTTGGGCCCGATGTCGCCTCCACGTGCCGGCCTGCGCTGTGTCCGCGATGCCCTGCAGATACGCAGTGCGATGTGTCCTGTGTAGTCACAGGTATGCCGCGTCACCGCAGGTGTGATGCGTCACCGGAGGTGCACTCTACCACACGTGTGTGAGTTTGTGTGCCTTCCTACAGGTGTGCCGTGTATCACCACCCATGTGGTCACAGGTGTGCTGCGTCACAGCCGCGCTATTAAAACACGCTCATGGACACGTGGGTATGTGGCGTACGGTACGCGTGCTTTAGTGAACTGAAGGGCGTGCGCTATGCAGGCGTGCGGGGTGTTCACCTGTAGTTGTTCGTGTGCGTGTGTTTGCCCACCTCCCCTTAAGTAGCTACCTGTGTGCGTGCTCGTCTGCTGTATTCAGTCGCAGGTGTGCGCGCGTGCGAGGTGCCTTACAGGTGCGTCGTATGGGTTCGTCTCCTGCAGCTCCTCCACCACCACTCAATCACCACTCCACCACCACTCCACCACTACCACCACACCATCACCACCACCACCCCACCAACCCACTACCACCATCCCACCACCACCCCACCACCATCACCACCCCACCCCACCACCACCCCACCACCACACCACCACCCCACCACCATCACCACCACCACCCCACCACCACCCCACCACAACCACCACACACCACAGGTAGAGGAGCCGGCGTCGCGCGTCAGGTGACCGCGAGCGAGGCCGGCGAGACGCGGTCGCAGGCCCCGCGGGAGCGCAGGCTGTGCCACTGCGCCACGGGCGTGCGTGGCGAGGCCATGGCGCGGCGCCAGTGCGTGAGCTCGGGGGCGCCGCTGGGGAAGCGGCCCAGGACGACGCGTCCGATGAGCTCGCTGCTGGTCCGCGCGCTCCGGCCGAACACTGCGCGATGACACGCGTACATACATACAACATACATGCATACATGTATACATCCTACATACATCCTACATACATACACACACCATACATACAACATACATACATACACCATACATACATACATCCTACATACATACACCATACATACATACATACATCCTACATACATACACCATACATACATACACCATACATACATACACCATACATACATACATGTATACATCCTACATACATCCTACATACATACACACACCATACATACAATATACATACATACAGCATAGTAGAATACATACATATAACATACATACACCATACATACATCCTACATGCATACATACAACATACATACATACACCATACATACACACACCATACATACATACACCATACATACATACACCATACATACATACATTCATCCTACATACATACACACACCATACATACATACATACACCATACATACATACATACACCATACATACACCATACATACAAACACCATACATACATCTACGCGTGCATACATACACTCACACATACAGCGCATACATACATACATGCATACAACGCGCGCAGCCGTACGCGTGAGGACGGGCGATGAAGTACGACTCGTCTACGAGCGCCATCGGAGGGAAACAACAGCAAACACAACAGGTGACGTCTCGCGCGCCGCTCTACTCTATTGCAGTTGTGCAAGGGGCTCCCTCCCCCCCCACCCTGTGTGGCGATGAGCGAGAGACAACGACCGCCCTCTAGTGGTGACATCGGGGAGGGAGGGGGGGGGCGGTCGTCTCGGGTCTCACGCGCTTTTACGTAACGCGATTTTTGAAGCAGCGCGCTCGATTGATTCACGCCTCGGACCTTTTTGCCGGGATCAGAGTATTGCAAAATAAGAGTAGGTTTTTAGCCTTTGCTGGCAATACAATACTTTGATATTGGGGAAAAGGGTCCCGTGTTGTAGCTGCTCGCGCCGAGCTATAAATGATCTGATAGTTGCATTGTAGCTGTGCTGTTCGTCTTTTGGCGTTATCTGGTCTGACACTGGCGAGAGAAGGCCATGAAGAAAGCCGTCTCTGATTGTAGGCCAATCAAAGACAGTGCGTATATTAATTATAATTGATGATGATTGCTTGTGTTGCAGTCGAAACGTCGTGAGAAATTTGTGTTGTTTTATATTAATATTATTTTATTATTTCCCTTCTACGTGACTTTACCGAAAGAACCAAGAATATGAATCCCTGCAGTCACGAAAGCTTTAAATCTAAATTTAGTGCGTATGTAGTGGTGGTATTGACGTGCGCCGACTGTGACAGTGATGGATCACGGGGCGGCGCGGGGTGCGGGGTTGGGCACGCGTTGTGGGCGTGGTGTGGACGCGCGCGCCGGGAGTGACAGATGACGGGGCGGCGCGGCGTGAGTGGTGAGGCACGATGAGATGTGGGAAAAGAGGATCGTAGCCAGCGCCCGGCGATTGGTCGAATAAGTGGGTGCTCGCAGCGACGTCCGCAGGTGGGGTATAAAGGGGGACGCGCGAGAGCACTCGGGGAGAGTTACCCAGTTGAAGACCCGAAGACGGAGCTGAAGACCTAGTGCCACGAGACCCCTAGTCCCGCCGTCCTTGTGGGGACCGGGGCCCTGTGTGGCTCGGAGGCGAGGCTGTGGGACCCGGGGTCCGACGCCCCCGTGGGTCGGGCTGGGGACCCACAGTCGAGACGGATACCCCGGGCAGGGAGTGTCCCGAGTAGCTCAGTGGCGTTAGTCGCCGAGTAGCTAAGTGGATGTTGGTCATCCGAGTAGCTCAGTGGCGTTAGTCGCCGAGTAGCTAAGTGGATGTTGGTCATCCGAGTAGCTCAGTGGCGTTAGTCGCCGAGTAGCTAAGTGGGTGTTTGTCACCCGAGATACTAAGTGGGTGTTTGTCACCCGAGATACTAAGTGGGTGTTTGTCACCCGAGATACAAAGTAGGTGTTAGTCACCTGTGAACGAGTTTGATAAAATAAAGAGTGTGTTACCCGTGAAGTCGTCTCCCGCCGAGTTACTACATTACAACTGGCGTCAGAAGTAAACCTGTCTTCAAGAAGTATGGACACAAGGAAGACTACCCGTACCCACGAGCGAGGTCGGGATGACGACGGCGTACCGGGGACACCGACCTCGGGAGTAGAGGACGAGGAGTTGCCGCCGATGCAGCACTTCGCGGTGATGGCCGACGCTCCGCTTGCCTCCGACACCAGCCTCCAGGACGCGCACTCCCGGTTGGCGGAGTTGCTACTCGCCGCCGCCGCTGTCTTGGCCGACATCTCCGTTCCGGCGAGCGGAAAAACGGCTGCGGGGGTCGTGGAGGAAGCGACGTTGGAGGATTCCCGCCAAGAGGCGCTTCGCGCCAAAAGTCTGGAAGTTGCCGCCGTTTTTGGGGGGCCGCCACCGATTGGCGGGAAAGACGGACGCCACGTGGCCGGACACCTCCGCGCAGCGCAGCCCACGTCATCAGCGCGCGCCGGAGCCCTCCATTTTGCGCCTGACAACCGAGCCGACATTTTACACAACTCCAGCGGAGCGCGGGAAAATCTCTCCGACGTCGACGACGATCGGGTCCTCCAGCAAAGATTGCCCGCGCTGTCGGCGTTCAAGGCGGATGGGGGCGACTGGGGAGCCTTCCAACGAAGGTTCCTCGCTCATCAGGAGATGTCGGGGTGGTCCGACACCACTGCCCTGCGTGCGTTGCCAGCGATGCTTGACGACGACGCGCTTGCAGCCTTCACATCTGCTGCAAGGTCGTCCCGCTCTACGCTCCAGGCCGCACTACACCTGATGGCGAAGGTGTTCGGGCCGCCCTCCACGTGTCGCCACCAGTTCTACGATCGGCGGAAGGTGGCTGGGGAAACGACGCTAGCCTACCGCACGGCACTACTCGCCTTGGCGGACGCAGCTTTTCCCCGCATGGATAAGGAGGGGAAGGACGCCATGGTGACGGAGCAGCTGCTGGTGTTGGCCCACGAGTTGGGGGTCCCCATCAACGTGGCAGACGAGATGGATATCTGCTCCCTGGCGATCGCCACGAGCATTCACGCGTACGAGGTCCTCAAACGCAAGCCGGGGGTCGTCTGCAAATGGGCGGGGAACGCGGCACTGGCCGCCACGATCGCCGAACCTCAGCCAGCTGCGGTGCAGGAGCAGGCCTTCGCTGCATCGCGTCCGGGGGAGTGGAGAACGGGAGGTCGTTCGCCCACACGTTCGTCCCGCAAGCTGGAGCAACCGAAACCTACGACGTCCGTCGTCTGCTACAACTGCGGCCTTCGGGGTCACGTCGCAGCCGGGTGCCGGGCCCCGCGTCAGCGCGCCACAGGACCACGTCGGGACGACGACCAGGGCCACAAGTCATCCCAACAAAACCCGGCAAGTCGCGGCACCTCACACGTTCGGTCCACAAACACGGCACATTCGGGTCGCCGCTTCGCGGTGGGGGGTTCGCGGCTGGGTGCCGGGGGTTCAATTCGGCGAGGGGGGTCCGTACGCGGCCCGCAAGCAGTCGAGTGGTCCGAATTGGCCCACAGGATCGTGGCTGCGTCGGCCGGGTCGTCCGTGGTAACGGGTTCATTGACGGGGTTGAGGTCCGGGTGCTTGTTGACACGGGTGCGTCGGCCACCATCATCTCGGACCTTATTTATAACATTCTTCCCGTCCAAAGTAGACCCCTTCTGCCAGTAGACGTGCCATTTTATGCGGCGAATGGGGGATCCCTGGGGATCATCGGCCAGATTCGGGCGACTATTTGCATTGGTGACATTAAATTAGCGGGCCCTATTTTTGTATCATCATCGCTGGCCGTTCCCTGTTTGCTAGGTACGGACTTTTTGTCCAAAATGCCCATCAAAATTCTTATAGATCAGGCCTGCATAGAGCTTCCGTCAGGTCGGCGGGTTGCGTTCTTGTCGAGCCCTACCAAAGTGCGCACGGTTTGTGCGACGGTGCAGGCGCTGGCGACTCACACTGTACGGGTGCCCCCGGGATCGCAAATGTTAGTACCCCTTCGGTTCAGGAAGCCACTCGAGGTGGGTGCGGAGGCACAGGGGGTGCTGTTGGGGCCGTCAAACAGAGCCAGTAAGGGCCTCGACTTAGCGGTTGCTCAAACCATGGTGAGAGGGGACAGTGAGCCGTTCGTAATGGTCCTGAATACGGGGTCGCGGCCGGCCGTAATTGCGCAGGGAACGGTGCTGGCTGACGCCGCGCCGCTACCCGTTGAGGAACGGCTCGTGGCTCAAGCAGATTTCACTGTCAAGTCGCATCCTCAAAGTGATGAGGGGACTGAGTGGTTGGACTCGCTGTGTGCGGGTTCTGCTAACTTGTCCGGGGTGCAATTGGGAGCATTGAGGGGTTTGCTCATCGAGTTTGCTGACGTGTTCAGCAAACATAAGTACGATATCGGCTGCACTGACCTGTTGCGCCACCACATAGCTACAGGGGACGCGGCCCCTATTCGTCAGAATCCCTTCCGGCTCAGCCCAGCCGAGAAGGAACATGTGCAATCGGCGGTTAATGATATGTTGGCGGCCGATATCATTTCGCCCTCTTCTAGTCCGTGGGGTGCTCCTATTGTCCTAGTAAAGAAACAGGACGGGTCCTTGCGGTTTTGTGTCGATTTCCGCCGCTTAAACAAAATCTCGATGGCGGATGCGTATCCGCTCCCCAGGATGGATGAGTCGCTGGATGCCTTGGCGGGAGCGCAGTTTTTTTCCACACTCGATCTGCTTTCTGGATTTTGGCAATTGCCACTCGATAACGAGTCTAAACCTAAAACTGCTTTCCGGACACCTGGGGGCCTATTTGAATTCAACCGTTTGCCCATGGGCTTACATTCCGCTCCCGCCACGTTCCAGAGACTCATGGAATTGGTTTTGTCGGGCCTCCAATGGGATACCTGTTTGATTTATCTTGACGATATCATCGTCTTTAGTCGGACTTTCGAGGAGCACCTCCAGCGACTGAGAGCGGTGTTCCTCAGGATGCGTTCCGCTAAGCTTAAATTTAAACCGACTAAATGTTTTCTGCTTCGGGAATCGGTCAGGTATTTGGGCCATATCGTGAGTCGTTCAGGGATCTCGACGGACCCTGCTAAGACGCATTGCGTCAGCTCATGGCCGACGCCAACCTCGGTCACGGAGGTTCGTAGTTTCATTGGTTTTGCCTCCTATTACCGTCGTTTTGTCAAGCAATTTGCCACCATAGCCAAGCCCCTGCACGCTTTGACGGCTAAGGGTGTGAGGTTTCACTGGGGGGCGGAAGAGGAGGCTGCGTTCTGCTCCCTCCGTGACGCCTTGGTGCAGGCTCCCCCCTTGTGTTACCCCGATTTCACACAACCGTTTTTGCTTGACACGGACGCCAGCAATACGGGTATCGGGGGGGTGCTCTCACAGGTGGTCGGGGGGGTTGAACGGGTGGTCGCCTACGGTAGTAGGGTTCTTTCCCCCGCAGAACAACGCTATTGCGTAACTCGTCGTGAATTGTTAGCCATTGTGTTTTTTACACAGCAATTCAGGCCGTATCTTTACGGCCGTCATTTTACGGTCCGGACGGACCATGCGGCTCTACAATACGCTATGCGCGTGGCACAGCCATCGGGCCAATTGTCCCGATGGTTGGAGGTCCTTCAAGACTACCAATTCACGACGATTTACCGCAAGGGGTTGCGACACTCAAACGCGGACGCCTTGTCGCGGTTGCCGCCGTGCACGGACTGCACATGTTTGTTGGGATCGGCGCGGTGCAAACCCCCGGTCGCCGGCACCCCGGGAGTTGCGCTCGCCGCCACTGACACCCCGGGAGAGGGCGCCCCCACGGGGAGGGATTCGCTGTTGTCGTTGCCCCTCATTGAGTGGGGCCGCCTCCAGATGTCCGACAGCTCCCTACTTACGCTACGTCGGAAAGTTGGCGCTCCCGAAGAAGGGGAGGCGCGGGTCGGTTCCTGGGTGTGCAGACAGGGCCTTTTGATGAGGTGGGACAACATGTCCCGGCGTCACGTGCTCGTTGTGCCTGTTGCTATGCGGGGTAGGGTTGTTCTGGCAGCTCATGAACGGCTCATGCATCTGGGTTTTCACAAAACGCTCGCCCTAATCCAGCGAGACTATTATTGGCCGGGGATGGGTAACGACGTGGCGAATATTCTTAGGGGATGCGTAGGGTGCGCCAAAAGGAAACCGCCACCATTGGCAGCTAATCCACCGCTGCAATCCATTCAGGTTTCGCGTATAAACGAATTGGTAGCGTTGGACATCTTGGGGCCCTTTCCGGCTACACCAAGGGGAAATAGGTTCCTGCTGGTTGGCGTGGAATACTTCACCCGATGGCCTATGGCATGGCCGCTCGCCAACCAGTCGGCTGCGGCGGTGGCGGACGCCTTTGTCCAGGGTTATGTGTTGGACAAGGGCGCCCCCGAACGCTTGCTGACGGATCAAGGGAAGAATTTTTCGAGCGTTTTGTTGCGCGAGGTGTGCGACCTGTTGGGTACAAAGAAAGTGCGTACTTCCCCCTACCACCCGCAGACTGACGGGATGGTTGAGCGTCTGAACAGGACGATTACGTCTATGTTGTGCCAACAGGTCTGCGACGATCAGGTTGATTGGGACTTACAGGTGCCGGGGGTACTCGCGGCCTATCGAATGGCCCCTCATGCGGCGACGGGGTTTTCCCCATTTTTTCTTATGTATGGGCGGGAGGCCGATCCGGCCATGGACGTCCAACTGGGGATTTCCCAGCCACGTGCAAAATCTAAATTGGCAGACCACATCAAATTTAATATCGCCAAATTGACTGAAGCGCGGGAGGCGGCAAGGTTGAATTCGCGGTCGCGGCAAATTGCAAACGAGAAATTGCATGAGCGGAGGGTGCATACGCATGATTGGAAACCAGGCGATAAGGCCTGGCTGCATTGTCCACATGCACCGTTGGCTACGTCCCCCAAGTTGTTGAGACCTTGGAGGGGACCGGTGGAAATTGTGCGGGTTGCACGACCCCAGAGTATACAGATTAAATGGGGGAAACGCCGTTGGTACGTGCACCCCTCCCGACTGAAGCCCTATGCGGCACCGTGTGACCCCGTTCTGTGCCGTGACGACCGGGCGTGTGATGTGACCGTCGACTCGGGGAGGGAGGTGTCGCAGGCTGATCCTCACGTGTCTCCACCTGACCCACCCCCAGGTGCCTCGGGCTTGACGGCTGCTGACCATCGAGAGCCTGAACCCCGGGGCACGCACGAGTCCTCGATGCCTGGCCGATGTCTTCCTGAACCGACGGCACCACCGGACGTTCAACCGCGTCTGGTGCCGTACGACGGACCGGCAAGGCGGACTCGGGCTAGGTCTCAACAATTTTCATGAAGACGTTTTTTCTCTACACCGAGCTCGCCCGGTGTTCCCCTCTGCCGGGGTAATGTCCCGTTGTAGGGACGCTCGGAAGAAAAAGGGGACACTGCACGAGTCGGAAGAAAAAAAAAAAAATTTCCATTTATTTTCCTTTTTGCATACACATTGCTATTGTCACTCGCCGGTTTGTATATATTGTTCTATTGTCGCGGTGGCATTGGTTGAGGGTTGCGGATGGTAGTGTTCGCGTCGTGTTGTGTTGTTAGGTTAGTTGTTGTTCTTGTTGTTGTGTTGTGTTACGGGGCACACAGGGGGGTTTGTATATTTTTGTAGCAGCCGGGGCGGCTGCGAGCTATGTGGTAGGGGGTGATGTAGTGGTGGTATTGACGTGCGCCGACTGTGACAGTGATGGATCACGGGGCGGCGCGGGGTGCGGGGTTGGGCACGCGTTGTGGGCGTGGTGTGGACGCGCGCGCCGGGAGTGACAGATGACGGGGCGGCGCGGCGTGAGTGGTGAGGCACGATGAGATGTGGGAAAAGAGGATCGTAGCCAGCGCCCGGCGATTGGTCGAATAAGTGGGTGCTCGCAGCGACGTCCGCAGGTGGGGTATAAAGGGGGACGCGCGAGAGCACTCGGGGAGAGTTACCCAGTTGAAGACCCGAAGACGGAGCTGAAGACCTAGTGCCACGAGACCCCTAGTCCCGCCGTCCTTGTGGGGACCGGGGCCCTGTGTGGCTCGGAGGCGAGGCTGTGGGACCCGGGGTCCGACGCCCCCGTGGGTCGGGCTGGGGACCCACAGTCGAGACGGATACCCCGGGCAGGGAGTGTCCCGAGTAGCTCAGTGGCGTTAGTCGCCGAGTAGCTAAGTGGATGTTGGTCATCCGAGTAGCTCAGTGGCGTTAGTCGCCGAGTAGCTAAGTGGATGTTGGTCATCCGAGTAGCTCAGTGGCGTTAGTCGCCGAGTAGCTAAGTGGGTGTTTGTCACCCGAGATACTAAGTGGGTGTTTGTCACCCGAGATACTAAGTGGGTGTTTGTCACCCGAGATACAAAGTAGGTGTTAGTCACCTGTGAACGAGTTTGATAAAATAAAGAGTGTGTTACCCGTGAAGTCGTCTCCCGCCGAGTTACTACATTACACGTATACTATCAGAGCCGCGTGTTGTTTTCATGATCACCACAAGTTTGCGTGGTTAATACAGACTTGATCCCTCGCAAAAAGGTTTCTATTTGGTGTTTGAACATCTTAACACAACTGCTTTATTGCCAGAAAGGGTCAAAGCTCTCCTTATTTTTTCATAATTTACGCTTTTCGTTGTTGTGCGTGCACGCGCGCACTATTGTTGAGATGACGCGCTGCAGTGCATTGGCTTGCGGTGTACGGAACGCGCTGGGATCTGATCGTTAGTCGGAGTCGCGATGATGCCTGCGGTGTAGCAGCAGCAGCACCAGTCAACATCTCCCTTCTCGCTCGCCATTTATAAGATCTTGTCCGCGTGAACTTTGTCTCGTCTCGATTCTGTTTAATCGACGCGATGTTGAGTTACTCGCCGCTTTTCAAGGCCACAACCCCCTGCGTAAAACGAGGGCTAGCTGTGCTGTGCATGCCGCGTACACACCCATGCGAGGCTCAAACACGCGGACAAACAATCCCAGTTTATGAGAATAGGTTTACCACTTTTCACAGGGTGACACGCAGGGTGACACGCAAGGTGGCGCGCAGGGTGACACACAGACTGACACACGGGGTGACACACAGGGTGACACGCAGAGTGACATGCAGGGTGACACACAGAGTGACAAACAGAGTGACACGCAGAGTGACGCGCAGAGTGACACACAGTGACACACAGTGACACACAAAGTGACACGCAGAGTGACACACACAGTGACACACAGAGTGACACACCGAGTGACACACAGGGTGAAACACAGAGTGACACACAGAGTGACACACAGAGTAACACACAGAGTAACACGCAGGGTGACACGCAGAGTGACACACAGAGTGACACACAAAGTGACACGCAGAGTGACACGCATGGTGACACGCAGGGTGACACATAGAGGGACACAGAGTGACACACAGAGTAACACACAGAGTAACACACAGAGTGACACACAGGGTGACACACAGGGTGACACACAGGGTGACACACAGAGTGACACAAGGTGACGCGTGCGTGTAGGCGAGCCGGGCGGTTCCGTGACGAGCGTGACAGTAAGTGCACGGTAAATAAAATGCTCGCTCGGGCGGGTGAACGGCGGCTCAATACCGGGAGGCGCGCGCCCGGCCCCAAAGTGAGATTAATGCGCGCGCGGGGAAAATCCAGCGCAGAGGAGCCCCATAAATTACCAGGCTCGTGCACCCCTCGGCGCTGCTCAGCGGTGGGAGGGGGCGGCTCGCGGTCGTGAACGTCTCCGGGATGCAATCTTAACCGGGGCTTGAACCGAGACCGTCACCAATCCGGGGTCGATAAGATGAGCGTTGGCTTTGTGGTGGACGTTGACAGCGGTCGTCGCAAGGAGAGACTCACACCCGCCCCCCACCCACCCACCCACCCACCACCCCCGCCATAGGAATGTGGAATTTACACCAAGACTAAAAACTATTTTGTATTTTACCAGGTAAGGGCCCACTGAACTATGTAGCTATTTTATCAGAAGCGGTCTGGCGATCACAAATGATAGCTCTACGAAGTGGCTTATCGTCACGTGGAAATATATAGCAGACAAATACTCTAAAACGCGCGATGTTGATTCTAAATGTGGAGGTGGAAATCGGAGGACCCGGAGAAAAATCCACGCGACCACGGGGAGAGAGAGAGAGACACGCAAACTCCAAATATACAGCAGGCATCGGCGGTGGGGAGTGAACCCACGACCTCCTGTATACCAGGCGAGGTAGTTAACATCTCCTATCCACTGTGGCGGGGCATGAGTACCACTTCAATGCTCACTTGAGCAGGAATTCACTGCGACTTGTGTGTGTGCGTGTGGCGAGTGCAGTTGTTACAAGCGGGGATTCCTTTCGGGCAAGTCTGTCTCTGTCGGCGACCCGAGAGAACAGTGCCGCACACGGGCAACGCCGGATCCAGCAACCACCTCTCTCGCTTTGGCTACGAGTCGCGTATCAATCAACCGACTCTGGCGCAGTCTGCCAGCGACCAGAGAAAAAATATCCGGCGAGATGTTCATCTGGGTTTTTGCGCTCCGAGCTAGAATCCCAGTGACCTGGATTTCAACCCCTGGTCGTCGACACACACCGTCGGTGGCCGGTAATATTCGCAACGTGTCCTGGGCCTCTCCCCGGTCAATTCAGCCACATGCGAGCGAAGCGGGATGGCGCGCCAGCAATCAGCGCTGGCGAGACAGCGGTGGCCCCGGCTGTGGTGGCGCTGGTCACACTCCCCCCACTCGTGCGCCCCGCCAGACCTAATAGGTGCTCGCTAACAGCTGTTGCAGCTCAGCTCCATCAGGCTAAATGAGGCTGGGTCTATGGCTCTGCGTGAGTGTGTCCACTGGTTTATAGCTTGATTAATGGTTCCATTCCTGTGAGATGCAGTCGTTTTATGGCGCGCGTGCAAACACACGCACACGCGCGCAGATGCACACACGTAGACGCATAAACACAACGCATGCGGACGTACAGACCGAGCGCCGGAGCCAAGAATTTGCCCGAGCCGTAGAGCCCCAGCCATCTTAGGGGTCAACCTAATCAAAATCCAAACGCTGGTGCTCGCCACAGCCTCCTAACCCAACGCTGAACTCAAATCTCAATGATATCCTTCTCATTAACCCTGGCTTGAACGTGAACTGGGATACCGAACCCCTTCCTGTTACCCGTAGCACTAACCCTTATCATTAATTCTATCTTGAACACTAACGCAAGTCCTAACCCAGGTCTTATCCCTAACCCCGGGGGGGTCGGCAAACACAATGACAAGAAGATCCGGTTTTTTTTTCGTTTAGAATTCGGTAAAATAAAATAAAACCTCAATATATATCGAGCGCCGCAATATGCGATGTGGTGAATACGAGACGGTGAGTCCTGAATGAACAACGTCACGGAGCGGCGGTCCTGGCAGAGAGTCGCACGCGGATCCAGAGCCACGGGTTGCTAACCCCTGGCCTAGCCCCAATGCCAACTCCGGCTTTAACCCCGACCCAAACCCTGAAAGCCCAGCCTTAATCCCCCACGCTAACCCTGGCGCCATCTCTTTTGGCGCCACGGTGGTGAGATGTTAACTGCCTCTTGTATACAGGAGGTCGTGGGTTCAATCCCGACCCTGACGCCTGTTGTATATTTGGAGTTTGCGGTGTCTCTCTCTCTCCTGGTGGTGCTGTGGATTTTTTTTCCCGGGTCCTCCGGATTTCCCCCTCCGCATTTAGAATCAACATCACGCGTTTAGAGTATATGGCCGCTGCTGTAAATGTCCACGTGTTGATGATGATGATGAGCCACTTTGTTGAGCTCTAATCACGTGTGGCCAGGTAGCTTCTGAAAAAGAGCTCGTACATTGCTCAGTGGGCAGAGGTCGCAAACGGGTTTTGATTCCTTACCCGTACCCGGCCGCACCAGGGTCGCAAACGGGTACCCGTACCCGTACCCGGCCGTACCCGTACCCTATCGGGTACCTGATTGTGACCTCTGGGATGAAGCCATGTTGCAGGCGCGGGTGGGTTGATTCTAGGAACTTGAATTGTGAGAAGAGACAAGACGTTGGGAAATGAGTGACAAACGGTGACTCACCAGTGACTCACGGCCTACCCGTACCCGGCCGCACCAGGGTTGCAAACGGGTACCCGTACCCGGGTATCGGGTACGGGTAGCCGGGTATCGGGTACCCGGTTGCGACCTCTGTCAGTGGGCCTTAGCTGGTAAAACAAAACAAAACACTGGTTGAGTTTTAGTTCAACCCCCTCCCGGTCCTTCCTCTCGCGCCAAGCGTCCACGGCCGTGGGTCCGGGGACCGGTGGTCGGGGGTCGGAGGTACCAGGGGCCGTTGGCCAGGGTCCGGGTATCTGGGGATCTGGTGGCCTCGCGCGACCGGGCGGCGACTGGACTCACCGGTGAGCACGAGGCTGACGTCGTCCAGCAGGTCGGGGGTGACGTGGAAGCTGAATGACTCGTTGTAGAAGGGGTCGACGGTGCCGTGGATGCACGCCGTGCGCTTGCTCTTCACCACCTTGAGTGCGTGCACCAGCTGCACCCTCGCAAACGGGTCTGGCCACCGTGTGTTGGGGGGGGGGGGAGGGGCAGAAATCGCATTGATTTTTTTCGTCGCAAAAGTGAGCGGTAGGCGCAGACGCCTGCAAAAGCCGCAGCGGTCCTCGACTTGTTTGTCGTGGCATTCAAAATTTCTCCTGCACGGTGTCCATGCCACAGTCTGGGCTCCCCACCCCCCGCCCCTCCCGTGGGAAGGCTTTTCCAGGGGGACCGCGACCCACCGCTTGAGAACCACTGCCGTCAAACACAAATTGGCCGGCAACTAAAACGAAACTTTCCATTAAAAGGAGGAGTCACTTGCTCCAGCCTAATCGGCGTTAGTGTGGTGGGTGGGCGCCTCGGGTGAATGCAATGGGCCCCTGCCCCCTGTCCATTTTGCACCTACCTCCCCCCCCCCCCCCCCTTGTCTTCGTAGTCTGGCGCCTGGGCACCTCTAAGCCACGCGCCTCAGTGCAGTTGCACCGCCTGCACTCTCGAGAGCCACCCCAGTGCCTGTGCTCGTACACAGCTGTTAACAACCTCGCCCAGGTATGCAGGAGGTTGTGGGTTCGATCCCGACCCTGACTCCTGTATATTTTGAGTTTGCGTGTCTCTCTCCCCGTGGTCGTGTAGATATTTCTCGAGCTCCTCCGGGTTTTCCCTCCACATTTAGAATCAACATCGCGCATTTTCGAGTATTTGGCTGCTATAAATTTCCGATGTTAAGCCACTTCGTTTGGGCTATAATTTGTGACAGGTCGCTTCTGAAGAAGTGCTACACAACTCAGTGGGCCTAACCTGCTAAAATAGAAAAAATAGGATCTGTAGTTTATTGGGTTGGTGTTCTCGGATAGTGGTTAGAGAGAGAGAGACAGAGAGAGTTCACTCCCTCCGGCAACCTCAACAACTTCCTCCGACAAACGTCATCAATCGGACATGCACACAGGACAGATGCCCCTTCAGGATGAGCTGAGCAGCACAAATGGTCCTTGGGTGGCATCAGAGGTCAGGCACCTTCCACCGAGATAATAAACCAGGCCGGTGGCTCAGCGGTGGAGCGAGTGGCTCGCAGAGCCACCGCGTGGCATCGAGAGCGCCAAATCAAATTGAGGGACACAAATAAGCCACGCAAAGACGAAGGTCTCCCGGGTGGCCCTAGCGGACTGTTGGGGCAAGTGCTGTGATCGAGGGGCACCTACGAAAGCCGGCACGGCACACGAGGGGTGTTGGGTGGTCGCCACCACGCCCGGTCGTCTTTGTCTCCCCCGCGTGGCGATGTTTACTGCACACCGCACCGGGTACTCATTTGAGTCAACCTAAGGGAGGCCCGGGACCGGTTCAAATAATTATCACTATTTACTGGGGTCGCTAGGTTGGTAGTGCAGCGCGCTAACTGCTGCACTACCGATCCACAAAGACAAAGATCCCCCATATAGCCTGAACAGACTGTTGGGGCAAGTGTTGTTAGCGAGTAGCACCTATGAAGGCCGGCACGGCACACGAGGGGGTGGGTGGCCAGTACCACGCCCGGCCGCCTTTGTCTCTCTAGTGACAATGCTTACACACCGCACCAGGTACTCATTTGATGCCGAGACGACTTAGGGGAGGCCCAGGACCGGTTCAGACAATCGTCACCGGTGTTGTTGGCCGTGAGCGGTGAATCGAACTCGGGTCCGCCGGGTTCGTAACAGCGGCATCACCGCTCCCCACGCACACGAGCACACACACGAGCACACACTCGGACCACACAGGCGCACAAACACAATCTCGGTCTTCAAATAGAATCTGCGCCATTTACGACGTTCGGGACCAGATTACGGCTGGACTTTTTTTTTGCTTGTTGCTAAACCCTGATTGAATGAAACGCGTGGGAGTCAAGAGAAGGGTTACGGTCATCCTTCAGAGTACAAGGGTGTCTCGGGGGAAAAAGGGTAAAACAAGGATGTAAGATATATAGAAATGATGAAGTTAGGAAACACGGAACGGACGCAGGGAAAAAAACGAGGGCGTGTTTTATAATTGGGAGAATGCGGTAGTTGCGGGGGAAGCGGTCTTCCAGAAGGTGATTATGCTGTGAGAAATACGTTTGTTGACGTTTGTTTAAACTCGGTGAGAACTCAAAGTCGGGCAGCATGAGTCTCGTCCGCACGAGTGACCTGCGTCACCAACAAAAATGACAAAAGCCAAACAACTAAAATGAACTTACACCTCGAAGAAAACATGGAAATCATCAAACGTCTTCCGGAAGTTTTGACCGATCAACTAGATTACAACGTACCTTTCGGTAACACAATGATCGCATGGTAACTCAATTGTCTCGTTCAGATTAAAACGATTTAAACGACGCAAACTCTTAATATATCTTTTTACTCGGTAAGGCCCACGGAGCAACATGGCTCTTTTTCAGAAGCGACTTGGCTATCATTAATGATAGCTCAACGAAGTGGCTTATCACGCGGAAATGTGTAGCAGCCAAATCCTTCTCACGCACGTTCGTTCTAAATATGGAGGGAAAAACCGGAGGACTCGGAGACAAATCCACGCGACCACGGGGGGAGAGAAACACACAAACCCCAAATACAGCAGCAGGCGTCAGGGTCAGGGTCGAACCCACAACCTCCTGTATACCAGGCGAGGTAGTTAACATCTCTCTCGTGCCCACATCAAAAAACAATTGGGTGGTAAGACACAACGCGCCCCAGACCTCTGCTTTAAAATCCAGGGCAAACAACTGCGTCCTAATCCAGGGAGGATGGCAAGAATACGGTCAGTTAGTACGGCAAGAGTCGTTCTGTGGTGGAGAGCCGAGGGCACCAGGGCCCAGTGTCGAACCTGAACCCTGCGCCATGTCGGTCTGCAGGAGCTGCTTGGCCCTGACGATCTCGACGTTGAGTCGCCCGGCGCTGGGGAGGTAGTTGAGGGACACTAGCAGCTCGCCGAGCTCCACCTCGCTCTGCAATCAAAGACAAAGACAAAGATCCCCCAGCCACCCCTCAACAGACTGCCGGGGCAAAGCGCTGTTAGCGAGCAGCAGTGCACGTGGAGGCCACCGGTACCGTGGCCTCAAATCGTTGCACCTGATGACAGTGACGTTGCTAGGATATTTTGCGCCCGGGGACGAACTATAAAATTGGCGCCACCCCCCCCCCCCCCCCCCCCGTTTAATCACATACCAAAATGTAATTACATGACATGCAGGCCGTGTGTGGCGGGATATATAAACTTTTAGGTTGAGGTGTAGATTTGTGCAGTAGTTTCAGGCTGCCGCGCCCGCCGCAATAAGTTATAATGTAACGTTGTAAGCCTCATTTTGGCGCCCCTTTACCTTGGCGCCAGGGGACACATGTACCCCCCTGCCCCCCCCCTAGCTACGCCTCTGCCTGATGAGTTGATGAGTTAATGATGACGTCACCCTGCTGCTGCTGCTGCTCTATTTAAGACCGGGAGCCAGAGCAGAGCCTCACCATTCTGGCGAATTGCCCGATGATGCTGGATGCAATTACCAGCGAAACGTCGTGCTACTCAAAAATTGTAAATGTTGTGGTTTCACGCTTCAACACACCGGTGGGCTAAAGCAGTGAACTATTTGTCTTTTGTCAACGTGACACTTTTTTACTGATTGGCCGTGTCGGGTGGTGGAGGGTTACGACACATTTATAAATAACGCGATCTAAACCCAAAAACGGTGATTATGAATTAATAATATTGGTCGCGAAAGCCTCACACGTGTTAAACCGCACACGAAGGGGTTTGGTGGCCAGCACCGCACTCTGCCGCCTTCTGTCTCCCCAGCAGCGATGTTCACCGCACACCGCACCGGGTGACTTATTTGAGGCTGAGTCGACCTAGGGGAGGCCCAGGACCGGTTCAGATAATTTATAATCATCACCGGTGATAGCCATGAGCGGGAATCGAACTCGGGTCACTGGGTTCGTAGCGCAGCGCGCTACGCTACCGCTCCCCACTCTGCGGTCCCACACACACGCATCATCTTCATCATCATCGTCGTCGTCATCAGACCTTGTCCACCCAGCGTTGGACAAAAAGGCCTCCCCAAACCATCACAGTCTCGAACGGTCCTATGCTACAAATAATGATAATTTACATTTTCAAGGCGGCAGATTTCATCCGTAGATGGCACCAAAGCGCCACCGCCGTTGTATGGAAAGCCAGGAAACGAGCAGGACCTGCAGGGTGAACGGCCAGATATAGGCAGGGGTGTAATGAAGGCCAATTTCAAGAGGTGAGTTTGAAATATAAATCTAACGACTCCGTCTTATCAGCAAGGGCAAAGCGTCGTTCCATAGTCTGGGGGCTGCACAGCGCCGGGCGAAATCGCGATCACCCCCAGGCACGGAGCCCTTGAGCTCGGAGTGCTTCGAAGAAGGCGATCCCAAGATCTGCGGCACCTCGTCAATGTTGCGGGGCCAACCCATCGAGTGCATTGTAGGTCAACAGCAGGGTCTCATAGCGCGGGCCCCGACGGGCTGTTTGACCATACTTCACCACGCCGGTCAGCGCGGCTCGGTGAAAGCGGGGCGCGCGGACGTGGAAGCGTAGAAGTACGGTACAGCGATCTAATTTATATTTAGACAGAGCGCCTTCTGTGACTCAAAGTACTCGGGAAACTCGATGGAGAATATAAACGTGGATCAGTTCCTGCAACAATGCGTCAAGCGCCCCCTCCATCTCTGCGCTGGATGTGCTCTCTGCTCGTGTCTCC
Source organism: Lampetra fluviatilis (assembly GCF_964198595.1). Classification (NCBI taxonomy): domain Eukaryota; kingdom Metazoa; phylum Chordata; class Hyperoartia; order Petromyzontiformes; family Petromyzontidae; genus Lampetra; species Lampetra fluviatilis. Next base: position 19,310,236 of record NC_136279.1, on the reverse strand, counting down.
TTCCCTTGACTGCCACTCTGCGATTAGTCTCGACCACCGGCCAGCGTTCCTTCGAGCGACGTGTCCTGCCCAAGCGCCACATTTAGGTTGATTAGCAATCAGGATTGAACCTCGCCTGGTATGCAGGATGTCGTGGGTTCGAAACTGACCCTGACGCCTGCTGTATATTTTGAGTTTGCGTGTCTCTCTCCACGTGGTCGAGTGGATTTTTCTCCGGGTCGTCCGGTTTTTCCCTCCACGTTTAGAATCGGCATCATGGCGTTGAGAATATTTGGCTGCTATAAATTGCCACGTGATGAGCCACTTCGTTGAGCTATCATTTGTGATAGCCAGGTCGCTTCTGACAAAGAACTATACAGCTCAGTGAGGCCTTACCTCGTAAAGTAAAATAAAAAATAGTTTCGTTTTATAAATGTGTCGTTAAACCCGCCACCACCCGACACAGCCAATTAGCAAGGTTTGTCACGCACAACAAAACGTTGCCCATTAGTCACTCCCTCAGCACAAAGACACACGCACACACCGATGTGTGCGTGCTGGTGGAGGGTGTAAACCCACAAACATCTGACAATCCGGGTACTTTCGTGATGTGTTTCAGCGAAGGTGATTACAAGCGCCCCACCCCGATCGGGCAGATTTAACCGCAGGGGGATTTGTTGGGCCTCCGCGGAGAGGTGCGCGCACCTGCGAGCTGGGCACGATGGGCTTCCACCAGTGGCCCCCCTTGACCAGGTCCACCTCGGCGAGTGGCATGGCCACCTTGCCGACGACGCGGTGGCGCGACAGCTTGTCAAAGTCGAGCACGGTGAGCGCCAGTGTGCGCCGCTGCGCCTCGACGAAGGGCAGCTCGAAGGAGTAGCGCTCCTCGAACAGCGGGTCCTGCGTCTTGCGGCGGACGCCCGTCTGCCGCGAGTTCTTCTGGTCGGGCAGCAGGCAGAGCTTCACGTACGGGTTGGAGTGCGGCGGCGGCGGCGAATCGCGGCGGCGCAGCGAGGTGACGCCCGCGACGGCGCCCGCGACCCCGACGCCGGGGCCGTCGCCGGGGCCGTGGCGCGTGCGGGTCGAGGGGCGCGGCAGCTCGCGCGCCTCGATGACGCGCACCAGCAGGCGGCCGTGCGGCAGGTCGTACTGCGCACTGAAGTGCAGTGCTCCCAGCCGGTAGCGCGACAGGACCTCCTCGTCGGTTAGCGAGTCCGCGTCGCTGCCGGCGCCGCCGCCGCCGCCGGCGCCCGAGTCGGCGCGGTAGAGGCGCGGCTCGATGTTGCTCGGCCGCTCGGCGTGGCGGACGGAGCCGCGGGTGTCGCGCCGCCGCGACGACGAGCTCGTCGTCGTCGGCGAAGGGGGCGGCGCCGCCACCACGCGCTGCGTGGGCCGCCCGGCCTCGGTGCGGCCGGGCACCGGGCGGGGCCACGGGTCGGGCGGCAGCGGCGCCGCGGTGACGCGGGGCCACTGGTCGAGCGGCGCCGAGGTGACGCGCGGCCCCGGGCTGTCCGGCGCCGAGGAGCTGGAGCGGCGGTACGAGTCCAGGCCTGGCGAACGACGTTGGCGGCGATGGACGCGATGGGGGGGGGGAGGCGATGGAGGTGCGCGATTAGGGTGGGTGATGGTGGTGAGATGATGGGGGAGGTTATGGGGGAGGTGATGGGGGAGGTGATGGGAGAGGTTATGGGGTGGTTAATGAGATGGGTGACCGGCGGGCGACGGGGTGGTTGGTTTATGGAAGCGATGGGGGGTGAGTGATGGAACGGGGCGATGCGAGGACAACATCCGATTTTCAACGCTCACTGCAAGCAGCGGAACGTCACCCCCGTAGGAGCGAACGTACCCAGAAATCAACTCCAGTTTAAAGGGCAGGTGGCTAAAAACAGCATTTGGAACCAGGACCTAGGATCCCACCCTTGCCAGGTCAGCCCCCCGCAGAGCTTGATTTCTCATAGAATATGTTCCATTGCCCCACCCCCACCCTCCACCTTCCCTACCAACCCCAACCGGTGGCTACTCGCCACGGGGGTCACAACTTTTCAATCGAGGCCATCGCTCGCCATCACAGCGAGCCGCTCTTTCCATCGGCCCCAACGCTTCTCGCCGTCGGTCTCGTTAAATACGCGCGTGGTCCGCACAACGCGTGGCGCGCTGGTCAGTACACTGACGGGAGAGGAGCCAGTGGCGGTGGTCCAGGGGAGAGAGAGAGAGAGAGAGCACACGCACCGCACCAGAACACAGCACCAGAATGCAACGTTTCAGGTTTGCCCAGAATAATTCGCAAATCGAGGTTTGTCTAAGTTGTTTTGGATGAGATCGCGTAAATATAAATGCGCCGTTAAAATCCACCGCCAGCCGACGCAGCCAATCAGAAAGGGCGCCACGGTGGCGAGATGCTAACTACCTTGCCTGGTATGCAGGAGGTCGTGGGTTTGATCCCGACCCTGACGCTTGTTGTATATTTGGAGTTTGCGTGTCTCTCTCTCTCTCCGTGGTCACGTGGATTTTTCTCCGGGTCCTCCGATTTTTCCCTCCACATTTAGATTATTGACATTATTTTGGCTGTTATAAATTTCCACTTGACAAGCCATTTTGTTGAGCTAGGTCGCTCAGTGGGCCTTACCTGGTAAAATAAAAAAAAATTGTGAAGTTAGCTGGTTTGCCATGTGAACGAAACGTGCCGATCGGCACACTGCCTGCGTGTCGATTACAACCAGCTTCATCGGGCAGATCTGCCGAAGTTGTGAACAAGGTTCTTCCTGTTTCCAGTCTTGAGCTTGAGCAAGGCGGACGAAAGCCGCCGTGTTGAGGTTATGGATGTCGAAATTCTTTCCGGGATATATTTTGACATCTACGGGGGGCGGGGTGCGGTGGGGTGGGGTGCCAGATCTTACCGGAGACCCTGCGGCTAGCGAGGCTGTATGAGGAGGGCACTCGCGACGACGCCGACGACGACGACGACGTCGACAGCGACGTTGTCCTGGCGGGGCTGTCCCTGGCAGCAGCCGCCGGGGGGTGAGCGTGCGCCGACATGACCATGGCCTCCGCGTCGCCATCGCGCTCCTCCAGCCTGCGACGAGAGCGCGCGCAGAGACACGGAGCGAGAGGGCGCGTCAAAGTGGATGTGCCAGTGTTTGTTGGGTACACTCTGTGAATGCGCTCCACTCAGCAGGAGGCTCTGGTGGCTCCGTGTGGGACTCACAGCCAGGGCGGAGTAGGCGCGGGGAAGGGGCCCAGGATCTGCACCTCCTCCTGGTCGTGGCTCGGCTCCAGGCAGGCGCACAGCGCTGCCCAGCAGCGGCTCCAGCAGCGGCTCCAGCAGCGGCTCCAGGACTGGGGGCAGCTCCAGCGGTACCGGAGAAGCTCGGCCACGCGAGAAGACACACCCTGCGAGCGCACGTGTGCGGGTGTGCGCGCGTGCGAGCATGTGTGGGGAGCGGTTAGCATGGTGCGCTACTCGTTTTTATTTTTTATTTTACCAGGTGAGGCCCACTGAGTTCTACGTAGCTCTTTTTCAGAAGCGACCTGGTCACAAATGATGGCTCGAGGAAGTGGCTTATCATCGTGTGGAAATGTATATCAGCCAAGTACTCTGAACGCGTGATGTGGATTCTAAATGTGGAGGGAAAAACCGGAGGATCCCCGAGAAAAAAGTCCACGTGACCACGACGAGAAAGACACGCAAACTCCAAATATACAGCAGCAGGCGTCAGGTCTGGATCAAACCCACGACCTCCTGCACACTTGGCGAGGGAGTTAACATCTCCTAGCCACCGTGGCGCTACGAACCCAGCGACCCGCGTGCGATTCCCACTCACGACCAATACCAGTGACGACTATCTGAACCTGTCCTCGGCCTCCCCTAGGTCGACTCAGCCTCAAATGAGTACCTAGTGTGGTGTGTAGTGAGCATCGCCCCTGGGGAGACAAACGCGGCCGGGCGTGGTGCTGGCCACCCACCCCCCACTTGTGCCATGCCGGCCTTAATAGGTGCTCGCTAACAGCACTTGCCCATCATATGCAGTCGTAGCAGATGGAGGAATCAATGGAGGAGGGAGGGGGGGTGGAAGACACTGTCAGTGCGACAATCGAAATTTAATGAAGAAACATATTTGAGTGAGCTTGCTCCTCCTGAGCTGCATTGATTGTCCAATGAGGTTTTGTTTTAATACTACAGGAGCTGGTCCAGATGTCTTGTGACCCCCCCCCCCCCCCCCCATTGAATTCTCTTAACCTTAATTATTTTTTTCAAGGAAGGTTTATTTAAAAGAGAAATTAATAGGCAAAGGGAAAAAAAGTTTGGGGTCAATATTAATTGGGGGTCAGTTTAATACGTATTAGGTTTTCACAACCAATATTATCCATAATACAGTTTTTTGGGGTGGGGGGGTTAGATCTCGTAAATATAAATGTGTCGTTAAACCAGCCACCACCCGACACAGCCAATTAGTAAGGTTTGTCACGTCAACAAACGCCAATTCGTTACTAGTTCAGCACCCCGGTGTGTTGGAGAGTAAACCCACGAACATTTACAATTCGAGTACTGCGACGTTTTGCCAGTTCTTACAACCAGCCTCATCAGGCGACAGCCAGAGTTGTGAAGACAGTCCTCCTACAGTATGTCGGTCTTAAATAGAGGGGGTAAAGGTGATGTCATCACTGTGGTCCTATCAGATGCGAAAACAAGAGAGGGAGGGGGGGTTAATTACGTCATATAAGTTACAATGAATCATGTTAATTTGCTAAATTGCAGAACCTATTATTGCTTGGGCTATTCGGAGTTAATCAACATACATCTGAGCGTTTGCAGAGAATATGCAGTTATCATTAATTGGGGGACACGAGACATCTGGACCATCCCGTAGAGCTCCCCGCGATGCTGAACGTGTGAACAGCGCCCTGTACAATCAAACAAGGCAACTCCTATGACTAATTGGGAATGGGACGCAAGCGTAGGATTGATCACCCTGTCGCTGGCCGCCTTTGGGGAGGGTGTATAGTGTGAAAGGCCGAAACACCCTAGGATCCAAAGGCACACTACTGACGATGCGCTCCCCAAATTTCACCAGGCTCGCTGTTCATGAACTCTTGGAAGTGCTTGCACAAAGGATAGTAACATCTCATCCTGTGTTCTTGGAATCTGCCGTTTTGAGTGCTGTACTTTCAGACGGAACCAGTCCCGAACGCTCCCCCCGGGTATTTCTTGGGCACGTCACATCCATCTGCCACTCATTTTGTTCTACAACAACCATTCGTCGGATTTTAGTAACGTAGGGTACAATTATACTTGGGATTTATTATGAACAAGCGGTAACTTGTACTCTAGTGGTAGTGCCTTACGCTGATAATCGACTACTGCTAGCCAGCCGAGCGAGTGAGCGTTCTGCCGTATTGCGGGGAGCGGTGGCGCAGCGGTTAGCGCGACGAACTCTGGCCAACCTGAGTTCGATTTCTGCTCATGGCCTAGGCGCACGACACAGTTTTAAAACAAAAAAACGTTGACAGAATAGAATGACTTGGATGGCAGGGGCGTGGCTACAAGGGTTGAGGATTGAGTGACAGCGATGGAGGGATGCTTAGGGATCACGAAAGGTTAGGGGAGGGATGGGAAGGGGTGAAAGGAGGGGAGGGGGCGAGGGGAGGGAAGAGGAAGAGAATGGGCGATGGAGGTGAGGCTTCAAGCGAAGAGCGGAAGGAGGTTATTGAGGCGCACCCGATGATTGTGACGTGGCTTACATCACCTTGCCGTACGAAATAAGAATACCACAGGTTCATCTTCTTGGTTCTTTCGGTAACGTCACGTAGAAGGGAAATAATAAAATAATAAAAATAAAACATAATAAAATACAATTCTCACGACGTTTCGGCCACAACGCAAGGTCTGTCGGAAAGACCTCTTCTTCACCTGAGGACGGCTGCTTGCGTTGTGGCCGAAACGTCGTGAGAATTGTATTTTATTATGTTTTATTTTTATTATTTTATTATTTCCCTTCTACGTGACTTTACCGAAAGAACCAAGAAGATGAATCCCTGCAGTCACGAAAGCTTTAAATCGAAATACCACATGTGTCGTTAGGCACCTGTGGGCTCGGGGAGGTGTACAGGGGAGATGGTAAAGTACAGCAATGGATTCAAGGGTCCATGTGTGTGGAGCTTTGAGTGTTATCCCCGCGCGAGCAATGGTTCTTCTGCGGCAAATCCGGTTTTCCGTCTCCCGCAGGCAAACCGCGTTCCCGCGAGTCGAATCGGCCGAACATCGCGAGGGAGCAGGAAACGTCTTTGAGCGAACAACGTCTCTAGCCTCGGTGACGAGCCCTCTCGTGCAAGAGAGGGTTGCCCGCGTGATTCAGGGGCTGTCAATTCGAAATCGACACGCGGACGCCCGTTACGCGCGCGCACGCACGCACGTGTATGCGCGTGTGTGCGCGCACGCGCGCAATCTCGTTTGTGGTGGAATGACGGAGGGCCTCGCAGCTTAGAAGGACAATTTGATCGCGTTACCGTTCATTAGCGTAAATGGAGTGAGAGCCACGGGGAACATTTACTGTGGAAGACTCTCGATTACCAGCGTGCGGTTTATCCGATTTGCGGATTTACCGCGCACCTGAGATTTTCCCTTAAGCCCAAATTAGTAATCTAAAAACAGTTAAATATTGTTATTCTTGGAAATCTGTACGACAAGTCACGTGCTTAAACCAAAAAATATGCTGCTCTGGTTAATTCGAAATCCACGTGATCGCCTCTACAGTACAGTAGTTGCAATATCTTTACACACAGTGGGCGGAGTTTGATTGATGTTGATTGGAGTGGCACTGCTGCTGTTAACTTTGTGGGCCGAGGCTTCTGTGCGGGAGCAGGAAAGTGTTAATATTGCAGAGCACGCGTAAAATGAATTATCGAGAGACTAGTGGAGTTGTTGTTGTTAAAGACGTCTTTAATCCCAGTTGTGTCGCGAGAAGCCATTCCCGCACAGTCGTGCATGAGGCCGTGTCGGAGAGCGGTCCTTGGGAAGCGGCTTTTCGCAGAACTACTTCTAAGATTTACGCTCTTCAATTTTATCGGGGGACTGTGTTGTTGTGGTTGTTGTTGTTGTCTTGCTGTGGTCTGGGACTACTGCTGTTGTTGCTGTTTTTATTCTGCCTTGCCCAAGCTTGCATTTAGTGTTGAAAAATTGCCAGGAATTGAAAAACGTTTGCTAATTGTACTTATATACTTAATTCATTTTATTTTTATTTTCGCGACTTGCTTACCTGTCCTACACTTTCCACTCCTGTCACGTGTTTTTGTATTGTCTGTCGTTTTCTGACCCGCCCTGACTGGACATCTGTGAAATAAGAACTTCATGGCGCATCGGATTCCTCCTCCAGTCTAAATAAAGATTCTTCTGATTCTGATTAAGTGATCTGTTGTCCACACCCGCCCTGCGTTTTTTTTAGAATTTGGTGAAAAATAACCCCCAATACTTCAAGAGCTGCAATGCCACGTGGTGAGTACGAGAGGGTGGGTCCTTAATAAATAAGGTCAAGAAACAGTCCTTGATGAGCCCCATGCGGCCCCGGGGCCGCAGGTTGCCCATGGTAAACTGGACTAGCATGGTGAACTGGACATCCATAGTGAACTGGATTTCCATGGTGAACTGACTTCCATGGTAAACTGGACTCCCATGGTGAACTGTATTTCCATGGTAAACTGGACTCCCATGGTAAACCGGACTTCCATGGTAAACTGGACTTCCATGGTAAACTGGACTTCCATGGTAAACTGGACTTTCATGGTGAACTGAATTTCCATGGTGAACTGGACTCCCATGGTAAACCGAACTTCCATGATAAACTGGACTTCCATGGTGAAATAAATTTCCATTGTGAACTGGACTTCCGTGGTAAACTGGACTTCCATGGTGCACTGAATTTCCATGGTGAACTGGACTTCCGTGGTAAACTGGACTTCCATGGTAAACTGGACTTCCATGGTGAACTGGACTTCCATAGTGAACTCCCAAGCGAAATGCTGAGGGAGGGTGGCGTTTGTGCACAGACTGCCCTACATGACATCATAACAACAGTCTGGACCACTGTCCGGGTTCCGCAGGATTGGAAGGACGCCCTGGTGGTCCCCCTCTTTAAGAAGGGGGACCACACAGACTGTAACAACTACAGGGGCATCTCACTTCTCAGTGTGCCGGGAAAGGTCCAGGCACACTGAGGAGAGGCTTGAGGAGCACCAGTGCGGTTTCAGGAAAGTGCAGTCCTGCAAAGATGCCATATTTTCTGTCGTCTGCTACAGTAGAGGTGTAGGGAATTCCAACAAGACCTACATCTCTGCTTTATTGACCTGGTCAAGGCCTGTGATACCATCCGTAGGCCTGGGCAATGGGTTGTTCTTCGTGCTTTCGGAATCCCTGACCCGCTGCGGTCAAGGGATGGCTTCCTATTGGTCAACCACGTTATATATGCCGATGATCTGGTAATTGCTGCTCACTCAGAGGAGGAGTTGGAGGCGCTGCTGCTGAACCTAGAGCTTGCCACTAACAGGTGGGGCCTTACCATCAGCCCCACCAAAACTAAGCACCTGCCTAGGTATTTTGTACCATCGGACACTCCACCCCCACTACTCCCAATTGGTGATGGGGCAGTTGTGGAGAAAGTGGAGAGTTTCTCATACCTAGGCAGTGTTCTCATGACCGGCTCCGGTTTGATAGCAGAGGTCTCACTCCGAATCAGTCAAGTGGCATTATTTTTTCATCCGTTGCGTAACGCTGTGTGGAAGCTACCTGGTCTGTCGCTCCACACGAAGCTTCAGGTCTTCTCGGCCACGGTCAATCCCTCCCTTCTCTACGCCTGCGAAATGTGGACCCCCCTAATGGAACATCTTCGCCAGTTAGAAACATTTAGTCTGGCCTGCCTACGATCCATCCTGGGTTTAACCAGGCTGGATTGTGTGAGGAGCTCACAAATCCTTGAAAAATGTGGACAGTCCCATCGGTGAGCTCCTCCGGCAGGCAATGCTGCGTTGGCTGGGTCATGTAGCCTGCATGCCCAGCCACCGCATGCCTAAACAGCTTTTGTTCAGCCGGATAGAGGGGGCTAAACAGGCGCGGCACAGGCTAGAGAAGAGATGGAGCGATGTGGTACAGGAGGACGTGGAGCTGAGTGGACTTGACGATGACTGGTACCAGCGGTGTCAAGATCAGCCTCTGTGGAGGAGGCTCGTGAAGGACGCTACTGGCCAGTTGAAGGCAGTCGCCCTCCAACAACAACGGAGGGAAAAGAGCGATGCTCACAACAACGAGCAGAGTGCCGGGTGGCTAAAGCACAGCACGTTGGCACAGTAGGGGGCACAGGTGGTGCATCAGCCAGGCATCTCAGTCAGTCGACCCGTGGCACCTGGGTCTGCCCCGTGACCTCCTGCCAGCGGGCGTTCGACACTTCACGTGGCCTCAACGTGCACATAGCCTGGCACAAGCGTCGTGGTGACGTCACCGCCACTTTGTGGCGAATGGCGGTTGTTGTTGTTGACGTGTTGATGTGTGTGTGTGACGTGTTGGTGTGTGTGTGTGACGTGTTGGTGGTGTGTGTGTGTATACGTACTCTCACCCCATCTCTAGGGTCCAACTGTCCTTTGAGAGGGTGGGCGGGAAGAGGGAGAGAGGGACACGGGGAGAGAAAGAGAGAGGTCAACAATTGTCAGGTGATGGCCGCACAATTCGGGCCGCATGCTGTTAGCGAGCACCCATTAAGTTGCAACGATTAAATAATAACGGTGGTGGTGTCGCCGATGCAAACCGTGCAATGCTACACTAGGCCACCTTTGCCTTCAATCCACTTTTGACGATCCAATATCCCCCGTATAGCCTTTAGGCATGCTGTGTAGGGGCGAGTGCTATTCGTGAGTAGCAGCTATGAAGAATATGCTTAGGTTTTTTCGGTAAAGTCACGTAGGTAAAACATCAAAATTGATAAAAAAATAAAATAAAATAATTTTGATGTTTTACCTACATGGTGACTTTACCGAAAAAAACCTAAGAATATGAATCCTTGCAGTCACGAAAGCTTCAAATCTAGAAGCTATGAAGAAGGCCGGTAGGGCACACGAGGGGGTGGGTGGCCAGCATCACGCCCAGCCGCCTTCGTCTCCCCAGTGCCTGTGTTTTTACACGTGGCACCTAGCTACCCTTTTAAGGTTGAGTTGACCTAGGGGAGACCCAGGGGCGGTTCAAATATGTCCCACTGACGCTGGCCGTGTGGGGGAATCGAACGCTGGTCGCCGGGTTCGTAGCGGAGAGCGTTAAGCGCTGCGCCACCGCTCCCCATGACGTTCACAAACACCACCACCACCACCACGACCAAACTGCGTGACATATCTAGATGTGAGCACTGGGGAGACAAAGGCGGCCGGGCGTGGTTATGGCCACACCACGCTGTCGTGCGACGTGCCAACCTTAATAGGCGTTCAGTAATAAGCCCTTGCCCCAAGAGTCTATGTGGGCTACACGGGGAGGGGTGGGATCTTTATACTTGTGCACAGACACACGCACGCACCCCTACACACAATTGTGTGCACGCCACAGACAAACACCAGGACACGGAGATCAATTAATATACCCATCAGTGTGGACAACACGGTGGTGATGTTGATGATGTCGATGATGATGTTGATGATGTTGGTGATGATGTTTATGATGATGATGTTGATGATGGTGATGATGATGTTGGTGATGATGTTCATGATGATGATGATGTTGATGATAATGTTGATGTTGGTGGTGATGATGTTGATGAGGTTGGTGATGATGTTTATGATGATGATGATGATGTTGGTGATGATGATGTTTATGGTGATGATGTTTATGATGATGATTTTCATGATATTGATGATGATGATGTTGGTGGTGGTGGTGATGTGGGTATTGATGGTGATGATGTTGATGATGTTGGTGATGATATGTATGATGTTGGTGATGATGATGTTAATGATGCGAACACGGTTGAAGCGTGCACCTGTCTGATCATCAGTGTCCCATTATCGGCGTGTTCAGTTTATTTCTCTCCTTATCGCCCTCCTCATCTATGTCTCTCTCCCCCCCCCTCTGTCTCCCTCTCTCGTCCGTCCGCTGTCGCCCTCTCTCTTAACCCCACTCCCTCCTCCCCTCATCTTTTCCACTCACTCTCTGTCCAGTTCCCACCCCCCCCCTCGCCTCTCTCTCTCTCTCCATGTTTCCCTTCCAGCCTCTCTCATTCCTACCTCTCTCCTCCCTCCCCACTCGCTTTCTCACGGTTTTCTCAATTTGCATTTTGTTTTTCTCTCTCTGCCCTCTCTCTCCCCACCTCTCTCTCTCTGTGTGTGTCTCGCCGCCATCTCTCTCTTTTTTTTACGATCAGTGGAAACAAGAAGATGCTCGGTGTAGGCGGCACTTTGCTTCGTTCATCATTTTTTATGTTTTTTTCCAATGCTTTGCTTTAAGGGCACCCACCCCCCTTTTTAAATGAAATATTTCACGAAAGATTTCACGCTCTGCGCTCTCCTCCTTCTTACCCCTTCCCTCTATCTCCACCCCCTCTCTCTACCCCCCCCCTCTCTCTCTACCCCGCCCTCACTTTTTTTTCTACCCCCTCTCTCCCTACTCCATGTCTATGTCCCACCTGTTAATCTCTCTCTCTACCCCCTCTTTCTACCCCCCTCTCTCTACCCCCTCTCTCTACCCCCTCTCTCTACCCCCCTCTCTCTCTACCCCCTCTCTCCCGACTCCATGTCTATGTCCCCACTGTTCATCTCTCTCTACCCAGTGTCCCATAGCAGCACCAGCAGCACCACCAGCACCACCACCACCAGCACCAACACCACCACCAGCAGCACCACCAGCACCACCACCACCAGCACCACCACCACCACCAGCACCACCACCACCACCAGCACCAGCACCACCACCAGCACCACCAGCACCACCACCACCACCAGCACCACCACCACCACCAGCACCACCACCAGCACCACCACCAGCACCACCAGCACCACCACCACCAGCACCACCACCAGCACCACCACCACCACCAGCACCACCACCAGCACCACCACCACCAGCACCACCACCACCAGCACCACCAGCACCAGCACCACCAGCTCCCCCTCCCTCTCCCTCTGGCTGCACCTCTCCCCTCGCTCTCCATCATTTATCTCGACCCAATCGCCCCCCCCCCTCTCGCTCCCGTGTGCTCCGGTCGCCATGGTGACGAGATAACATCACCACGGAGGAGAGGCGCGTCACCCCCCCCCCCCCACATCTTGTGTTTACCGTGCACGTCTGTGTGTGTGTGTCGTCTGTGTGTGTGTGTCGTTTGTGTGTGTGTCTACTATGTGTGTGTGTGTCGTCTATATCTGTGTGTGTCGTCTGTGTGTGTGTCTACTATGTGTGTGTGTCTACTGTGTGTGTGTCTGTCGTCTGTGTGTGTGTGTCGTTTGTGTGTGTGTGTCTACTGTGTGTGTCTACTGTGTGTGTGTGTCGTCTGTGTGTGTGTCGTCTGTGTGTGTGTCGTCTGTGTGTGTGTCTAGTGTGTGTGTGTGTCGTCTGTGTGTGTGTCTAGTGTGTGTGTGTGTCGTCTGTGTGTGTGTCTACTGTGTGTGTGTGTCGTCTGTGTGTGTGTCGTCTGTGTGTGTCTACTGTGTGTGTGTCGTCTGTGTGTGTGTCGTCTGTGTGTGTGTCGTCTGTGTGTGTGTCGTTTGTGTGTGTGTCTACTGTGTGTGTGTCGTCTGTGTGTGTGTCGTCTGTGTGTGTGTATGTCTACTGTGTGTGTGTGTGTCGTCTGTGTGTGTGTCTACTGTGTGTGTGTCTACTGTGTGTGTGTCGTCTGTGTGTGTGTCGTTTGTGTGTGTGTCGTCTGTGTGTGTGTCTACTGTGTGTGTGTCGTCTGTGTGTGTGTCGTCTGTGTGTGTGTCTACTGTGTGTGTGTCGTCTGTGTGTGTGTCGTCTGTGTGTGTGTATGTCTACTGTGTGTGTGTGTCGTCTGTGTGTGTGTCGTCTGTGTGTGTGTCTACTGTGTGTGTGTGTCGTCTGTGTGTGTGTCGTCTGTGTGTGTGTCTACTGTGTGTGTGTCGTCTGTGTGTGTGTCGTCTGTGTCTGTGTCTACTGTGTGTGTGTCGTCTGTGTGTGTGTCGTCTGTGTGTGTGTCTACTGTGTGTGTGTGTCGTCTGTGTGTGTGTCGTCTGTGTCTGTGTCTACTGTGTGTGTGTCGTCTGTGTGTGTGTCGTCTGTGTGTGTGTCTACTGTGTGTGTGTCGTCTGTGTGTGTGTCGTCTGTGTGTGTGTCTACTGTGTGTGTGTCGTCTGTGTGTGTGTCGTCTGTGTCTGTGTCTACTGTGTGTGTGTCGTCTGTGTGTGTGTCGTCTGTGTGTGTGTCTACTGTGTGTGTGTCGTCTGTGTGTGTGTCGTCTGTGTGTGTGTCTACTGTGTGTGTGTCGTCTGTGTGTGTGTCGTCTGTGTGTGTGTCGTCTGTGTGTGTGTCTACTGTGTGTGTGTCGTCTGTGTGTGTGTCGTCTGTGTGTGTGTCTACTGTGTGTGTGTCGTCTGTGTGTGTGTCGTCTGTGTGTGTGTCTACTGTGTGTGTGTCGTCTGTGTGTGTGTCGTCTGTGTGTGTGTCTACTGTGTGTGTGTCGTCTGTGTGTGTGTCGTCTGTGTGTGTGTGTATGTCTACTGTGTGTGTGTGTCGTCTGTGTGTGTATGTCTACTGTGTGTGTGTGTCGTCTCTGTGTGTGTAGTCTGTGTGTGTGCGTCTACTGTGTGTGTGTCATTTGTGTGTGTGTCTACTGTGTGTGTGTGTCGCCTGTGTGTGTCTACTGTGTGTGTGTGTGTCGTCTGTGTGTGTCTGTCGTCTGTGTGTGTGTATCGTCTGTGTGTGTGTGTCTACTGTGTGTGTGTCGTCTGTGTGTGTGTGTCCTCTGTGTGTGTGTGTCGTCTGTGTGTGTGTATCGTCTGTGTGTGTGTGTCTACTGTGTGTGTGTCGTCTGTGTGTGGGTGTCCTCTGTGTGTGTGTGTGTCGTCTGTGTGTGTGTGTCGTCTGTGTGTGTGTGTCTACTGTGTGTGTGTGTCTACTGTGTGTGTGTCTACTGTGTCTGTGGGTGTGTCGTTTGTGTGTGTGTGTGTCTACTGTGTGTGTGTGTACTGTGTGTGTGTGTCTGTGTGTGTCGTCTGTGTGTGTGTGTCGTCTGTGTGTCGCGTGTGTGTGTGTGTCTATTGTGTGTGTGTGTCTACTGTGTGTGTCGTTTGTGTGTGTGTATCGTCTATGTGTGTGTCTACTGTGTGTGTGTGTCTACAGTGTGTGTGTATCGTCTATGTGTGTGTGTCGTCTGTGTGTGTGTGTCGTCTATGTCTGTGTGTGTCGTCTGTGTGTGTGTGTCGTTTGTGTGTGTGTCTACTATGTGTATGTGTGTCGTCTATGTCTGTGTGTGTCGTCTGTGTGTGTGTCTACTATGTGTGTGTGTCTACTGTGTGTGTGTCTGTCGTCTGTGTGTGTGTGTGTCGTTTGTGTGTGTGTGTCTACTGTGTGTGTCTACTGTGTGTGTGTGTCATCTGTGTGTGTGTCGTCTGTGTGTGTGTCGTCTGTGTGTGTGTGTCTACTGTGTGTGTGTGTCTACTGTGTGTGTTGTCTGTGTGTGTGTGTCTACTGTGTGTGTGTGTCGTCTATGTCTGTGTGTCATTTGTGTGTGTGTGTCTACTGTGTGTGTGTCGCCTGTGTGTGTGTCTACTGTGTGTGTGTCTACTGTGTTTGTGTCGTCTGTGTGTGTGTGTCGTCTGTGTGTGTGTCGTCTGTGTGTGTATCGTCTGTCTGTGTGTGTCTACTGTGTGTGTGTCTAGTGTGTGTGTGTCGTTTGTGTGTGTGTCGTCTATGTGTGTCGTTTGTGTGTGTATCGTCTATTTGTGTGTCGTTTGTGTGTGTGTGTCGTTTGTGTGTGTGTCGTCTATGTGTGTGTCGTTTGTGTGTGTGTGTCGTCTATGTGTGTGTCGTTTGTGTGTGTGTGTCGTTTGTATGTGTATCGTCTATGTGTGTGTCGTTTGCGTGTGTGTGTCGTTTGTGTGTGTGTCGTCTATGTGTGTGTCGTTTGTGTGTGTGTGTCGTCTATGTGTGTGTCGTTTGTGTGTGTGTGTCGTTTGTGTGTGTATCGTCTATGTGTGTGTCGTTTGTGTGTGTGTGTCGTTTGTGTGTGTGTCGTCTATGTGTGTGTCGTTTGCGTGTGTGTGTCGTCTGTGTGTGTGTGTGTCGTTTGTGTGTGTCGTCTGTGTGTGTGTGTCGTTTGTGTGTGTGTGTCGTCTATGTCTGTGTGTGTCTACTGTTTGTGTGTGTCGTCTGTGTGTGTGTCTACTGTGTGTGTCTACTGTGTGTGTGTGTACTGTGTGTGTGTCGTCTATGTCTGTGTGTGTCTACTGTGTGTGTGTGGTCTGTGTGTGTGTGTCGTCTGTGTGTGTGTGTCGTTTGTGTGTGTGTGTCTACTGTGTGTGTGTCGTTTGTGTGTGTGTGTCGTCTATGTCTGTGTGTGTCTACTGTGTGTGTGTGTCTACTGTGTGTGTGTGTCGTCTGTGTGTGTGTGTCGTCTGTGTGTGTGTGTCTACTGTGTGTGTGTCTACTGTGTGTGTGTCGTTTGTGTGTGTGTGTCGTCTATGTGTGTGTCGTTTGTGTGTGTGTCGTTTGTGTGTGTATCGTCTATGTGTGTGTCGTTTGCGTGTGTGTGTCGTTTGTGTGTGTGTCGTCTATGTGTGTGTCGTTTGTGTGTGTGTGTCGTCTATGTGTGTGTCGTTTGTGTGTGTGTGTCGTTTGTGTGTGTATCGTCTATGTGTGTGTCGTTTGTGTGTGTGTGTCGTTTGTGTGTGTGTCGTCTATGTGTGTGTCGTTTGCGTGTGTGTGTCGTCTGTGTGTGTGTGTCGTTTGTGTGTGTCGTCTGTGTGTGTGTGTCGTTTGTGTGTGTGTGTCTACTGTGTGTGTGTGTCGTTTGTGTGTGTGCGTCGTCTATGTCTGTGTGTGTCTACTGTGTGTGTGTGTCGTCTGTGTGTGTGTGTGTCTACTGTGTGTGTGTGTCTACTGTGTGTGTGTGTACTGTGTGTGTGTCGTCTATGTCTGTGTGTGTCTACTGTGTGTGTGTGGTCTGTGTGTGTGTCGTCTGTGTGTGTGTGTCGTTTGTGTGTGTGTGTCTACTGTGTGTGTGTCGTTTGTGTGTGTGTGTCGTCTATGTCTGTGTGTGTCTACTGTGTGTGTGTGTCTACTGTGTGTGTGTGTCGTCTGTGTGTGTGTGTCGTCTGTGTGTGTGTGTCTACTGTGTGTGTGTCTACTGTGTGTGTGTCGTCTATGTCTGTGTGTGTCTACTGTGTGTGTGTGGTCTGTGTGTGTGTGTCGTCTGTGTGTGTGTGTCGTTTGTGTGTGTGTGTCTACTGTGTGTGTGTCGTTTGTGTGTGTGTGTCATCTATGTCTGTGTGTGTCTACTGTGTGTGTGTGTCGTCTGTGTGTGTGTGTGTCTACTGTGTGTGTGTCTACTGTGTGTGTGTCTACTGTGTGTGTGTGTCGTCTATGTCTGTGTGTGTCTACTGTGTGTGTGTGTCGTCTGTGTGTGTGTGTCGTCTGTGTGTGTGTCGTTTGTGTGTGTGTGTCTACTGTGTGTGTGTGTCGTTTGTGTGTATCGTCTATGTCTGTGTGTGTCGTCTGTGTGTGTGTGTCGTCTGTGTGTGTGTGTCGTCTGTGTGTGTGTGTCGTCTGTGTGTGTGTATCGTCTGTGTGTGTGTGTCGTTTGTGTGTATCGTCTATGTCTGTGTGTGTCGTCTGTGTGTGTGTGTCGTCTGTGTGTGTGTGTCGTTTGTGTGTGTGTGTCGTCTGTGTGTGTGTGTCGTTTGTGTGTGTGTGTCGTCTATGTCTGTGTGTGTGTCGTCTGTGTGTGTCTACTGTGTGTGTCTGTATCGTCTGTGTGTGTCGCCTGTGTGTGTGTCTACTGTGTGTGTCGCCTGTGTGTATCGTCTATGTGTGTATGTGTGTGTGTCTACTGTGTGTGTGTGTCGTCTGTGTGTGTGTATCGTCTATGTCTGTGTGTGTCGTCTGTGTGTGTGTGTCGTCTATGTCTGTGTGTGTCGTCTGTGTGTGTGTGTGTGTCGTCTGTGTGTGTGTCTACTGTGTGTGTGTCTGTGTGTCTGTGTGTGTGTGTCTACTGTGTGTATCGTGTGTGTCTGTGTGTGTGTCGTCTGTGTGTGTGTCTACTGTGTGTGTGTCTGTGTGTCTGTGTGTGTGTGTCTACTGTGTGTATCGTCTGTGTGTGTGTGTGTGTCGTCTGTGTGTGTGTCTACTGTGTGTGTGTCGTCTGTGTGTGTGTCGTCTGTGTGTATATGTGTCGTCTTTGCCGTCCCGCCCTTCATAGGCGCTACTCGCTAACTGCACTTGCCCCACCAGTTGACGGCTATACGGGGGATCTTTGTCTCTGTCGTCTGTGTCGTCTGTGGGGAGCGGTGGTGCAGCGGTCAGCGCGCTGCGCTACGAACCCGGCGACCCGAGTTCGATTTCCCGCTCACGGCCAACACCAAGTGACGACTATCTGAACCGGTCCTGAGGATCCCACCCCCTCCCCCAGGTCGACTCAGCCTTAAATAAGCGCGCACCTGTTGCGGCGTGTAAACATCAGCACTGGGAAGACAAAGGCGGCCGGGCGTGGTGTTGACCACTCACCCAACCCCTTCACAGATGGCCGCTCGCTAACAGCACTTGCCCCCAGCACTCTGTTGTAAGGCTACAGCGGGGAAGGCAAATAAACTTTGTATTTAGCGAGCACCTATTAAGGTGCAATGCGTCATACACGCACGCGCGCGCGTTCACGCTACAGGTGACGGCGGCTTCGGGAGGATTTCATCCGCAGGTGGATTGACCGTGGCCGCTGATGACGGTGGTGATGGCTGCGATATGCAGCAAGCGGAGAACAACAACACCGATACCAACACCTCCGCCGTCCCCTACCCTCCTATAGCCGGTGGTGATCTTTACGCTCACCACGTTTCGGGCTGAGTCGACCTAGGAGTGGAGGATACGAAGATCGCCCGTATCGGCGCACGAGGCGGTGCTGGGTGACCGGCACCACGCCCGGCCGCCTTTGTCTCCCCAGTGACGATACAAACAAAGACAAAGACTCCCCGTGTAGCCTTAACAGACTTATTGGGGGCAAGTGCTGTTAGCGAGTAGCACCACCTATGAAGGCCGGCACAGCGCACGAGGGGGTGCTGGGTGGCCAGGCACCACGCCCGACCGCCTTTGCCTCCCTAGTGTGGGTCCACACAAAGACAAAGATCCCCCGTATAGCCTCGACAGACTGTTGGAGAGGGGGGGGGGGGGGGCAAGTGCTATTATCCAATGCCGGCACGGCGCACGAGGGGGAAAAGGGGGGGGGGGGGGGTGGCCAGCACCACGCCCGGCCGCCTTTGTCTCCTTCGTGTCGGCACAGACGCGCGCGTGCACGCACCACACACCTGCACGTAAGACATCATCGACGGCTGCCTGCAGTCCGGCGCTCACCGCCGCTCATGGCGCCGCCCACGTCTTGCAGTCGATGCTCCGAGACTCGTCGGCTGGAGGAGCTTGGTGATGGTGGAGGGGGAGGTTGGTGATGGTGGAGGGGGAGGTTGGTGATGGTGGAGGAGCTTGGTGATGGTGGAGGGGGAGGTTGGTGATGGTGGAGGTGATGGTGGAGGTTGGTGATGGTGGAGGGGGAGGTTGGTGATGGTGGTGATGGTGGAGGTTGGTGATGGTGGAGGTGATGGTGGAGGGGGAGGTTGGTGATGGTGGTGATGGTGGAGGTTGGTGATGGTGGTGATGGTGGAGGTTGGTGATGGTGGAGGTGATGGTGGAGGGGGAGGTTGGTGATGGTGGTGATGGTGGAGGTTGGTGATGGTGGAGGTGATGGTGGAGGGGGAGGTTGGTGATGGTGGAGGTGATGGTGGAGGTTGGTGATGGTGGAGGTGATGGTGGAGGGGGAGGTTGGTGATGGTGGTGATGGTGGAGGAGCTTGGTGATGGTGGAGGGGGAGGTTGGTGATGGTGGTGATGGTGGTGGTGGTGATGGTGGAGGTGATGGTGGAGGGGGAGGTTGGTGATGGTGGAGGATGGTGGAGGTGGTGGTGGTGATGGTGGAGGAGCTTGGTGATGGTGGAGGAGGAGGTTGGTGATGGTGGAGGATGGTGGAGGTGGTGGTGGTGATGGTGGAGGAGCTTGGTGATGGTGGAGGAGGAGGTTGGTGATGGAGGAGGATGGTGGTGGTGATGGTGGAGGTGATGGTGGAGGGGGAGGTTGGTGATGGTGGAGGGGGAGGTTGGTGATGGTGGAGGTGATGGTGGAGGATGGTGGAGGAGGTTGGTAATGGTGGAGGTGATGGTGGTGGAGGAGGTTGGTGATGGAGGAGGATGGTGGTTGGTGATGGAGGAGGAGGATGGTGGTGGTGATGGTGGTGCAGGAGGTTGGTGATGGTGGAGGATGGTGGTTGGTGGTGGAGGAGGAGCTTGGTGATGATGGAGGAGGAGGTTGCTGATGGTGATGGTGGTGGTGGTGTTGATGGGGGTTCGTGGCAGTTGATGGTGGAGGTGAAGCACGCGAGTCCCCGGCGTTCTCTGTGGGTCAGGGTTCGAGTCCGGGGCGAGGGGTTCAGGGAGTTATTACCGCAGCGGTCGCTGTGGTTGCCGTTTCGAGGCCGCCAGCGTCGCTGCTGTGCGAGACGGCACGTGCCCACCTGTTGCAGCTGATGATGATGATGATGATAATGATAGATCCACATTCCGATGGCGGGAACCCGTCTATCCTTGATCAATGCAGGACTCTAATGGACCATGTCTAAGTGTATCTATCTGTGTGTAGCAGAAAGTGCCCACCCGTTGCAGATCACGCTGCAGCTGATGATGATAATGATGGATCCACATTCCGATGACGGAGACACGTCTATCCTTGACCAATACAGGACTCTAATGGACCATGTCTAAATGTATCTATCTGTGTGTAGCAGAAGGTGTCCACCTGTTGCATATCACGCTGCAGCTGATGATAATGATAATGATGGATCCACGTTCCGATGACGGGGACCCGTCTTTCCTTGACCAATGGAGGTCAAGGATAGATGCATTCATTTTATCCAGGAAAGGTCTCGGTGAGTCTCAAGACTCGTTTGCAAGAGTTGCACTTGCTACATTTGGGATACTTTGGGGCCAGTTGCTTGTCAAGTGAAGTTGGTTCGGTTTCGTTCGGGAGGAAGTCTGGAGTGGGGTGGGCAGTGCAGTGTTAGGAGAAAACCTCACGGAGCACACACACAAGGTGACGGACAGCACGCAGAGCTGCGATACACAGACGGGATGACAAATCCACACTGCTGCATCATCAAACTAAATGATACATTTTTTTACAGGGTAAGGCACCAACCACTGAGAAGCGACCTGCCCACACGCACACCCTACACATGCCCCACACACACACACCCTGCACATGCCCCACACACACTCACACACCCTGCACATGCCCCACACACACATCCTGCACATGAGCCACACACACACTCACACACTGCACACACACACACCCTGCACATGCCCCCACACACACCCTGCACATGAGCCACATACACTCACACACCCTGCACATGCCCCACACACACACACCCTGCACATGCCCCACACACACTCACACCCTGCACATGCCCCACACACACACACACTGCACATGAGCCACACACACCCTGCACATGTCCCACACACACACATCCTGCACATGCCCCACACACACACACACCCTGCACATGAGCCACACACATCCTGCACATGAGCCACGCACACCCTGCACATGCCCCACACACACACACACCCTGCACATGAGCCACACACACACCCTGCACATGCCCCACACACACACACACACCCTGCACATAAGCCACACACACCCTGCACATGAGCCACACATACCCTGCACATGCCCCACACACACACACACCCTGCACATGAGCCACACACACACACACATTCTGCACATGCCCCACACACACACACCCTACACCTGAGCCACACACACACACACCCTGCACCTGCCCCCCACACACCCTGCACATGCCCCACACACACTCATACACCCTGCACATGCCCCACACACACACACACCCTGCACATGCCCCACACACACACACCCTGCACATGCCCCACACACACACACACCCTGCACATGCCCCACAGACACTCACACACCCTGCACATGCCCCACACACACACACCCTGCACATGCCCCACACACACTCACACACCCTGCACATGCCCCACACACTCACACACCCTGCACATGCCCCACACACACTCACACACCCTGCACATGCCCCACACACACACACACCCTGCACATGCCCCACACACACTCACACACCCTGCACATGCCCCACACACACACACACCCTGCACATGCCCCACACACACTCACACACCCTGCACATGCCCCACACACACTCACACACCCTGCACATGCCCCACACACACACACCCTGCACATGCCCCACACACTCACACACACCCTGCACATGCCCCACACACACACACCCTGCACATGCCCCACACACACTCACACACCCTGCACATGCCCCACACACACACACCCTGCACATGCCCCACACACACTCACACACCCTGCACATGCCCCACACACACACACCCTGCACATGCCCCACACACACTCACACACCCTGCACATGCCCCACACACACTCACACACCCTGCACATGCCCCACACACACACACCCTGCACATGCCCCACACACACACACACCCTGCACGTCCCACAAACACACACACTCTGCACATGCCACACACACACACACCCTGCACATGCCCCACACACATACACACACCCTGCACATGCCACACACACACACACCCTGCACATGCCCCCCACACACACACACCCTGCACGTGCCCCACACACACACACTCACACACCCTCCACGTGCCCCACAAACACACTCACACACCCACTGCACATGCCCCACACACACACACACCCTGCACATGCCACACACACACACATCCTGCACATGCCCCACACACACACCCTGCACATGCCCCACACACACACACCATGCACATGCCCCACACACACACACCCTGCACATGCCCCACACACACACACCCTGCACGTCCCACAAACACACACACACCCTGCCCTGCACATGCCCCACACACACTCACACACCCTGCACATGCCCCACTCACACACCCTGCACATGCCCCACACACACTCACACACCCTGCACATGCCCCACACACACACACCCTGCACGTCCCACAAACACACACACACACACCCTGCACATGCCCCACACACACACAAACACCCTGCACACGAGCCACACACACAATGATAGCTCAACTAAGTGGCTTACCATCACGTGGACATTTATAGAAGCCAAATAACTCTAAACGCGTGACGTTTGATTCCAAACGTGGAGGGGGAAACCGGAGGACTCGGAGAAAAATCCACGCGACCACGGGGAGAGAGATACAGCAAACTCCAAATATACAGCAGCAGGCGTCAGGGTTGGAATCGAACCTCGGATCCTGCTAGGATCCTCCTGTATACCTGGCGAAGTAGTTAACATCTCGCTACCCTAGCGCTACGAACCCGGCCACCCGAGTTCGATTCCCGCTCACGGTCAACACCAAGTGACGATTATCTGAACCGCTCCTGGGCCTCCCCTAGGACGACTCAGCCTCAAATGAGTACCTGGTGCTGTGTGTAAACATCGCCACTGGGGAGACAGAAGCGGCCGTGCGTGGTGGCGGCCACCGACCCCCTCGTGCACCATGCCGACCTCCTGTATACCAGGCGAGGTAGTTGACATCTCTTTACGCGATGCACACACTCCCTTTGCCATCAGCGCGCTGTATCACAAGCGGCTGCAACCTCTCCTGCCAGGGAGATTGTCACGAGAGACTGCCGTGGAGCAGAGGTCGCAACCGGGTACCCGATACCCGTACCCTACCCGATACCCGGCTCCCCGTACCCGGCCAGGTACGGGATACCTGTTTGCGACCCTGGTGCGGTCGGGTACGGGTACGGGTAGGCCGTGAGTCACTAGTGAGTAACTGTTTGTCACTCATTTCGGGTAGGATACGGGTACGGGTAGGGAACGGGTACCCGTACCCGGCCGGGTACAGGTACCCATTTGCGACCCTGGTGCGGCCGGGTACGGGTACGGGTAAGGAATCAAAACCCGTTTGCGAACTCTGCCGTGGAGTCAACAAACGCACAGGTGGATTTTTCTCCGGGGTCCTTAAACGCGCCTTTTCCACGTTTAGAATCAACGTCAGGCGTTTAGAGTCATTCGGCCGCTATCAATTTTCACGCGGTGATGATAATTAATTGAGCCACTTCGTTGAGCTTGTCGTTTGCGACTGGCCAGGTTCGCTTCTGAAAAAAGAGCTTTAAATTTGAGCTCGGTGTGCCTTACCTGGTAAAATAAAAGATGTAGTGATATTAAAACAGAGCTATGATTTGTATAGCCTCCCTCTGGTGTCAGAACAATTAACCAATTGGTAGTTTTATGATTTTTGTTCTTTCTGATTCTCAATTAAGATTACTGGAGCCATCCAGAGATCGGCCGAGGAATTTTGCCGAACATCTCCAATTGTAAACGAAAGTCCTGACACTCAGTTTAGGTTTTCCTTTTTAAAAAAAAACATACATAGATTTTTACGTTATTCAATACACATACGTTGCAATGTGAGGACTCTATTCATGTTTACAGTACACAGTTTACACGAGCGCACAAATTAGCACGCTTCAACGGAGTTTCAGACAGAAAATGTTGGCTTCTTAATCGCCGCTATTTAAACAATTTCATTAGCAATGACCCCCCCCACCACCACTTATTAATCTCGGACCCAATGGAGACGAACGCTCACGCGTGCACGACAGGGGTTGTGTGACTACGTGGCTTCACGATAGCCGTGTCGGAGCCAGAGCCAAACACGGTACCACACAGTACCGGGTTTCAAATCCTGGGTCTACGTATGTGTGTGTGTGTGTCACCCTCACAACAACGAGCGGAGCGCCGGGTGGCTAAAGCGCAGCAAGTTGGCACAGTATGGGGCACAGGTGGGCTGCATCGGTCCAGTCATCTCAGTCAGTCGACCCGTGGCACCTGCTGGGTCTGCCCCGTGACCCTCCTGCCAGCGGGCGTTCGAAGCTTCACGTTGCCTCAACGTGCACCTAGCCTGGCACAAGCGCCGTGGTGACGTCACCACCACTTAGTGGCGAATGGCGGTTGTTGTGTGTCACGCTCTCCTCTCTCTCCATTGGTTCATCATCGGCAGAGCCCCAAGTCCCTGGAGCTGGATGTTTATGTCATTTTGTGTTCACGATGGCCACGTCCGAGACACCAAACCAACAGCACCACAGATCCACCGGAGCGTGTTGCCTCTCTTCCCTTCTCTCGAAGGTCTCGTCATGGCCATGTCAGATACGTCTAGCCAGTCCTGTTGAGCGCACGCGTTTATTATAAGCCCTCGGTTCTGGGTGTTGTGTTTGTATTCGTCTGTCTCCCTCTCTCAGAGGTCCCATAACGGCGCCATGCCAGATACACCTGTCCCAAGGTGAACTGATTGCCTCCGTTCAAATCCACCAAACCTGTGGCGTGCGAATGAATTTCATGGTCCCATTCCGGTCACCGACGACTGCACAACATCCCCCATCACGTCATCGATTCGGGGCGGTGGGTGGTGGTGGCGGGGGTTTGAGCAACGAAAATGTTTGGTCCAGCCTCTCGCTCCGGCCACGAATGTGTCTCTCCCTCTCTCTCTGCTGTGAACTATGAAAGAAGGGCCCATTGGCCGAAACGTCGCAAACCACGCGCATATATATTCACGTGAGGGCAGTGTTTTTTGACAAATGTGTTTAGTTTGTTTTTTTAATTATAATTTACGCTGCCAAAGCATTATCACACGCGACAGCGGAAAAAAAAAACATATACATATGTGGGTATATAATATATATTCTCCAGATGTCTCTTCGACACGCAATGCCACTCTTTTAATGGGGGGAGCGGCTCGTTTTCCCCTACAGCATCTAGTGATGGCCCCCGCCGCCTGGAGGACTTTCCAGAGGGTGGAGGGACGGGGGAGGCGGGGACGGTTTAATCGTCCCAACAACACCACCACCACCACCACCACGGCCACACATAATCATCATCATCATTGTTATTATTATAACGACAACAACTACAAGGACGTCGGCGTCACGGCGATGCCGCCGTGAAGTGGGACTCACGATGTTGACCGGCCATTCGAATGCACATTTTGACCCGTTTCAAAAGCACGAAGCTGGGGGTTAGGGGGTTAGGGGGGGGGGGGTAATGCACGTAGAAAAATGCAGATACAACTCCAGAACAACCCCCAAAACAATGGTAACATTTATACATATCATATCGTACCGTGGGCGCGTATCTAAATGACCGTATTTAGCACGCAATGTAGGTTACATTTGAGGGAATGAAACACGCTCACCTGCTGAATGCTTCCCCTGTGTGTGTCTCTCTCTCTCTTCACCGCGACCTCAATTTGAGGTCAACGCCGGTTCGTGCGTGCGGTTCGTTTGAAATGACGGGGCTACTGTTGCTTGTTGTTCTTTTAATGATCAATATTGTCGTCGTCGTCGTCGTTAATTGTTCGCGATGTATACGCGTGCGATGCTGCTGCTGCTGCTGCTACATGTTGATTCCAAGTTGAGCCAGATCCCCTCACGCACCATCCTCCTCCTCCTGCCCGTCGCCACATCTTCATCTTGTTTCCTCCTTCATCGCGTGCACTCGCCCGCCATGCGTCCCGCCGCGGAGAGGCGATGCCCTGCGCGCTCCCTCCAGCTCCCCCCTCCTCGCTCTCTCTTCTCGCTCTCTCCCTACAGCTCTCCACTCTCTCGCTCTCCCTCCAGCTCCCCCCTCCTCGCTCTCTCTTCTCGCTCTCTCCCTACAGCTCTCCACTCTCTCGCTCTCCCTCCAGCTCCCCCCTCCTCGCTCTCTCTTCTCGCTCTCTCCCTACAGCTCTCCACTCTCTCGCTCTCCCTCCACTCTCTCTTCTCGCTCTCTCTCTCCAGCGCTCCCTACAGCTCTCCACTCTCTCGCTCTCCCTCCAGCTCCCCCCTCCTCGCTCTCTCTTCTCGCTCTCCCTACAGCTCTCCCCTGTACTCTCTCTCTCTCCCCCTCTCCCTACAGCTCCCCCTTCACCCTCTCTTTTTTTTTACGATCAGTGGAAACAAGAAGATGCTCGGTGTATTCGGCACTTTGTTTCGTTCATCATTTCGTAAAAAATTTTTCGCTCTCCCTACAGCTCTCCCCTCCACTCTCTCTGCAACTCTCCCTACAGCTCTCCCCTCCACTCTCTCTGCAACTCTCCCTACAGCTTTCCCCTGTACTCTCTCTCTCTCCCCCTCTCCCTACAGCTCCCCCTTCACCCTCTCTTCTCGCTCTCCCTACAGCTCTCCCCTCCACTCTCTCTGCAACTCTCCCTACAGCTCTCTCTCTCTCCCCCTCTCTCGCTCTCTCTCGCTCTCTTATTTCTCGCTCTCCCTTTCGCCTTCCCTCTCTCGATGTTTTCCCCCCTCTCCCTTCGCTTTCTCCCAACAGAGCTCTCTTTGCTATCTCTCCATACAGCTTGCCCACCCTCTCCCCTCTTCATTAAAGCTCTCCCTTTGCCTCTCTCCCTCTCTCTCTCTATTCTCTCTCAAGAGCTCTTCTATTCCTCTCTCGATTCGCTCTCCCGTCTCTCCCGGCAGCTGCCCCCGTTCTTCTCTATACCTGCAGCTCTCCCTCCACTCAGCTCGCTCTCCACCCTGCCTTTCTAGTATTGGACAACCTCACTCTATCTATCTTTCGCAAATATTCCCGAATGCTCTCCCCTCACACTCTCTCTCTCTCTCTATCGCTCTCCCTCGCTCGCATGCAAGAGTCGCCCTCTCTTTATCTCACTCCAATTCCTCTCTCTTGATTTCCTTCTTGTCTCTCTTTTTTTACGATCAGTGGAAACAAGAAGATGCTCGGTGTAGTCGGCACTTTGCTTCGTTCATCATTTCGTAATTATTTTTATTTAAACTTTGCTTTATGTGAACCCCCACCTCTCGCTCACTCTCTTTCCTTTCCACCTGCCCCCCCCCTCTCTCCTCCAATTATATTATCTCTCCCCCATATCTCTCGCACCATATGCTCACGCTCGACATATTTTTTCATCTTCTGTCTCCCCTCTCCCTCCCACTCTCCCCCTCTTTCCTCTCTCCTTCCCCGCCTCCCTTTTCAATTTTCCCTCCCTCCACATCTCCCACTCTCTCTCTAACCTCTGCCCCCCACCCCTCTCCCCCATCTCTCTCCCCCATCTCCCTTTCTAACCTCTCTCCCTCCCTCCCCCATCTCTTCCCTCCCTCCACATCTCCCACTCTCTCTCTCTAACCTCTGCCCCCCACCCCTCTCCCCCATCTCTCTCCCCCATCTCCCTTTCTAACCTCTCTCCCTCCCTCCCCCATCTCTTCCCTCCCTCCACATCTCCCACTCTCTCTCTAACCTCTGCCCCCCGCCCTCTCCCCCATCTCTCTCCCCCATCTACCTTTCTAACCTCTCTCCCTCCATCCCTCCCCCATCTCTTCCCTCCCTCCATCTCGCACCTCGCGCGCTCTCTTTTGTTTTTACGATCAGAGGAAACAAGAAGATGCTCGGTGTAGTCGGCACTTTGCTTCGTTCATCATTTCGGGGGTTTTTTCAAACGCTTTGCTTTATGTGCCCCCCCCCCCCCCGTTTTTAAATAAAAGATTTCACAAAAGATGTCACGCTCTGCTCTCCTCCTTCTTACCCCCCCTCTCTCTACCCCCTCTCTCCCTACTGCATGTCTATGTTCCCCCTGTTTTCTATGTAACATTTGTAATGTTTTTTTTTAAAACTACGACAAGTGCTGCATCTGCACCCAGCCCTTCTCGCTGTCCTACGGCCACCGACGGGTAGCTCACATCAGCATGCAGAGCTCCCCGTCTTCTGCCACCGAGCACACGGCCTCCTCCATCGCCCACTGCTCCATCTCCCCCCCTCTCTCTCTCCCCGACAACCTGATGCGCCCCCCCACCCTCCTCTCCCACGGGTGGATCCCCCCCCCTCCTCCTCTTTCCATTCTCATCTCTCTCCCCCAGCTCCCTCTCCCCCATCGCCCTCGCTAACCTCTCTCTCTTTCTCTCTGCCGCCCTCCCTTCCCCATCTCTCCCCTCCCTCCATCTCGCACCTCGCGAGGTCTCCCCCCCCCCCGCTGCCACTCTCTCCCCTCTCCCCCCGTCGCTCTGTCTCCCCTCTCTGCCCTCTCCTCCTGATGCGCACCCCGCCCCTCTCACCCCTCCTACCCCACCGCCCCCCCTACCCTCTCACCCCTCCTACCCCACCGCCCCCCCTACCCTCTCACCCCTCCTACCCCACCGCCCCCCTACCCCTTCACCCTCCTACCCCACTGCCCCCCCTACCCTCTCACCCCTCCTACCCCACCGCCCCCCCTACCCTCTCACCCCTCCTACCCCACCGCCCCCCCTACCCTCTCACCCCTCCTACCCCACCGCCCCCCTACCCCTTCACCCTCCTACCCCACTGCCCCCCCTACCCCCTCTACCCTACCCCCTCCCCCTCTACCACCTCACCCCCCCTACCCCTCACCCCTCCTACCCCACCGCCCCCCTACCCCCCTACCCCCTCACCCCCCCTACCCCACCGCCCCCCCTACCACCTCCCCCACGATGGGGGGGGAGGGGGACTCGCCCCGCCCCCCGCCCCGCCCCCCGCCCCGCGTGTGCACGAGGAGATTTTATTTTTGGTGCCAAAAATTTCAACCCCCAAAACCCGCAGAGCCCCCCATGGGGTTGCCCCCCCCCATGGGGTTGCCCCCCTTGGGGTTGCCCCCCCATAGGGTTGTCCCCCCATGGGGTTGCCCCCCCCTTGGGGTTGCCCCCCCATGGGGTTGTCCACCCATGGGGTTGTCCACCCTTGGGATTGCCCCCCCATGGGGTTGCCCCCTCTTGGGGTTGCCCCCCCATGGGGTTGTCCACCCATGGGGTTGCCCCCTCTTGGGGTTGCCCCCCCCCCCCCATGGAGTTGCCCCCCCCTTGGGGTTGCCCCCCCATGGGGTTGCCCCCCCCCCATGGGGTTGCCCCCCCTTGGGATTGCCCCCCCATGGGGGAGGGGACACACTTCTCCCTGTGCTCAAGGCAAAACAATACAGAACGCTACTTATCGTAATTATACGTTTATTCTAGAAGCAGTGTGAAGGATGTCGACATCTATACGACAACAACAACAACAACCGCCGTTGGTTCATCATCACGCCGCGTGTGCCATGCTAGGTGCACCTTGATGCAATCCGTGTATACGTGCCGGTCTTTAAGTGGGCTGTGTTATTGATGAGGTTATTTTTTGTTGAAAACACATCATTTAGATGTATCAATTGCCTCACTCCCTTTACGATATGCCTTTACCAACACCGCCGATCTTCCGAGCAAACCTATATAGGCACATCGATTTAACGGTGCCAAAAACATACACAAATACAGTAAACATATATATACTGTACAAACACATAGGGGGCAAACGATCACAGACGCTTAACCGCTGCGTGTTGTTTCAACAGCAATGGTCGTTCATTATCATCATCCCCTCTAGCCTCCAACTTGAGCCTTCAACACATCGACAAAGAGCTAATTATTTGTTCAGCGCCTTAATCAAGGCCGCTATATACATTCAAAATAAGATACCAACACCCGCTATTCGCCACTAAGTGACGGTGCACCTAGCCTGTGCCAGGCTAGGTGCACTTTGAGGCTACCACGTGAAGTGTCAAAGGCCCGCTGACAGAGGCTATTGGGACAGACCCAGCAGGTGTCATGGGTTGGCTGACTGAGATGACTGGTAGATGCACACCAGCTGTACCCCCTACTGTGCCAACTTGCTGTATTTAATCCGCCCGGCGCTCCGCTCGTTGTTGTGAGCGTCGCTCCTCTGCCCTCCTTTGTTGTTGGAGGGCGACTGCCTCCAACTGTCCAGCAGCGTCCTTCACGAGCCTCCTCCATAGAGGCCGATCTTGACACCGCTGGTGCCGGTCATCGGCAAGTCCACTCAGCTCAACATCCTCCCGTAACGCATCAGCTCCATCTCATCTCCAGCCCGTGCCGTGCCCGTTTAGCCCCCTCTATGCGGCCAAACAGAAGCTGCTTGGGCATGCGGTGGCCGGGCATGCGGTGGCCGGGCATGCGGGCTACATGATACAGCCAAAGCAGCCTTGCCCGCCGGAGGAGCTCACTGATGGGAATGTGTCCAGATCTTTCAAGGATGTGTGAGCTGCTCACACACACACACATCCACCCACCCATTCACCCATCCAACCACAAATCCACCCACCCACACATCCATCTACCCATCCACCCACCCTCCATCCACCCACCCACACATCCATCCACACATCCATTTGGCCATCCACTCACCCACCCCCACACCCACCAACACATCCATCCACCCACCCGTGCCACCCACCCATCGCTCATAGCGACGAGCGCATCGGGCCACGTGCGACACCTCACGGACCAAGCCGGTTTCGGTCTAAATCCCCATCCAGTCTGTGATGGTCTCAATCCAAGGTCTTCCATGTGCTCACCCCTCTTTTAATGTAATCCGAGCCGAGCCAAATAACGATGCCCTGTAAGGATGGCTGTGTGATCCTGTAGTGTGCTGCTTCTATCAATGTGCCCCAAAGATCTGTGTCACGGTGGATTTTGGAGTTTGTTTCTAAACTAAACTAAAACTTAACTACTGTATTTATTTCACCAGGTGAGGCCCACTGAGCTAAAAAGCTATTTTTCAGAAGCCAGTTTGCCACACGTTATGATAGCTCAACGAAGTGGCTTATCAACGTGTGGACATTTATTGCAGTAGCCAAATGCTCCCAACGCGTGATGTTGATTCTAATTGTGGAGGGAATAAACCGGAAGACCCGGAGAAAAATCCACGCGACCACGGGGAGAGAAACACGCAAAATCCCAAATATACAGGGTCGGGATCGAACCCACGACCATCCTGTAAACCAGGCGAGGTAGTTAACATCTCCTAGCCACAACGGCGCCTTCTCTTATCTCGATTGGGGTGGCAATACTTGTGCATTCCGCACGTAGGCCACTAAATGAGCCTTGAAAATGCGAATCCGCGAGCGAATCTACGGATATGTAGATGGTGTTTGGGAATACGGTGATGATGGTAACGATATTGACGAGATCTCCACGCTATTTCCAGAGACCTTAAGTCCTTGCCGTACAACAGTTTCACCCACGCAACTTTCTTATATGTTTTTGTTTTGTTTACGGAGGCAGTGTTTAATGACCAAAGTGTTGAGATTTGTGCGTCTCGTCGTCAGCGGAAATTAAAACGTGGCCTCGGGTCGTCAAATTTAATAACACAAACTCTGCAGGAAAACTATCCGGATGGTGGCCCGCGTCTCCGACTGTTTAATTTTACAAAAACGCTGCCTGACAGATTTATACGGCGCCCTAGTAACCAATTCTCACCCCCCCCACCCCCATCTCACTACGAGTGGCCGTATTCTGGCGACGGGGAGCTGGTAATGGGATTGAATTTTCCGCTACAAAACCATTTTCCGGCAGGGGGCGATGTTTGCCTGGGAAAGTCGGATGGCAGCCAGGGAGATTTAACAAGGAGCAAGTGGGGCTTTCGCCACCAATATTATTCATAATACAGGTTTAAAAAAAAAAAAAATTGGGGTCAGATCGCGTTAATTCTAAATGTGTCGTTAAACCCGCCACCACCCGACACGGCCAATTGGTAAGGTTCGTCACGTGAAACAAAACGTGGCAATTCGTGGCAACTTCAGCACCTGAATAGTTTTTGTTGGGTTAGATCTCGAGCCCTCTCCCCCTATGTTATGGATGATATTGTTCGCGAAAGCTTACGCCTTAAACTACTTCAGCACCACCGGTTGCGTGTTGGAGAGTAAGGGGTCATCCATTTAGCACGTGCGCAACAAATCTGTCAAAACTTGACCCCTCACCCCTCCCTGTACGCACGTGGACTTTTTACACTCCCCCCACCCCCCCACCTGCGTCATTTATGGACGGCCCCTTTGACGCGTGTCCTTGTGTGTCTAGATTTGAACGTCGCTTTACGTTTGTACTGCTACAATAATTGCGTGTGACGTTGTTGTTTTTGTGCTGATTTCTCTTTGCCTCAATTGCTGCCCAGCACTTGGATGTGTTTGTCTCATTTTTGTTCTTTTTGGTGACACGGGTCACTCTTTTAAATCCCACTACATCCTGGTCTCTTCACTCTTTGCCTAGTTTTCAACGCGACTTTGAAAGTGCTATTCGTTGCTGGCCGATTGGCGTTTTGGGGCGTTTTGGGACACCTGCTTAAATGACGTCACGCGATTTTTGACGATTTTGACCCCCCCCTCGTTACACGGCGTCACAAAAAGTCAGACCCCCCCCTCAAATATGACGTCACAAAGCTCTGCCCTCCCCCCAAACCATATTTCCATTTTGAAAAGAAAACATGCTTCAAATCGCTTTAAACTATTGTCATTGTAGTGCGTATTTAATGTGGCGCTGCACTCTGATGTTCTAGGAGAAAACATTTATTACAAAGTCTATTTAATTAAATAGAACGTGTTGTCTATATTTATTTAACATTTCTTAAACCCCCCCCCCTCGTCACACATCGTCACAAATGTCTGACCCCCCCCCCCTCCAGGTGCGTGACGTCATTTATGGACGGCCCCTTAGCAACTGTTTTACAAAATATTTCTACAAGTACTCTAGCTATAACAACAACGCAACACATTCGTCAAGAACACTGCATAAAAACGATACAAAAGGCGACGTTTCGGGCAATGGCCCTTCTTCACAGCACGTACAGAAGTCATTGCCTGAATCGTCGTATTTTATAGTCTATTTTTAAATCCTTTATATTAAGTTCGCTTGCTTGCTTAGGACCGTGCAAATCTTTCGGTCGTTTTTTAACCCACTTCCCGTGATCCAATCGAGCTGACACTTTGCACACAGACTCGTTGTGCGTGACAATGCATTTTTGTGAGAAAAAAATCCAAAATTTGACACTTTAGGGAATTTTTTTAAAATATTTAATTACCAATTGTTTAATGCTGCCAGACAATCATCTGACCCATAGGTGGCAGCCATCTCAAGCCAGAGGACAAGAGGACTCTAGCCGCCCCGATGCCACGCATATAAAGGATTTATAGTGAAAAACTTTGTTTTTACGGGTTTACTTGTTTTTTCTTTTGAAGGCTCACGCTATTGACGAATGAGTTGCTTCTTGTTGTCGTTGTTGTTTGTGTGCCACCGCCAACGCAGCAGAGCCTCCGATCAGCACGGTGGTTGTGGCCACGTACGGTGCGAAAGAAGTTCAACGCACGGAACCCGGCGGCACGCACATCACCCAACAAGTTCGTTACCGAGAATCAAATGTCGCTGCCTTCTCGGCTGTGAACGCGCGGCGGCGCTCGCCTCAAAAGGGTGCCGAGCTGGCGAGCTGGCGAGTGAGGGGGTCGGTGGATCACTCAGAGGCTGATTACACTGGTCAACAACAAAAAAAACATTTTTTCTGGCCTGGACTTTTGCAGCTGTTCTAGACTAATTTCAGGGTGCTGATTCCAAATCTCATCTCAAATTTGCTCTATCACATCTCATTTTTATGCTATCGGCATACCCCATTTTCATTGATTTTACCCGAAATTAACTCTGTTACTTATGATTGCAAGTTGTTGCGAGTCAGTGACTGCTTTAGTGTTAAAATATGGTGTTGTATTTTTAGGATAGTTTAATATCATTTTATGTAGATATCCACATTTATTTAATATTTTTCTTCTGCAGTATTTATTGAAAATGCAATATTTGATATCTAAAAAACCTCATGTGATAGACACAAACTGATGCCAGATTTGGAATCAGCACCCCAAAATTACCTTAAAACCGTTGGAATACCTTATGCCAAAAAAAGTATGTTGACCAGTGTTGTAATCACCGGCGAAGCGAGATGTAAAATGTTCGTGTGTTTACTCTCCAACACACAAGCGGTGTGCTGAACGAGTCACGAATTTGCACGTTGTGTTTAACGTGACACAAGCTTATGAATTGGCTGCGTCGGGTGGTGGCGGGTTTAACGGCACATTGATAATTTACGCGATCTAACCGCACACAAAAATCCATCCATTGTCGATCGTGTGCCATGTTATACGCCTGAACCTCGTGGCGAATCCTAGAAACGAGCGCTGCGCGGGTTTCTGACCAATCTGTTTTTTCTTCGCGTTATACCCCACGAATAATTCGGCTTTGCCGAAGGAACTCCGGCTAGACCTGGTATCAAAGCTCTCATGCCAGTAAACGCGGAGGGTAACAACGTGGTGACAGGGCCCTTTACTATCAGAGAATGATAAGGGAGCATAAACCATCATCACGCGAACTCCGGTTATCTTCGCAGCAGGCGGCTTTTGGCGAACCGTGGAACAAAGACGGCTGTCACTGCGTCGCGCGCTTTCAGACGCGCTTCTGCGTCCGTCTGGAACGCTTCTTCCTTCTGATATGAGGAAGCCACTGGGAGCTGTTCACTCTTAATTCATCATCATCATCTCGATTGACGAACTCATTTCTTGAGAAATGCTTTTTGTGTTTAAGATTCTTGTCCTTCCCCGGCTCCTCCGATGAGAACGGTCGGCTACGTCCGGCGCGAAAGAAGCTCAGCATACGTACCTGCCGAGGGGGAGCCTACGATGTGCGACAAGAAGCAGAGAGAGAGAGAGAGTATACTCTGAGGTTTTTTCCGGTAAAGTCACGTAGGTAAAAATAAATAATAATAATAATAATAAATAATAAACATAAATAATATAAATAATAGAAATAATAATAGAAATAAAATCATAAATCACGACGTTTCGGAGGCAACACAAGCTTCCTTCGTCAGGTGTGAAAAGGCACAGCAAAATAACTGTAGTGGGAGTTATTTGTTATTTGTCAAATCTAGAAGAGAGAGAGATTCAATCGCGGCGACCTGCGGTGAGTGCGGTGGTTGAAGGCGACGTGACAGAGACGAACCCTCCCGTGCACTCCGTTAAAACGAAACTATTTGTAATTTTTCGATTTAAAGCTTTCGTGACTGCAGGGATTCATCTTCTTGGTTCTTTCGGTAAAGTCACGTAGAATGGAAATAATAAAATAATAAAAATAAAACATAATAAAATAATTCTCACGACGTTTCGGCCACAACGCAAGCAGCCGTCTGGAACGCTCTTCCAGTCCGATATTAGGAAGCCACTGGAGCTATGCACTTTTCAATCATCTCGATTGCAAACGCATTGCTTTAGAACTTAATTGTGTGTGTTAGTTTGCTGGCCTTCCCCCGCACCTCCGATTAGCACGGTTGGCTACGTACGGTGTGAAAGAAGTTCAACATACACGTACTGTACATACAACGCTGTGTGTGGCCTGAAAAGGGTACACTGTATATTATATACCAGGCGAGAAAGATAACATCTCCTAGCCGGCGTCTAAACACGACGGCAGCTGACAACGCAGGCGCCCGAGTGTTCCTGAGACTTTGACCCCACCGCACAGGGTCAGAGTAACCTCGAGATTCCTGGAGGCCCCGGGGCAGATTTTACCACGTGGTGGGGGGGGGGGGGTCTTTAATTAATTGGCCACCAAAAAAAATTACAGACCAGATTGTGGGGTCCTCTTTTGGGTAAGGGATGGATGCTCCCCAAACGCTTCCCCTATACCCCCCTCTGGGAAGCCCTGCGCAGTAGGTAAAGACTCCTCGTCCCCCCGGGTCTCTCGTCTCTCTCGTCTTTCCTCGTCTTGTGTTCATTTATAGGAATCACCCCCCCCCCCCCATTACGAGAAACAATTGTTGGGTCATGCATGGGCGAGAGAGGGCGTGCATTTCCTCCCCTCTTCACGGTGACTCATTCGCTGAGAGGCGATGGCCCCTGCACTTAACCAGGTGAGGAGCCATTGAGACTCGCGATCTCATTTTACAAGAAATGCAGAAAGCTCCGAGTGTGGACAGAGTCACTCGGGGGACATATTCCATTGTAGTTTTGGAACGCAATTACCTATCCGGTGGTGATGCTGCTACAGCTGCTGCTGCTGCATTGGCAGTGGTGCACAAGGACAAACAACAACAACAACACATTCGTCAATAACATTGACTTCTGGTTGCCGAACGAATACATCATAAGGTCGCAACCCATTGCCACAAATGAACCACAATACGTTACTGATCTCTTCACGGGACATAAACCATCATCATGCAAACTCCGGTCATCTTCGCAGCATCAGCGGCTTTTGGCTGGCCGTCGAACAAAGGCTGTGGTCACGGCATCACGCGGCGCTTTCAGATGCGCTTCTGCAGCCGTCTGGAACGCTCTTCCAATCCGATATTAGGAAGCCACTGGAGCTATGCACTTTTAAATCATCTCGATTGAAAACGCATTGCTTTAGAACTTAATTTTGTGTCTTAGTGTGCTGTCCTTCCCCCGCACCTCCGACTAGCACGGTTGGTAACGTACGGTGTGAAAGAAGTTCAACATACATACAACGCTGTGTGTGGCCTGAAAAGCATACACTGTATATTATAGGCAACGTTTCGGCTAACGGCAATTATAAGTCCTAGGAAGATTGACCAGTGTCTGAAACGTCGGATACTAATGATGTTTCTGTTTAAGGTCGCGCAGTGTTTTTGTAGAATGTGTTTATTGTTGTTGTAATTTTAGTAATGAATTAAAATTATCCTGCTTTTAATGGATTGCTTTTGTTGAATTCTTACAATGTTACCCAGATTGTGATCCCGACGTCGTGTCACGTGACGTAGAATCTCTTTGAGAGGCGTGCAACGAGCGCCACGTGCTAGAAAACGGCCCACGGACTT
Organism: Lampetra fluviatilis; assembly: GCF_964198595.1. Classification (NCBI taxonomy): domain Eukaryota; kingdom Metazoa; phylum Chordata; class Hyperoartia; order Petromyzontiformes; family Petromyzontidae; genus Lampetra; species Lampetra fluviatilis. The sequence continues at coordinate 19,273,281 of NC_136279.1, read as the reverse complement.
GGATATCAAAGAGCTGCACCCAGAATCGTCCTACAAGAGCCCCGGTCGACGCACAGCAGAGGGCAGCACTTTCACACTCGACCTGCCACACAACTTCTTGGAGGGGAATACACTCGACATACGATGTTGTGGCAATTGTAAAAATAACCACCTTAAGTGCAGAACCACATTCGATGGGATGGAGGTGGGTTTTTAAATCCTTTATATTAAGTTCGCTTGCTTGCTTACGACCGTGCAAATATTTCGGTCATTTTTTAACCCACTTCCCGTGATCCAATCGAGCTGACATTTTCCACACAGACTCGTTGTGCGTGACAATTAATGTTCGTGAAAATTTTTTTCAAACATTTTACACTCTTTAGGACAAAAATATTATATTTAATTACCAATTGCTTAATGGTGCAATGCAATCATCTGACCCATAGGTGGCAGCCATCTCAAGCCAGAGGACGAGAGGACTCTAGCCTCCACGCATATAAAGGATTTATAGTGAAAAACTTTGTTTTTACGGGTTATACTTGTTTTCTCTCTCTCTCCAGTCATTGGTAATCGGGCCGAGATCGTCACACCACCTCACCTGTGATGATAAATAATAGGGCTTTACCCTTTATGGCAATGAAACAGGGTGTGTTAAGCTGTTCAAACACCAGATGTCTTTTGCGAGGCATCAAGTGTGCATTAACCACACGTACTTGTGGCAAAACATGCATACATCATCATTCTTTATATTGGCAAAAAAGGTCCCGTAGATATAACTTATCTACCCGAGCTGTATGTGTTTCGATAGTTGCGTCCTCTTGTGGTGTTCGCCTTTTGGCATTCTCTGGTCTGACACTGGTGAGACTAGGCCATGAAGAAAGCCGTCTCTGGTGTAGGCCAATCAGTTTCAAAGCCAATGCGTGTATATTAACACATTCCTGCGGAGGGAGCTGGTAGGAACGTTGGGTTACTCGGTCAATGGCCAGGGTCAACGGCAGCGTGGTGTATTCCGCAAATATGGCCGACTGTGAGGGCGGGCACAAGCCGGCGTGAGTAGGTTAAACGTTGAGTTTTATAAGGGCACCACGGGGTGACCAGCCCCTCCCCACCCAGCCCCACCCCTCCAACCCCCCACCCAGCCCCACCCCTCCAACCCCCCACCCAGCCCTACCCTCCCCACCCAGCCCCTCCCCACCCTCCCCACCCAGCCCCTCCCCATCCTCCCCTCTCCACCCAGCCCCACCCCTCCCATTTTTGGATGCACGACGGACGGACGGACGGACACAATAATCCCCTGTGGGCTGGTGGAACCAGGTGGTTCCTACCAGTATCAGAGTTTTGTTTGTTTGCATGTTTTGCCACACGTATGCATGGTTAATGCAGACTTGATGCCTTTCAAAAGGTACCTATGTGGTGTTTGAACATCTTAACACAACTGTTTTTTTGAAAGGGTGAAAGCTATTATTGTTCTTCATCATTTTTGATACTGGCAAAATGGTCCCATAGACACTCACCTATGTCTCTGTGTCTGTGGATGTCCATGTGTGTCCGTGAGTATGTGATTCTGTATGAGTACAGTATATAAGTACCGTACTATATCTGGTATGTATGCGAGTCTATATATCTAGGTGTTGACTCGGTAAATATTTACAATATAAAGACAATTAAAGCGTACATTTCTATTCTCGCCGTATTCCTCGGATTATAGAACGCTCTGGAAAGTGACACAAGTATGGTCGCACATACACACGTGCACCGGATTATAAGACGCACCCTGAACTTTTGCTTTTAAATACACGGGGGGTAGGAAAGTGCGTCTTATAATCCTGAGAACACGGTATTTCATCATAATCATCATCAGCCAATCCACTGCTGGATTAAGATGTCCTTGAGCAAAAACCATCTCTTACGATTCTAGATTTGAAGCTTTCGTGACTGTAAGGATTCAAATTCTTAGGTTTTTTCGGTAAAGTCACGTAGGTAAAAAATGAAAAAATTAATAAAAAGTAAAATAAAAATAAAATAAAAATCACGACGTTTCGGAGGCAGCACAAGCTTCCGTCTTCACTTGATACAGCAATCGTGCTGTGACTGTTCCACCTGAAGACGGAAGCTTGTGTTGCCTCCGAAACGTCGTGATTTTTATTTTATTTTTATATTACTTTTTATTAATTTTTATTTTTTACCTACGTGACTTTACCGAAAAAACCTAAGAATATATCTCTCACGACCCTGAGATGTTAATGATAGTCCACATGCCCGGTAGTAAACGTGGCACGTTGGGCCGACGTTGATCCAACGTCAACGTGGGCATGCTTACTGGGTAACAAAGCGCCCGCGCACGGAACTGGTTTAATCGCTCCATCTCCTCCTCGGAGGAAGGGATAAGGATGACATCCTCTTGGATTCGTTCCATTGGCAGAATTAATCATAATCATGAAGAAAAAAAAGATCAGATTATAATTTATGAATGCGTGATTGTGATCCCGAGGAATGGTCACGATGACCGTTTCCTGGACCTGCCTCGCATTTCCTGTAGCAATAACCGAGCGAGTAGTGTCCGTCACGAGGCACATTTCCCTGCTGCTGTTGCAATAAATTGGATACGGGAAGCAGCGCTTCCAATAAGCCATTTGTAATCGCGCTGGGCTCAAATTCAGCCGCTATTTAAAGATGCACGTTTCATTGGGAGCTGCAGGGTGTGCGTTCGTAGTGGTGGTAAATACGAAAATAGCGGCTGGGAGTGGGAGCCAAGGAGCGAGTGAATGGCACGCGTGTCGCGTGGGAGAATGGAGGGATGATATCACTGCAAATCGTTTACTGCTGGATTCAGCGTTGTAGCAAGGCGGCTGATTTTCATGCAGCAGTGGAGGAATTCCATCCCGCAGTGGATTGATCATTCCTGCTGCTGCTGATGATGATATAATCGCAGGGTTGCGGCACGGTAATGACAACTTGTACTATTTAAAACTAAAAAAAACATTATTTTTACGTTACCAGGTAAGGTCCACTGATCTATGTAGCTCTTTTTCAGAAGCGACCTGGCCACAAATGATAGCTCAACGAAGTGGCTTCTCATCACCGTGTGGAAATGTTATAGCAGCCAAAAACTCTGAACGCGTGATGTGGAGGGCGTCAAGGTCGCGACCGAACCCACGACCTCCTGTAAACCAGGCGAGGTAGTAAACATCTCGCCACCGTGGTGGACTGTACCTCGAAGCAAAATGCGCCTGGGTTCCATTCCCGACTCATGTCACGTAGAGTTTGTATGTTCTCCACCTGTGCTCGAGAGTGAGATCTTTGTCTTAGTGTGAGTCTTGTGTTGTTCCTTCCTGCCCCTCCTATTCCGCACGGATTTCTCACGAAACTTTACGTAAACAATGTCACTGGTAATGACCAAACGTTACCCAAGTGCTGATAACACATCATGCAGTCGTAGTAGTTGTAGTAATAACACAGGCTAACATCCCCTTTGTCAGTCCACTGCTGGATGAAGGCCTCCCTATGCAGTACTGCGTCGTTCCTGGGATTTGGTCGTCATTCCGTGACCGGTCTTGAGCATTGGGCCAACTTCTGGCGCACACTGCCGGCGGCATAAGGCGGTGTTCTTCATCGCGAGACCGGATTAAGCTCGTGCGGGGCCTGTGGCATATGTTATTAATGGGCCCTAAATGAAAATGAACCCGTAAAAACAAAGTTTTTCACTATAAATCCTTTATATGCGTGTTCAATGGGCCACAACCCAGCCCACATTGGTCTTTGAAACGGGCGGCTAGAGTCCTCTCGTCCTCTGGCTTGAGATGGCTGCCACCTATGGGTCAGATGATTGCCTGCCACCATTAAGCAATTGGTAATTAAATATAAAAAAAAAATCCTAAAAAGTGTAAAATTTTGGAAAAAAATTTTTCACGAAAATACATTGTCACGCACAACGAGTCTGTGTGCAAAATGTCAGCTCGATTGGATCACGGTAAGTGGGTTAAAAACGACCGAAAGATTTGCACGGTCGTAAGCACGCAAGCAAGCAAGTGAACTTAATATAAAGGATTTTAAAAAATAAAACACGTAAATATTAAAACACACAATTTTCGTAACTTACATAGTGAAGTAATTGTGTTTTTTCATTTGCTACTGTATAAAGCCATATAATACGACAAATGGCTAACCTGAAACACCCAGTCGTTCATAAAAGTTGAAGGCGGTATAGTACTATAGTAATAGAGCAAGTGCAGAATCACTGAACCGGAATTGAAAGCTTGAAAGCATTTAGCGCGGGGGGCTCTTGAAAGTGCGGGGCCCGTAGTATGATGTAGCTACTTTAGCTACTGGGATCATCCGGCACTGCCGCGCCCCCCGCCCCCACTCCATTATCATCATCATCGTGCTGCTGTCAACCCACAACAATGGTTTTCAAATGTTGTGGCGGCCCTCCTCACACCGATTGACGTCTGACCGGCGAAGGCGACGAGCTCTGTAAATTAGTGACGAACGCTGTCGCAATGTCTCCTCCTTGCCCACGGCCACGCACGCTTCTGAACCCCAACAAGACGACGCGTCTGTCACAAGCCCGTCCCACACGCGTCCCCGTCTCTCGACGCAATGACAAGCACGCATCCATCTCTCTCACTGTGCGTCTGCATTTCTATCTCCTTGTTCATCACCCTTGGCTCACTTGTATCGCAGTCTTAGGCGGTCACATTCAGGATCTAGATGATAAAACTCGTTTTTTTGGAACGTACTTTTTTTGCGTTTAGTTCCTTGGCCTTCCCGCACACCCGGATCCGATCGGCACGGTTGGCTACGTACGGCGCGAAAGAAGTTCAACGGACGTGCTCTTCGACCGTGAGAGACGTCGGGCACACGTTCTTCAGACGTGTCCACGTGTCAGTGTTCTACACTCCTGTGAATGATAACAACAATAATGCGTTACGTATACTGCACTGTGTTTTAGTTTTGGCACTTTCATTCTGATAGCGCGCGGTTATCAGGATGAAGGTACTGGCACTCTTATCAGAGTTTGCAGGAGTTGCTAAGCAGCGGTCGGTGCAGTAATTTGCGGTGAAATCTTTCGAATACAGTGCAGGTACCGCATTGCTAAATTATGATGAATGCAGCCGAAGTACAATATTGAGCATGATCAGAGTATACTCTTTGTTTTTTTCGGTAAAGTCACGTAGGTAAAACAATCAATAAAATAAAATAATAAATGGAAACAACTAAATTTTGAAAGAAAAGTAAAAAATTGTTTGTTGTTTTCATTTATTACTTTCTTTTATTGATTGTTTTACCTACGTGACTTTACCGAAAACACCAACGAGTATGAATCATTGCAGTCACGAAAGCTTCACATCTAGAATCATCAGAGTTGTGGAGGAATCCGATGAGCTAAAATGCGCTTTTTTCGCAGATGTCCAGTGGGGGGCAGGTCCGAACGTTACAACAACAAACAACAACACAGACACACGATACGAGTGCAAAGTATAGGAAAGGTAATCAAATGACTTACAAAAATATATATATACACAGTGCAAATAAAACTAAACTATTTGTTTTTATCTTACCAGGCCAAGCCCACTGAGCTATTGACTTATCGTGTTTTAGAAGCGACCTGGTCACAACAGCTCAACGAAGTGGATCATCATTAACCAGTGCGGCCTGCCGGATTCGAACGGCGAGCTTCTGCTTACAAGCGACGAACGCGCCCGTTGCCGTCTGTAGATGTTGCCAAATATTTGCCGGGATGCGTGCTGTACAAACGTGAAATGTAGCAAATCTGGTCTAAATGTAACAATAACTTACAAAGACTTTGAGCCAGGCTATGTGTGTGTGACATGCGTAATGCGAATTGCACTTTAAACACATTCCTCCTGCGGAGGGAGCTGGTAAGAACATTGGGTTGTTCGGTCAATGGCCAGGGTCAACGGCGGCGTGGTGTATTCCGCAAATATGCCCGACTGTGATGGCGGGCACAAGCCGGTGTGAGTAGGTTAAACGTTGAGTTTTAAAAGGGCACCACGGGGTGACCAGCCCCTCCCCACCCAGCCCCTCCCCACCCTCCCCACCCAGCCCCACCCCTCCTACCCCCCACCCAGCCCCACCCTCCCCACCCAGCCCCACCCCTCCTACCCAGCCCCTCCCCATCCTCCCCTCCCCACCCACCCAGCCCCTCCCCACCCTCTCCACCCAGCCCCTCCCCATCCTCCCCTTTCCACCCAGCCCCACCCCTCCCATTTTTGCAGTCACGACGGACGGACGGACACAATAATCCCCTGTGGGCTGGTGGAACCAGGTGGTTCCTACCAGTATAATAAGAAATCTAAATGGGCTAAATATTCACTCTTTTGCTGCTTTACATTTCCACGTGATAAGCCACTTCGTTGAGCTAGAATGAATTTTATGGTCAGGTGGCTTCGTAAAAAATAAGTTCATAGCTTCAGTGGGCTTTACCTGCTAAGATTAAATAGTTCGGCTTCATTTGTCAATTTGTACCTTTGGTATTTTTCGATTTAAAGCTTACGTGACTGCAGGGATTCATCTTCTTGGTTCTTTCGGTAAAGTCACGTAGAAGGGAAATAATAAAATAATAAAAATAAAACAATAAAATAATTCTCACGACGTTTCGGCCACAACGCAAGCAGCCGTCTGAAGCTGTCTTTACGACAGACCTGTTATTCACCTGAGGACGGCTGCTTGCGTTGTGGCCGAAACGTCGTGAGAATTATTGTATTATGTTTTATTTTTATTATTTTATTATGTTTTATTTTTATTATTTTATTATGTTTTATTTTTTAATCCTTTATATTAAGTTCGCTTGCTTGCTTGCTTGTGCGCTTACAACCGTGCAAATCTTTCGGTCGTTTTTTAACCCACTTCCCGTGATTCAATCGAGCTGACATTTTGCACACAGTCTCGTTGTGCGTGACAATTTATTTTCGTGAAAATTTTTTTCCAAAATTTTACACTTTTTAGGAAAATTTTTATTATATTTAATTACCAATTGCGTAATGGTGGCAGGCAATCATCTGACCCATAGGTGGCAGCCATCTCAAGCCAGAGGACGAGAGGACTCTAGCCGCCACGCATATAATGGATTTATAGTGAAAAACTTTCTTTTTACGGGTTAATTTATTATTATTTTATTATTTCCCTTCTACGTGACTTTACCGAAAGAACCAAGAAGACCTTTGTTATTGTTTCTTGTTGTCGCGGCCACGTTCTGAGATGACCCCCACTGGGACATCTGTGTCGAAGAGCTCTGTAGCTCATCGTATTCTGGTCGTGCGCGTGTCACACACCGCCTCTGTGCAGTAGTAGCACCTCACTCATTGTTATCTGGCCATTCTGCGACGCACAACTTAAGGGGCCGTCCATAAATGACGTCACGCGATTTTGAACGATTTTTGACCCCCCCCCCCCCTTTGTCACACGGCGTCACAAAAAGTCAGCCCCCCCCCCTCAAATATGACGTCACAAAGCTCTGCCCCCCCCCCTAAAGAAATGCTTCAAATCGCTTTAAACTATTGTCATTGTAGTGCGTATTTAATGTGGCGCTGCACTCTGATGTTGTAGGAGAAAACATTTATTATAAAGTCTATTTAATTAAGTAGAACGTTTTGTCTATATTTATTTAAAGTTGCGCATTTTGATGTGACGTCACATTTCTCAACCCCCCCCCTAGGTGCGTGACGTCATTTATGGACGGCCCCTAACCAAACAAAGAAAGACGCAACGCGTTCGTCAACAACACTGCATGGCCCTTAGTCTGAATAAACACACACACACACTGGATAAAATATATGCTGTGTGTGGACGATAGAAAGCTGTCAACCCATGATCAGTGCCCTAATCTTATTAGGGACCAATTAAGACGTTAATGATCACCCCGTGCCCCAAATACATCTTCAACGTTCATCCTACAAAGTCCCATCACAAGGGAGAAACACGAACAAACAGACAATCACCACCACTACACCCACCACTGCACACCCGTCAACCCCTCATCAGTGCCCTAATCTCATTAGATGACCAATTAAGACATTCATGACCACCCAGTGGCTCCTAATAAACCTCCAACGTTCACTCAACACGTGGAATAAAACACAGACACACACACAATTTGTTTATCGAAACGGCTGTACGCCGTATGGACCTGAAAACTCGATCTGCCCGCACGACAATACGGGGTATAACCGTGTGTGCGTTGACGCGGTGTTAGGACAATAGGCGACGTTTCGGGCAGTGGGACCTCCCGCGGTGCACGTGGCCCATATAAGGCTCGAGCCGCGTTTCCGGCGGAGACGGGAAGTGACGTCACGGTGTGAGGCCGCGCCCATCGACCCACGCCCAGAGCTTGCAGCGGAGCCGAGCGGAGCACAGGTGGGGAACAGCGACTCGGTGTCTCTGTGTGTGTGTCGATCTACACACAGACACACACAGACACAACTACACACAGACACACAGCGACTCTGTGTGTCTGTGTGTCGATCTACACAGACACATATACACACAGAGACAGCGACTCTGTATGTGTGTCTGTGTGTGTCGATCTACACATAGAGACACACACACAGACACAACTACACACAGAGACACATAGAGACAGCGACTCTGTGTCTCTGTGTGTCGATCTACACAAAGAGACACACACAGATACATATACACACACAGACACAACTACACACAGAGACACATAGAGACAGCGACTCTGTGTCTCTGTGTGTGTCAATCTACACACAGACACACACAGACACACATACACACAGACACACATACACACAGACAACAACTACACACAGAGACACAGACACAGCGACTGTGTCTATCTACACACAGAGACACAGACACGGAGACACACACAGACACAGCGACTATGTGTCTATCTACACACAGAGATGGCGACACGTGATGCACGGACGCTTAAGATGGTGGCGAGATGTTAACTCCCTCGCCCGGTCTGCAGGAGGTCGTAGGTTCGGTCGATGTACCCTGACGACGCCTGCTACGTATTTGGAGTTTGCGTGTCTTTCTCTCTCGCTTCTGTCCCCGTGGTCGTGTGGATTTCTCTCCAGGTCCTGCGAGTGTTTCCACCTCTCCACATTTAGAATCAACGTCACGCGTTTAGAGTATTTTGCTGCTCTGCTATGAATGTCCACGTGATAAGCCACTTGGTTGAGCTATCGTCGTGTGTGTGTGGGATAGGTTGTGTGTGTGGGGCTCATGTGCAGGGTGAGAGAGAGTGTGTGTGGGGCATGTGCAGGGTGTGTGTGTGTGTGTGGGATAGGTTGTGTGTGTGTGGGGCAGGGTGTGTGTGTGGCATGTGCAGGGTGTATGTGTGTGGGATAGGTTGTGAGTGTGTGTGGCATGTGCAGGGTGTGTGTGTGTGGGATAGGTTGTGAGTGTGTGTGTGGGGCATGTGCAGGGTGTGTGTGTGGCATGTGCAGGGTGTGTGTGTGTGGGATAGGTTGTGAGTGTGTGTGTGACATGTGCAGGTTGTGAGTGTGTGTGTGTGGGATAGGTTATGAGTGTGTGTGGGGCATGTGCAGGGTGTGTGTGTGTGTGGGGCATGTGCAGGGTGTGTGTGTGGGGCATGTGCAGGGTGTGTGTGTGTGTGGGGCATGTGCAGGGTGTGTGTGTGTGTGTGTGGGGCACGTGCAGGGTGTGTGTGTGTGTGTGGGGCACGTGCAGTGTGTGTGTGTGTGTGGGGCACGTGCAGGGTGTGTGTGTGTGTGTGGGGCACGTGCAGGGTGTGTGTGTGTGTGTGGGGCACGTGCAGGGTGTGTGTGTGTGTGTGGGGCACGTGCAGGGTGTGTGTGTGTGTGTGGGGCACGTGCAGGGTGTGTGTGTGTGTGTGGGGCACGTGCAGGGTGTGTGTGTGTGGGGCACGTGCAGGGTGTGTGTGTGTGTGGGGCACGTGCAGGGTGTGTGTGTGTGTGTGGGGCACGTGCAGGGTGTGTGTGTGTGTGTGTGGGGCACGTGCAGGGTGTGTGTGTGTGGGGCACGTGCAGGGTGTGTGTGTGTGGGGCACGTGCAGGGTGTGTGTGTGTGTGTGGGGCACGTGCAGGGTGTGTGTGTGTGTGTGTGGGGCACGTGCAGGGTGTGTGTGTGTGTGTGTGGGGCACGTGCAGGGTGTGTGTGTGTGTGTGTGGGGCACGTGCAGGGTGTGTGTGTGTGTGTGTGGGGCACGTGCAGGGTGTGTGTGTGTGTGTGGGGCACGTGCAGGGTGTGTGTGTGTGTGTGTGGGGCACGTGCAGGGTGTGTGTGTGTGTGTGGGGCACGTGCAGGGTGTGTGTGTGTGTGTGTGTGGGGCACGTGCAGGGTGTGTGTGTGTGGGGCACGTGCAGGGTGTGTGTGTGTGTGTGGGGCACGTGCAGGGTGTGTGTGTGTGTGTGTGGGGCACGTGCAGGGTGTGTGAGTGTGTGTGTGGGGCACGTGCAGGGTGTGTGTGTGTGTGTGTGGGGCACGTGCAGGGTGTGTGTGTGTGTGGGGCACGTGCAGGGTGTGTGTGTGTGTGTGGGGCACGTGCAGGGTGTGTGTGTGTGTGTGTGGGGCACGTGCAGGGTGTGTGTGTGTGTGTGTGGGGCACGTGCAGGGTGTGTGTGTGTGTGTGTGGGGCACGTGCAGGGTGTGTGTGTGTGTGTGTGGGGCACGTGCAGTGTGTGTGTGGGGCACGTGCAGGGTGTGTGTGTGTGTGTGGGGCACGTGCAGGGTGTGTGTGTGTGTGTGTGGGGCACGTGCAGGGTGTGTGTGTGTGTGTGTGGGGCACGTGCAGGGTGTGTGTGTGTGTGTGTGGGGCACGTGCAGGGTGTGTGTGTGTGTGTGTGGGGCACGTGCAGGGTGTGTGTGTGTGTGTGGGGCACGTGCAGGGTGTGTGTGTGTGTGTGGGGCACGTGCAGGGTGTGTGTGTGTGTGTGTGGGGCACGTGCAGGGTGTGTGTGTGTGTGTGTGGGGCACGTGCAGGGTGTGTGTGTGTGTGTGGGGCACGTGCAGGGTGTGTGTGTGTGTGTGGGGCACGTGCAGGGTGTGTGTGTGTGTGTGGGGCACGTGCAGTGTGTGTGTGTGTGTGGGGCACGTGCAGTGTGTGTGTGTGTGTGGGGCACGTGCAGGGTGTGTGTGTGTGTGTGGGGCACGTGCAGGGGGTGTGTGTGTGTGTGGGGCACGTGCAGGGGGTGTGTGTGTGTGTGTGTGTGGGGCACGTGCAGGGGGTGTGTGTGTGTGTGTGTGTGGGGCACGTGCAGGGGGTGTGTGTGTGTGTGTGTGTGGGGCACGTGCAGGGGGTGTGTGTGTGTGTGTGGGGCACGTGCAGGGGGTGTGTGTGTGTGGGGCACGTGCAGGGTGTGTGTGTGTGTGGGGCACGTGCAGGGTGTGTGTGTGTGTGTGGGGCACGTGCAGGGTGTGTGTGTGTGGGGCACGTGCAGGGTGTGTGTGTGTGGGGCACGTGCAGGGTGTGTGTGTGTGTGTGGGGCACGTGCAGGGTGTGTGTGTGTGTGTGGGCACGTGCAGGGTGTGTTTGTGTGTGGGGCACGTGCAGGGTGTGTGTGTGTGTGTGGGGCACGTGCAGGGTGTGTGTGTGTGTGTGTGGGGCACGTGCAGTGTGTGTGTGTGTGTGTGGGGCACGTGCAGGGTGTGTGTGTGTGTGTGTGGGGCACGTGCAGGGTGTGTGTGTGTGTGTGTGGGGCACGTGCAGGGTGTGTGTGTGTGTGTGTGGGGCACGTGCAGGGTGTGTGTGTGTGTGTGTGGGGCACGTGCAGGGTGTGTGTGTGTGGTGTGTGTGGGGCACGTGCAGGGTGTGTGTGTGTGTGTGTGGGGCACGTGCGGGTGTGTGTGTGTGGGTGGGCAAGTGCAGGGTGTGTGGTGGGGCACGTGCAGGGTGTGTGTGTGTGTGTGTGGGCGCACGTGCAAGGATAACGTGTAGTGGGGGTGGGGCACGTGCAGGGTGTGTGGTGTGTGTGTGGGGCACGTGCGGGTGTGTGTGTGTGTGTGGGGCACGTGCAGGGTGTGTGTGTGTGTGTGTGGCACGTGCAGGGTGTGTGTGTGTGTGTGTGGGGCACGTGCAGGGTGTGTGTGTGTGTGTGTGGGGCACGTGCAGGGTGTGTGTGTGTGTGTGTGGGGCACGTGCAGGGTGTGTGTGTGTGTGTGTGGGGCACGTGCAGGGTGTGTGTGTGTGTGTGTGGGGCACGTGCAGGGTGTGTGTGTGTGTGTGTGGGGCACGTGCAGGGTGTGTGTGTGTGTGTGTGGGGCACGTGCAGGGTGTGTGTGTGTGTGTGTGGGGCACGTGCAGGGTGTGTGTGTGTGTGTGTGGGGCACGTGCAGGGTGTGTGTGTGTGTGTGTGGGGCACGTGCAGGGTGTGTGTGTGTGTGTGTGTGGGGCACGTGCAGGGTGTGTGTGTGTGTGTGGGGCACGTGCAGGGTGTGTGTGTGTGTTTGGGGCACGTGCAGGGTGTGTGTGTGTGTGTGTGGGGCACGTGCAGGGTGTGTGTGTGTGTGTGTGGGGCACGTGCAGGGTGTGTGTGTGTGTGTGTGGGGCACGTGCAGGGTGTGTGTGTGTGTGTGGGGCACGTGCAGGGTGTGTGTGTGTGTGGGGCACGTGCAGGGTGTGTGTGTGTGGGGCACGTGCAGGGTGTGTGTGTGTGTGTGTGGGGCACGTGCAGGGTGTGTGTGTGTGTGTGTGGGGCACGTGCAGGGTGTGTGTGTGTGTGTGTGGGGCACGTGCAGGGTGTGTGTGTGTGTGTGTGGGGCACGTGCAGGGTGTGTGTGTGTGTGTGTGGGGCACGTGCAGGGTGTGTGTGTGTGTGTGTGGGGCACGTGCAGGGTGTGTGTGTGTGTGTGTGGGGCACGTGCAGGGTGTGTGTGTGTGTGTGTTTGGGGCACGTGCAGGGTGTGTGTGTGTGTGTGTTTGGGGCACGTGCAGGGTGTGTGTGTGTGTGTGTTTGGGGCACGTGCAGGGTGTGTGTGTGTGTGTGTTTGGGGCACGTGCAGGGTGTGTGTGTGTGTGTGTGGGGCACGTGCAGGGTGTGTGTGTGTGTGTGGGGCACGTGCAGGGTGTGTGTGTGTGTGTGGGGCACGTGCAGGGTGTGTGTGTGTGTGGGGCACGTGCAGTGTGTGTGTGTGTGGGGCACGTGCAGTGTGTGTGTGTGTGGGGCACGTGCAGTGTGTGTGTGTGTGGGGCACGTGCAGGGTGTGTGTGTGTGTGGGGCACGTGCAGCGTGTGTGTGTGTGGGGCACGTGCAGCGTGTGTGTGTGTGGGGCACGTGCAGTGTGTGTGTGTGTGGGGCACGTGCAGGGTGTGTGTGTGTGGGGCACGTGCAGGGTGTGTGTGTGTGTGGAGCACGTGCAGGGTGTGTGTGTGTGTGGGGGGCACGTGCAGGGTGTGTGTGTGTGTGGGGCACGTGCAGGGTGTGTGTGTGTGTGTGTGGGGCACGTGCAGGGTGTGTGTGTGTGTGTGGGGCACGTGCAGGGTGTGTGTGTGTGTGTGGGGCACGTGCAGGGTGTGTGTGTGGGGCACGTGCAGGGTGTGTGTGTGTGGGGCATGTGCAGGGTGTGTGTGTGTGTGGGGCACGTGCAGGGTGTGTGTGTGTGTGTGGGGCACGTGCAGGGTGTGTGTGTGTGTGGGGCACGTGCAGGGTGTGTGTGTGTGTGGGGCACGTGCAGGGTGTGTGTGTGTGTGTGGCACGTGCAGGGTGTGTGTGTGTGTGTGGGGCACGTGCAGGGTGTGTGTGTGTGTGTGGGGCACGTGCAGGGTGTGTGTGTGTGTGTGGGGCACGTGCAGGGTGTGTGTGTGTGTGTGGGGCACGTGCAGGGTGTGTGTGTGTGTGTGGGGCACGTGCAGGGTGTGTGTGTGTGTGTGTGGGGCACGTGCAGGGTGTGTGTGTGTGTGTGGGGCACGTGCAGGGTGTGTGTGTGTGGGGCACGTGCAGGGTGTGTGTGTGTGTGTGGGGCACGTGCAGGGTGTGTGTGTGTGTGTGGGGCACGTGCAGGGTGTGTGTGTGTGTGTGTGGGGCACGTGCAGGGTGTGTGTGTGTGTGTGTGGGGCACGTGCAGGGTGTGTGTGTGTGTGTGTGGGGCACGTGCAGGGTGTGTGTGTGTGTGTGGGGCACGTGCAGGGTGTGTGTGTGTGTGTGGGGCACGTGCAGGGTGTGTGTGTGTGTGTGTGGGGCACGTGCAGGGTGTGTGTGTGTGTGTGGGGCACGAGCAGGGTGTGTGTGTGTGTGTGTGGGGCACGTGCAGGGTGTGTGTGTGTGTGTGTGGGCACGTGCAGGGTGTGTGTGTGTGTGTGGGGCACGTGCAGGGTGTGTGTGTGTGTGGGGCACGTGCAGGGTGTGTGTGTGTGTGGGGCACGTGCAGGGTGTGTGTGTGTGTGGGGCACGTGCAGGGTGTGTGTGTGTGTGGGGCACGTGCAGCGTGTGTGTGTGTGTGTGGGGCACGTGCAGGGTGTGTGTGTGTGTGGGCACGTGCAGGGTGTGTGTGTGTGGGGCACGTGCAGGGTGTGTGTGTGTGTGGGGGGCACGTGCAGGGTGTGTGTGTGTGTGTGTGGGGCACGTGCAGGGTGTGTGTGTGTGTGTGTGGGGCACGTGCAGGGTGTGTGTGTGTGTGTGGGGCACGTGCAGGGTGTGTGTGTGTGTGTGGGGCACGTGCAGGGTGTGTGTGTGTGTGTGTGGGGCACGTGCACGGTGTGTGTGTGTGTGTGGGGCACGTGCAGGGTGTGTGTGTGTGTGTGGGGCACGTGCAGGGTGTGTGTGTGTGTGTGGGGCACGTGCAGGGTGTGTGTGTGTGTGTGGGGCACGTGCAGGGTGTGTGTGGGTGTGTGTGTGTGTGTGGGGCACGTGCAGGGTGTGTGTGTGTGTGTGTGGGGCACGTGCAGGGTGTGTGTGTGTGGGGCACGTGCAGGGTGTGTGTGTGTGTGTGGGGCACGTGCAGGGTGTGTGTGTGTGTGTGGGGCACGTGCAGGGTGTGTGTGTGTGTGTGGGGCACGTGCAGGGTGTGTGTGTGTGTGTGGGGCACGTGCAGGGTGTGTGTGTGTGTGTGGGGCACGTGCAGGGTGTGTGTGTGTGTGTGGGGCACGTGCAGGGTGTGTGTGTGTGTGTGTGTGGGGCACGTGCAGGGTGTGTGTGTGTGTGTGTGGGGCACGTGCAGGGTGTGTGTGTGTGTGTGGGGCACGTGCAGGTGTGTGTGTGTGTGTGTGGGGCACGTGCAGGGTGTGTGTGTGTGTGTGGGGCACGTGCAGGGTGTGTGTGTGTGTGTGTGGGGCACGTGCAGGGTGTGTGTGTGTGTGGGGCACGTGCAGGGTGTGTGTGTGTGTGGGGCACGTGCAGGGTGTGTGTGTGTGTGTGTGTGGGGCACGTGCAGGGTGTGTGTGTGTGTGTGTGGGGCACGTGCAGGGTGTGTGTGTGTGTGTGGGGCACGTGCAGGGTGTGTGTGTGTGTGTGTGGGGCACGTGCAGGGTGTGTGTGTGTGTGTGTGGGGCACGTGCAGGGTGTGTGTGTGTGTGTGTGGGGCACGTGCAGGGTGTGTGTGTGTGTGTGTGGGGCACGTGCAGGGTGTGTGTGTGTGTGTGGGGCACGTGCAGGGTGTGTGTGTGTGTGTGTGGGGCACGTGCAGGGTGTGTGTGTGTGTGTGTGGGGCACGTGCAGGGTGTGTGTGTGTGTGTGTGGGGCACGTGCAGGGTGTGTGTGTGTGTGGGGCACGTGCAGGGTGTGTGTGTGTGTGGGGCACGTGCAGTGTGTGTGTGTGTGGGGCACGTGCAGTGTGTGTGTGTGTGTGGGGCACGTGCAGTGTGTGTGTGTGTGTGTGGGGCACGTGCAGTGTGTGTGTGTGTGTGGGGCACGTGCAGTGTGTGTGTGTGTGTGTGGGCACGTGCAGGGTGTGTGTGTGTGTGTGGGGCACGTGCAGGGTGTGTGTGTGTGTGTGGGGCACGTGCAGGGTGTGTGTGTGTGTGTGTGGGGCACGTGCAGGGTGTGTGTGTGTGTGTGGGGCACGTGCAGGGTGTGTGTGTGTGTGTGGGGCACGTGCAGGGTGTGTGTGTGTGTGTGGGGCACGTGCAGGGTGTGTGTGTGTGGGGCACGTGCAGGGTGTGTGTGTGTGTGTGTGGGGCACGTGCAGGGTGTGTGTGTGTGTGTGTGGGGCACGTGCAGGGTGTGTGTGTGTGTGTGTTTGGGGCACGTGCAGGGTGTGTGTGTGTGTGTGTGGGGCACGTGCAGGGTGTGTGTGTGTGTGTGTGGGGCACGTGCAGGGTGTGTGTGTGTGTGTGTGGGGCACGTGCAGGGTGTGTGTGTGTGTGTGTGGGGCACGTGCAGGGTGTGTGTGTGTGTGGGGCACGTGCAGGGTGTGTGTTTGTGTGTGTGTGGGGCACGTGCAGGGTGTGTGTTTGTGTGTGTGTGGGGCACGTGCAGGGTGTGTGTTTGTGTGTGTGTGGGGCACGTGCAGGGTGTGTGTTTGTGTGTGTGTGTGGGCACGTGCAGGGTGTGTGTTTGTGTGTGTGTGGGGCACGTGCAGGGTGTGTGTGTGTGAGGTTTCTCTGCTTTGTTCTTGCCCCGTGCTGTGAACTTAGGCGCGGCTCAAGCGCCATCGTCGCTTTGTGGAAAGAGCACGGTTTGTTACTTTCACTGGGTTTGTTTGTCTTTGTTCGTCTCCGTTCCTTGGGGCGTAGTCCACGAGGGCCTGGTTGGGTGTCGTTAATTGTGGGTGAGGTTGGTTTGGGGTCTGGTTGGGTGAAGTTTGGGTCTGGTTTGGTTACGGTTTTGGGTCTGGTTGGGTGTAGTTTGGGTCTGGTTTGGTGCAGGTTGACTCCGGATGACACGAGAGCTGAGATTTGGTGTTGGTCTGGTTCGTTGTGGTCGAGTGCGATTGGGACTGGCTCGGGTTTGGTTCACTCTGGATGATGGGCGAGTTGAGATCCGGCCCGGCCCGGCTGGGTCCGTTTCGTGCTCGGGTCTCCATACGGAGGAGCGTTTTTGGCGCTGCTGGGTGGGATGGCGCCGTCCATCGCGGTGACGCGAGCCCAGCGCTGGCTCTCGTCACCCAACGTGGTGACAGCTGCGGGGCCTTCACGTGCCCTCCCCGAATCTCCACACGCTGCACGGGCCTCCCCCGGGCCTCCCCCGGGCTTCCACTTATTCTCCACACGCTGCCAGGGCCTCCCCGAGCCTCTTCCATGCGGTGTCGTCCTTCCACATTCCTTCCCTGCTCCCAACCCCCTCTGTGCCTCCCAATGCCTCCCCGTGCCTCCCAATGCCTCCCCGTGCCTCCTCCTCCTCAAGGCTCCTTGTCCGCCGTGGCTCTGCGGGCCAATGCCATTCCGCCCCACGTGGGCTCCCTGTCCCCACCCCCCCTCATCCCCATGGCTCTCTCTTCCTCTTCCTGCCTCGCCGTTAACTCCCTGTACTTGCGCTCCGCGACTCCACTGGTTAAAGGGTCGTTATGAAAATGTGTTCCTTCACACGGTGCGCGTAATAATGTTGGGTGGCTCAGCAGTTGAGCGAGTGGCAGGTTGAGGAGTTCAAATCCTGGTTTTGGGGGTTGACTCTGCCCATCTCTCCGCCAGGGTCGATAAAATACGTACCGCTTTAGTGGGGATGTTAACGGCGGTGTGTCTGTCCGATGGAGAGACTCGCGGCCCTCCCTGCGCCCCTCCATTGGAATGTGGAATTTCCACCACTGGCTCAGGGTTGTAAAAGGGGAGACGTGCACTGCATCAATGCTCGTTTTATGCAAAAAAAACGAATGCTGACCCCAACACACACACGCACAGATCCCACGTCTAACCTTAATGCGATGTCTGGATGCGTTGCACAGAAACGCGCGCTATGAATAATGAATGATGGTGATGATGATGAGGACGGCCGTCGGGGCGAACGCCGTTAGCGGAGCGCCCATTGAGGGCACCGCGATGCGGCAGCTGTGGAGTTGAGGCGGACGTTGGACCTCGGCCCTGATGTTCAAGTCAACACAACAACAACAGCGACAACAACCCACGTGCACCGCCGGCGCGGCCACCACGCATTCCCCGCATCGCTCCGAGTTGCCGTTTGAGCTCGGGTGTTGATTTTGCTTTTTGTTTTGAACGCTCCCAAGATTTTTTTTTTTTGGGGCTGGGGGGGGGTTGGAAACGTGAAACGTTTTCAGAAATGGAGCACGGCGGCCACGGCGTCCGCGCGAAGCTTCGCGAGCTTCTTGAAGCGGATTAACGAAGGAGGAGAAAAAAAAAATCGCTCCTGAAATAATAATAGCTTCTCGATATAATTGGCCCTTTGTGTAAACGAGCGGGAGGAGGAGGAGGATGTTATTCGCTGCTGTGCGGCAGGACACGGTGATTTATTTGAGCCAAGTGGGGGGCCGGGGGGGGGGGCGGTGAGTGGGTGAGTCACGCAGTTTAAATAAAAGCTGTCATTCATATCATCACCGCTTTCACCCGATTTTCATAAGACGCTCCGGAAAATAAGACGCACGCCGAAAAACGTCTGTGGGCCCCGTGCCGGGTCAAGCTGCACGAGTCTGGTGCAGCGCGTGCGCCTTACTCGGGTAGCGTTACACACATTAACAACATTGTTAATTCAGTTTCAGGGAGGGGAGGGGTGGGGGAAAGTGCGTCTTATAATGGTAGGTTTTTACCCTTTTAACTGGTACAAAACTGACACCTTTATTCAAGGCATCATGTTTGCAATGACCACAACACAAGTAGCCTTGAATAAAGGTGTCAGTTTTGTACCAGTTAAAAGGGTAAAAACCTACCATTATATTTTGCCACTGGTAAAAGAGATCTCATAGTGTAAAGTGCGTCTTATAATCGGGAGAACACGGTGCTTGTTACCATATCCGGCAGGTGGATGGCACGTAGCATCATGTCATGAACCCGGCAGGCTGATTCTAGATGTGAAGCTTTCGTAACTGCAAGGATTCGTATTCTTAGGTTTTTTTCACGTAGGTAAAAATTAAAATTAATAGAAGTAAAATAAAAATCACGACGTTTCGGAGGCAACACAAGCGTCCGTCTTCAGGTGGAACCGTCACAGCACGATTGCTGTATCAAGTAAGAGCACAATTGCTGTATCAAGTAAGAGATACTTACTTGATACAGCAATCGTGCTGTGACGGTTCCACCTGAAGACGGACGCTTGTGTTGCCTCCGAAACGTCGTGATTTTTATTTTACTTTTATTAATTTTATTTTTTACCGGCAGGCTGCAGTTCGATTCCCGCCCCGTGACCCCAAGATAAGTTGGGGAGTGATCTTAATTTGGAGCTTTCGTGACTGCAGGAATTACTCTTTGGTTCTTTCGGTAAAGTCGCGTATAAAGATAAAATAATAAATTAAATAATAGCATACTACGACGTTTCGATTGCAACACAAGCAATCATCATCAGGTATAAAAGAAATAGCAACAAAAATCTAACCAGAAAACTATAGACAGACGGATATCACAAAGATACACAGTTGGGGAGTGATATCCGTACAGGCGTCTTCACCAACCCACGGTTGACCGGCGTGGTGAAGTACGGTCGAGCAACCTGCTGAGACTGATACGTGTTTGGGAGGGGGGGGGGAGAGGCATTTCATCCAGCAGTGGATTGATGGAGGGGTGTTTATTATCGTCGTGTATGATCTCACAACGTGGTGAACTTTGTGGAAAGAATGTGTTTCCTCTCCCGCCTTGCGTTTTCGGGTTGTGGCACCGCGTGTCGTTGGGGCACGATGTCTGACGTTCCGCGCCACGCACTGCGAGCTTCTGCGGGGAAGAATCGGTGCGGAAGCGTTGTTGTGCGTCAAAATCGCTGTTGGCCTGAAGCCAACGGTGGAAATTCCACATTGTTGAATTACTAAACGGTGGGGAGGGTGAAGAAAAAAGCAAATGATTTCCATTGCACGTGGTAACGATTGCGACTGACTTTCGTCGTCATCATCAGCCGTGGTCAATTTACTGCTGGATGAAGGCCTCGCTATCCCCGCTGATAGGATGTAAACAATCCATCCGGCAGTCCGCGCACGAAATGATTCCATCAAAACTGAAACTCTTAAACTAGTTTTATTTCACCAGGTAAGGCCCGCTGAGCTATACAGCTCTTTTTTTATTAAGCGACTTGGCTATCATAAATGATAGCTCAACGAAGTGGGCTTAACGAGTAGAAATGTATTGCAGCCAAATACTGTAAATGCTTGATGATTCTAGATGTGGAGGGAAAAACCGGAGGACCCGGAGAAAAATCCATGCGACCAAGGGGAGAACATGCAAACTCAAAGAATATAGCAGGCGTCAGGGTCGGGATCGAACCCATGAAACCCCTTTGTATACCAGGCGAGGGAGTTAACGTCTCACCACCGCCGGTGGATGTCCTCTCGAACGCGTTCCGTTACCTCTGCTGCACATTTCTTGAGCAAAAAAATTAATAATAATTTCCTGCTGCTGTTGCTGCTCATTGTCAATCCGCTGCTGGATGAACGCCAGCCCCCATCCGTGGCGCCTGTGCGGGGTGGGGGGGAGGTGGCTGTGCCGTGTTCGAATGACCGATAAGTGCACGCCCGGCGACTACAATGGGGGCATCTGTTGGTCAGCTGAGCGGTTATTCGCTCGCGAACTGACGGCGATTGTGCCCGGCTTTTATGGCGACGTTGGGTTTGGGTTGTTTTTTTCCTTTTTTCCCCGCTTGCCGCGCACGCGCCGCTGTTCGGTGCTGCTAACCCAAGCCCGTCTCGCCGACGTGCGTGGTCTTGGTTCAGCCCGTGCCAAACCGCAGCCCGGCATCGGTATGCGCGGAGACAGAGGCCCTGCCGGGTTACTTTGCGTGCCAAGAATTCCCTCCCCGTTCGCCGCCAAAGAATCCTGCCGGGGCGGTTGAAGTGGTGGCGACGGCTAAAGTGGTGGTGACACTGGGGTGGTTAAATTACACATGGGTGGTCATTATGCCCCGGTGGTTAAAGTATTTGGTGGTGGTGGTTAAAGTGGTGGCTGAAACAGTGGTTGTTGTAATGCTGGGGTGATTAAAATAGTGGTGGTGCTTTTTGTTGGTTCGTTATAGGTGGTGGGTGGTGGTGGGATGATTCTGGGCCAGTGAAAGTGGTTGTGGTGGTGCAGCTGGATTCTCCACTGCTGGGCTTGTGGATTGCGTTGTGTGTGTGTGTGCACGCAAGATGTGGTGACTGTCGGGGTTAGTAGAGCAAGTAGGTTGCTGTAGGTTGTGCGAGTTGAGGGGTAGCGGTGGTGTAGCGCTGCGCTACGAACCCGGCTACCCGACTTCGATTGTCTGAACCGATTTCTGGGCCTCCCCTAGGTCGACTTGGCCTCATGAATTCCTGGTGTGGTGTGTAAATGTCACCACCTCGGGAGATAAAGGCGTTCAGGCGTCATGCTGGCCACCTACCCCCTCGTGTGTTGTGTCGGCCTTCAAAGATGCTGGCTAACAGCACTTGCCCTAACAGTCTGTTAAGACTATATGGCATATCTTTGTCTTTTGTGTGATTTGTCCCTGGTAATGCCTCATTTATTGACACTTTTTAAAAGAATGATACTTATCCTAGGGTTTAGGCCACACCTGCAAATAAAGGACCCTCCTGAAAATGAGGCATGAGATTCAACGGGGCTTTTGACGCAGTCTATGAATAAAAGCTTAAAACTATATAAGTGTTTATATACGCACGGCCATTTGCCCCGTCCACTGCTGAACGAAGGCCTCTAGCCTAGTGACTGCCATAATTCGATTGCGACCGGCTGCCTAAGAAGGGGAAGATCGCGAGAGTAAAAATCTCTCGGCAGGAGATCAACCCGGTCCATCGCTCCTCCAGCCAGCGTGGGATAAAAGCAGGACCTGCTTTGTGGGACGTTGACGTTTGCGTCCTTCTGAGCCATCCACGGGCATGTCACGTGAATGTGGAATTTCCCCCACGAGAGCGGACACGGGTAGCTGCCCACCATCGCTCGCTCACTCGTTCATCGGACACGCGTCCATTTTGAACGCTGTCCGTCCATAATACAGTATCACCGTCCGTGATAGTTTATTATTTTTCTGGCTAGGCCACGTCAACGATCCCTGACCAAAAACGTGTGTCGTCGTGAACCCTCGGCCACCTGATGCAGCCGAACATATTCCGATTCGAAATGGGTTGGCTACGTACGGTGCGAAAGAAGAAGTTCAACGTAGGTGCATACGCACACGACGCGCCAACTGTAATTGTTTGGGTTGGTTCAAGATAATTCTAGATTTGAAGCTTCCGTGACTGCAAGGATTCATACTCTTAGAGTATCAGATACTCTGCTTTGCTGTGCCTTTTTACACCTGATGAAGGAAGCTTGTGTTGCCTCCGAAACGTCGTGATTTATTATTTTATTTCTATTATTATTTCTAATATTATTTCTAATTTATTTTCATTATTTACTTATTTTTACCTACGTGACTTTACCGAAAAAAACTAAGAGTATCAAGGATAATTCTTGCAGCCAACTTCAGCAGTTGGTACTCGTGATGGTCCAGTACGAGCGAACTTGTAGTCGTCTGACTTCCTGAGGTTTGGTTTTGTTTGTTCTGACTTCCCTGAAGATGCTTTTTGCCGCGGCTCCCTTCACTCTTCTGTCCCCGAACGGATCGCCGGAGAAATCACCGATTCTGCTTTTCAGGCTCTCAAATGCCGAGCGCCACATGGACATCTGCTAACTTCACCGCACTCCTTGTAGGGACTGAATCTTTGAGCTGCAGTGAACCAATAATTATGCCCCTTAGATGTATTATTGGGCACGATTGTACCCGGTAAAAATAATAACTCTCCAAACGAAACGTGACGCGTATATTTAGTCGAGCGGTGAACTGAAACAACAACATGAATATGTATTAACAATTCTTAAAGGAACTCTGAAACCGGCGTTCGTAACAGGCGGCGCGTTAGACGCTTGTAGGGTGGTGGGCGGTTTGACAACACAAATTTGGCCGGATGATTGAAGTGGCCTAACCCCGACGACCGGTGGTGAATTTGTCACGTGGCTATTTTGGGGTCTCTGCCCAAATGTAAAAAAAACACAGTCGCGTTGATCGTAGGGTAATTTCCGAACGTTTGGGTGACTAGGAGCAGCAGCGCGAAAAGGATAAACATTAAAGACTCGTACATGAACGCTTTTTGCTCTGTGGGACTGTCACTGGAATTGGGAGGTGGTGGGAAACGAGTGGGTGGGGGGGGGGGCGTTGGGGGAGGTCATAGTAACTTTGAGATGTTAACTACCTCGCCTGGTATATATGGAGTTCGTGGGTTCAATCCCGACCCGGACTCCTGTATTTTTGAAGTTTGCGTGTCTCTCCCCCCCCTCACATTCAGAATCGACATCACGCATTTAGAGTATTTTGCTGCTGCAATAAATTTCCACACGATCAGCCATTTTATTGATTATCTGTGGCCAGGTCGCGTCTGAAAAAGAAATGCATATCTCAGTGGGCCTTTACTAGTAAAATAAAATGGTAGTTTACAGTTTGAATAAAAACACAGCAGCATAACGTACAAATCGCCCCATTTGAACCGTGCATCTTTCAAGCTAGCAGCGGCATTGATGCCTGCGCTGTGAGCAGTGGCTATAAACGGAAGAAGCACAGAGTGTTGTGCAGACACGGGAAGCTAAGAAACAAGGAAGCTTCTTTCTTTTTTGGGGGTATGTGGGTGGTGGTATGGTGGGGGGGGGTGGAAGTGGGGGTTGCAGCGTTTCGGGCGCTGCGCTACGAACCTGGCGTCCTGAGTCTTGATTCCCACTCGCGGCCACCACCAATGACGATTATCTGAATCGATTCTGGAGCCGCTCCCCCTAGGTTGACTCGGCCTCAAATGAGAACCCGGTGCCGTGCGTAAACATCATCTCCACTGGGAGAGACTAAGGCGGCCAGGCGTGGTGCTGGCCACCCACACCCCTCGTGTGCCAGGGGGTGCCGGCCTTTCGCAGGTTGCCGCTCGCCAACAGCACTTGCCCCCAACAATCTGTTACAGGCTACACGGGGGTGGGTGGGGCATCTTTGGTGAAATGGTGATCTCCGTGGACTTGCCGATACGAAACTTAGCCGGTTCCGATTCCGCCTGCCTTGGCGCGGCCGTCAAAACGTACACCGCCACCTCCTGCCCACTCGGTAGGACGGATGGGTGCAACCGCAGTCAACCTGCGATCGGCGGCAGGCCATGTGTGGTGGGTAAAGTGTGGGTATCCCCCCCCCCGCCAAGGCGTCTGGCCGGCGTGAACGAGTAGGCCAACAAAGCTCCACGGTGCGGCCTTTCTCTGCTTCGATTTCCCCCCCCCCGGCAGAAGGAGGCCCCTTTCGCTGGTGGCGGCGGCGGCGGCGGCGTGAGCCAAGCAAATTGCAGGGAGCTGCTGCACCTTTTACCCGTTTTGAGTGAATTTCATTTATTGCTTGCGGTTGAGATAATGGCTGGCTGGGAGAGTGAGGAGATGGGGAGGTTTGCTGTCTGTACGCGTGGTGTAGCGGTTAGCACGCTGCGCTATGAACCCGGCGACCCGAATTTGGTTCCCGCTCACGGCCAACACCGGTGACGATTATCTGAACCGGTCCTGGGCCTCCCCTAGGTCGACTCAGCCTCAAATGAGTACCTGGTGCAGTGTGTAAACATCGCCACTAGGGAGACAAAGGCGGTCGGGCGTGGTGCTGGCCACCCACCCCCTCGTGTACCGTTCCGGGCCTTCGTATGTGCTCGCTAACAGCACTTGCCCCTACAGTCTGTTAAGGCTATATGGGGGGTCTTTGTCTTTGTGTGTAGACAGTGGGAGATGCTTGGCACATTGGAAAGCGTTGGGTAATCCGTGCACGTGTGCGAGGCGTGGGCTTATCGCTTGCGGCCCCTTGTTTTTTTACAATCGGAATATTTGTTTATACTGGAGTAGGAGGAATCTGATGAGCCGGAAAGCTCTTTTTCACCGATGTCCAGCAGGGGCACGCGGTCAGAACATCACGACAACAACAAACGATACAAAGGCGCGTTAAGGAGTGCAAAGTATAGGAAAGGTAAGAAAATCACTGAAAAAATATAACTAAAAATACATTTTTTTGCCTTACTAGGTAAAGCTATTACCTTCTTTCTTCAGAAGCGACCTGGTCATCACAAACGACGGCTCGACGGAGTGGCTCATCGCGTGGAAATTTACGGCGGCTGCTGAATATTCAAAATAAATTTAGAAACGCGCGTTTTCCAAATGTAATAAACACGGCGACGACTTGGCAGAGGCGACCTTTTTTAGCGAGAGCGGTCGAGCGCCAATCACTACGCAAGCAGTTCGGGGGGGGGGGGCTCGCGGCGAATTATTTATTACTTTAAGTTAGTATCCCACCCCCCCCCCCAGGTCCTTTAAACATTTAACGGGGAGGCCCGGTTACGCGAGTTCGTGC
This sequence comes from Lampetra fluviatilis, assembly GCF_964198595.1. Taxonomy (NCBI): domain Eukaryota; kingdom Metazoa; phylum Chordata; class Hyperoartia; order Petromyzontiformes; family Petromyzontidae; genus Lampetra; species Lampetra fluviatilis. The sequence goes on along the minus strand of NC_136279.1, from coordinate 19,247,953 downwards.
CCTGCATTTTTTTTTGCGTTTGCTTGTTGTTGCGTGGAACCACGGCGATCGGATTCCCGCTGCGATCGGTTTTTCCACCGCGGGAATTTCCTGTGGGAACTTTTCCGCCGATTTTAGTTTTTTTTTACGGTTGTCGTCGTTTTTCGTCGTCCGTCAGCCAGGGTCCTTCCACCGCTGGACGCAAGGCCCCCTCCCTATGGCGTTGCCGCCATCGCTGCCTCTCGCGATCCTTGCGATTTTAAACGACAACACCGAGCACATGCCCGTCTCCCCGGAGGACGTCCTCTCCGACGCGTTCCATTCCTCGGCTGCCGCTCCTGGGCGCCACGGTGGCGAGATGTTAATTCCCTCGCCTGGTATTCAGGAGGTCGTGGGTTTGATCCCAGACCCCCCTTTATATTTGGAGTTTGCACGTCTCTCTCCCAGTGGTCGTGCGGATCTTTCTCCGGGTCCTCCGGTTGTTCCCTCCCAAAGTTATAATCAACGTTCATTCATATTTATTTGGCTGCTATAAATGTCCACACGATGATCGGCTACTTTGTTGAGCGATCGTTTGTGGTCAGGTCGCTTCTGGAAAAATAGCTATTCAGCTCGGTGGGCCTCACCCGGTAAATAAAAAAAATAGTAGTTTAAAAAGTTAATTTTATTATTTTTAACCAAGCCCACTCACTCTTCTCAAGAGTCAATATGAACGTCACCATCTCTTGTGTTGTTCTCTGATGCGTCTCTCCTGTTTCCGCCTCTCCACGTGATTCCAAGCGTGCAGTCCGTCTCTCTCTCTCCGTCTCTCCAGTTCTCTTTCTCTCCACGCTTCTGTGCGCACTTTTCAGCGCCACAACCCAGCGACCTGAAAATATCGGTTCCTGGCCACGGCAAGCACCCTCCTGCGAGGCTGTGGCACTTGTAATCATCTATATTGAAAAACTCATTGCTTTCAGAGCTGCCTTGTCTTGTGTTTAGTTGTTCTTCCCCCCGCACCTCCAATTAGCATGGTTGGCTACGTACGGTGCAAAAGAAATTCAACATGCATACGTGACGTCTGAACCCTGTCCCATGAGGCACTCTCCCCTAGGTCGACTCGGCCTTAAACGAGTACCTGGCGCCACGGTTTGTTGAAAACGTCGGCACTGGGGTCGACGGGTGGGGGTGGGGGGGGCAGCGGTTGGAGGGGCGGTGCTGGGGGTTAAAGTGCGCCGTACCGTGCCGTGCCAACCTCGTCCTCAATCGGCACTTGCCCGGACGTCCTGTGTAGGCGACATGATGGTGGGGGGGGGGGGGAGCACCTTTGCCTTTGTAACCACCTGCACGCTCACTCCCATCTTTGGGCGGCTCGCCACGCGGCGTCCGCGATGCTGCAACCACCGCGGCCCTTTCATGGCCGTCCCCACCGACCGACCGGCCGTCGGGCGAGAGACGCGGTCCGGGGGTGGGCGTCTAAATATTTACTCGACGCGCCGCGGAACGCTGGAAACGACGAGGAGAGAAGCACGCGGGTCGCGACCTCGTTAATCTGCACCGTCGTCGCCGTCGTCTCGTCGCCTCGACAGCCGTTGCGACGATGTAGGCGAGCACGCGTCCATCCGCCCTCACCCCCCCCCTCGTCTCGTAATCGGCCGTCTGCTTCGCCGCCTTCTCGCTTATTCTTGTCTGCCCAACCCCCAAGCCACCGCCCCGTCCCTACATGCATTGATGCATAGCCCTTAGTCGGACGGTTGAGGCACGGACCGTTTCGTCACACTGACACTGTGCAACCACTGGTATTGTCTCAGGGCACAACGATAAGCCAGGTCGCTCTCTCCGCGCTCGCTCGCTCGCTCCCTCACTCGCTCGCTCGCTCACCTACCGACCCACCCACTCAGTCACTCACCTGCTCACTCACCCAATCACTCACCAATTCACCCACACGCTGTCACCCATTCAGTCACTCAACTCCTCACTCAACCACCCACCCACCAATTTACCCACACACTTGTCACTTATTCGGTCGCTCACCCACTCAGTCACTCACCACACTGCAGGTCACACCACTTCTCGCCACTCTTATGGAATTCCCCCCCCTCTCCCTTCCTGGTCTATTTTTCGCCAAAGCTCTCCGTGTAACCCCGCTCAAATCAAGACGTGTGTTTAAAGCTTTTCTATTTAAACTTTGACCGCGCCTATTGTTGCTGGCTGCTTGACGTATTCACCCCTTTGGCCCTGTGCTCTGCAACTGTGTGCTTTTTAAAAAGTAGAAACAAATTTTTTTCATAGAAAGATCAGACGAGAGAAAGGGACATTTCTGGACGGCCACAGCAGACTGGACGTACAACACAAGCACACACGAGGCCGTACGGTACAAACGAGGTCCGAGCGAGAAACCGCGGGAAAAAAAAAATCCAACCCATGAAAAATCGCAATTGACACCTGATGACCGACTGACCGAATGACTTAATTACATTGAGTTTAAATTTCGATTTAAAGCTTTCGTGACTGCAGGGATTCATCTTCTTGGTTCTTTCGGTAAAGTCACGTAGAATGGAAATAATAAAAATAAAACATAATAAAATAATTCTCACGACGTTTCGGCCACAACGCAAGCAGCCGTCCACAGGTGGAGAACAGGTCTGTCGGGAAGACGGCGTCTGAATGAATGAGACTGTCTTCTCGACATACCTGTTCTCCACCTGAGGATGGCTGCTTGCGTTGTGGCCGAAACGTCGTGAGAATTATTTTATTATGTTTTATTTTTATTATTTTACTATTTCAATTCCACGTGACTTTACCGAAAGAACCAAGAAGATACAATGAGTTTGTTTTAATGAATTACAAAAAAAAACTGCCATTAAATAACTAAATATTCCAGCAGGCCGCTGTAACCGTACGGCGTTGCTTCGTAGTCGTCAGGTTCGAGGGGGGATTTTGTCTTCAATTATTCGGGGGACGAGAAGTCGGCGCCTCTGGTGCCGTGGGCGAGTCTCTCGCGGGGTTCACATTTTGACCATACTTCACCCAAGCTTGGTCAGCGCGGCAGAGGTGGTTGGTGAAAGGCGGCAAGCGTTGGCGTGGGGGACGCGGGGCGCGGAGAGGGGGCACGGTAGACGTGGTGGCGGGATGGGGGTGACCTGGCATCGCCTGCTGTCAAAGTTCACCTAGCCCGGCCCAAGCACCGTGATGACGCGTCCGCCACTTGGAGGCGAATTGCGGTTATCGTCGTTGTTGTGTTCTCATCACGCGCGGCTGCGGTGGTTGAGCTGTAAAACTTAAAAAAAAAAATTTTCAACAGGTAAGACCCACTGATCCATTTGGCTCGTTTTCAGAAGCGCTCTGGCCATCACAAATGATAGCTCAACGAAGTGGCTTAGCGTCGTGTGGACATTTATCGCGGCCGAACGCTCTAAAACGCGTGTTGATCATTAATGTGGCGGGCAAAACGCGTAAAACTCCAGATATCTAGCAGGTGTCTGGGTTGGGATGGAACCCATGACCTCCTGTATACCAGGCAATGTAGTTAACATCTCGCCAACGTGGTGCCCTGTGTGATGGATGATGATGATGAACAACCGTGTGACGGACAACGAGACGTGATCGTCGGCCTGTGAGACTCGAGTCCTCAACGTCACCGTGTGGCGGTGGTGGTGAGTGGTGGGATGGCGGGTTAGCGTGCTGCGCTACGCAGTTCGGGAGGGTTGGAATCGTGGAGGTCACCGTGGTAGCTTGAGCCACAGAAGAGCGATTTGCATTTCGCGTCGCACTTGGCGAGATCGCAAAAGGACGTCGGCCTTTTTGCGTAAGTCGTCACGCTGCTGCTGGTGACGGTGGGGGTGGTGGTGGTTGCTGCTGGTGTGGGTGGTGGTTGCTGCTGGTGGGGGTGGTGGTTGCTGCTGGTGACGGTGGTGGTGGTGGTTGCTGCTGGTGACGGTGGGGGTGGTGGTGGTTGCTGCTGGTGGGGGTGGTGGTTGCTGCTGGTGGGGGTGGTGGTTGCTGCTGGTGACGGTGGTGGTGGTTGCTGCTGCTGCTGGTGACGGTGGTGGTGGTTGTTGCTGGTGACGGTGGTGGTGGTTGTTGCTGCTGGTGACGATGGTGGTGGTGGTTGTTGCTGGTGACGGTGGTGGTGGTGGTTGCTGCTGGTGACGGTGGTGGTGGTTGTTGCTGCTGGTGACGGTGGTGGTGGTTGGTGGTGGTGGTTGTTGCTGGTGACGGTGGTGGTGGTGGTTGTTGCTGGTGACGGTGGTGGTGGTGGTTGCTGCTGGTGACGGTGGTGGTGGTTGGTGGTGGTGGTTGCTGCTGGTGACGGTGGTGGTGGTGGTGGTTGTTGCTGCTGGTGGTGGTGGTTGCTGGTGGGGGTGCTGACTGTGGGCGCAGGTTGCGTCACCGATTGCTAAGTTCTGATTTTGTTTCTTCTCTCGAGCGATTTTTTTTGCGTGGTGTTGCGTGCGTGCGCGTGTTCAATTCTCGCTATCGCGCCAGGCCACGCGGTGCCCGCCGTTTCCTTTTGCCGGCCACGTTCGTGGCGCGGTCACCAACTTCCCTGCGGACGATTCCGCTCGTTTCCTGCACGAGGTGGGTGGTGGACGACGACCGCTCCAGCTCTCTCTCCCTCCCTCCGTTCCACCATCTCACTTCGCTCCGTCCCTCCTCCACGCGGCTTGCCCCGACCTCGTCACCGTCGACCGCCCGTCGTCGTCGTGTCCGGCGCGTCGCGCTCGAAGGGCCCGAGATGCGTTCAGTGAAATTTGCTCGGGGAGCGAACGCTTCGTTAGAACGATCGTCGCGTTCCCATCGACTCCCCCCCCCCCCACCAATGTGTGATACAGTTTCGGCCCCAGACTTTCCCCACTCTCTTGAGCAAACCCTTTTTGCTAATGCGAGAAAGACAAATTGCCGAATACATTTTTAAGTAACAAAACATCAAACTGTAACACCCCAGCCACACACGAACAATCACAGTGCAAGATCCCCCCCCTCCCCGTGTAGCCCCCCCGTGATGTCGCCTCCTTACAGCCACATGTTTGAAATAAACACTCGCTCGCTTCTCTTCGCCGCTCAATCACAAAGCCCTCTCTCTCTGGCTCTCTCTCTCGCTCTCTCCGTGACAACAAAGATCCCCCATATAGCCTTAACAGACTAGGGGCAAGTGCTGTTAGCGAGCACCTATGAAGGCCGGAACGGTACACGAGGGGGTGGGTGCCCAGCACCACGCCCGACCGCCTTTGTCTCCCCAGTGGCGATGTTTACACATCGCACCAGGTACTCATTTGAGGCTGAGTCGACCTAGGGGATGCCCGGGACCGGTTCAGATAATCGTCGCTGGTGTTGGCCGTGAGCGGGAATCGAACCCGTGTCGCCGGGCAGCGCGCTAACCGCTACACTCGCTCCCCACCGTGACACACACACACCTACACCCCCAAAGACAAAGATCCCCCGTATAGTCTTAACAGACTGTTGGGGCAAGTGCTGTTAGCGAGTAGCACCTATGAAGGCCGTGATGTTTCCACCACACCACGGACTCATTTAAGGCTGAGTCGACCTAGGGGAGACCAGAGTCGTCACCGGTGTTGGTGGCCGTGAGCGGGAATCGAACTCGGGTCGCCGGGTTCGCAGAGCCGCGTGATAAATATTGGGGCCACCGCTCCCCACACTCACCCATTACAGTGGCACCAACGAAGCCCCCACCCCTCATCCACCCACCCACCCCTCATCCACCCACCCACCCTGCCCCTCCCCGCCACCCACCCACCCCTCATCCACCCACCCACCCGCCCCTCCCCGCCACCCACCCACCCCTCATCCACCCACCCACCCCGCCCCTCCCCGCCACCCGCCCCGCCCCCCCCACCACCCGCCCCTCCCCGCCACCCACCCACCCGCCCCTCCCCGCCACCCGCCCCCTCCCGCCACCCGCCCCTCCCCGCCACCCACCAACCACCACTCCCCGCCACCCACCCACCACTCCCCCACGCGGTTCACGCAGCATCACCACGGCCCCAGCTGTTTTACCAGCTGGGCCCGTGGTGATGCGCCCCCTGCCGCCACGGGACGCGAATCAAATTGGATCGATCGGTCGGTCTCCTTGTTGCGCGATGCATTTTTGCTCGTTTTTCCGAACAAATTGGGCAAAATTCAAAGTGCTCGCCAGAGAGAATTCTCATTTAAAAAAGAAGAACGCTCGTTGCAATAACTAAAACTTAACTCCTTTCTATTTTACCAGGTTAGGCCCACTGAGCTATACAGCTTTTTCAGAAGCGACCAGACCACAAAATGATAGCTCAATGAAATGGCTTAACGTGTGGAAATGTATACCATTAGCCAAATACTCTAAACGAGCGATGGTGACTCTAAATGTGGAGGGGAAAATCGACACGACCCCGGGGAAAACTTGCGCGCAATTCTTAAGCGAGGACACTTCCCGTACCCCGTCATGCTTCTCGTCAACTCCTCTCATCCCACTATTCCACCGTACAAATCGCTAATTCTTTGCTCGGCGCCTTCGCCAAGGCGCTGTATAAATAAAAATAAGATGAGATACAGCAACGCCCGGGCGCGTCCTTGTCTATCTTCCAAAACTTATTTTATTTTTTACTCTCAATTTCTGGTTTGTGCCGTCGGGGAATGTCGCGATGAGCCGTCACGGCCCTCAATCGGTGATGTTGCAGAACTACTCCCCTGGTATTGCTTCATCATCATCGTCGTCGTCGTCGTCATTGTCATCCATGCTCAATTCACTGCTCGATGGAAGTCCTACCACCCCCCAAAAGCCGCCTCTGACGATCGTGCGCTTGCAACGTTCCACCTGGCGACCGCCAGTTCACTTCTTCAGTCGGGCCTCTTAGCCGCGTGTTAATTGCGCACATTTAATCGCCGTTGTGACTATGTTAATGAGAACATGTACGTATTATCTATGTGACACGATTTTTGTTCCTGGGTAGTAAGTGTTTTTATTTTCTAATTGCTTATGCTTCAAAAGTATAGAAAATGGCTCTTATTCCCCACAAACTTTGATTTTGTGACCAGGACTTTGTGTGAAGGAATGGCACAAATGCACACCACGTTTTGTCATTAAAAATAGGTAAATTTAAAAATATCACTGTCCTGGTCACAAAGGCAAAGTTTGTGAGGAATAGTAGCCATGTTCTGTACTTTTGAGGCATATGCAATTTAGGAAATAATACTTACTACCCAGGAACAAAACATTTATATTTTTGTTAGGCAGTGATTTTATCATTGAGACCGAGTGTGTCGTCGCTGTGTTTCCAGGAGACGAATTAGCAGGGAGATTTAGTTTGCTCAATTGCATGTGCCCTGATTAGAGACTGTGTGTGGATGTTGTGTCGGGGAGCGGTGGTGCAGCGGTTATGTTCTTTCGCACCATGTGTAGCCAACCGTGCTCTACGAACCCGGCGACCCGGGTTCCATTCCAACCTCGCGGTCAACACTGTGATCTGAAACCGGTGCTCGGCCTCCCCTAGGTCGACTCGGTCTCAAATGGGTACCTGGTGCGGTGTGTAAACATCGCCACTGGGGAGACAAAGGCAGGCTGGGCGTGGTGATGGTCACCCACCCCCTCGGGTGCTGTGCTGGCCTTCATAGGCGCTGCTCCATAACAGCACTTTCCACCAACTGTCTGTTCAGGCTATGCAGGTGATCTTTGTGTTTTCGCGTCACATGTCACTTGCATCAAAGCTATAAATCTATTCCAATGGCTTCTGTCAATGGTAAGGCATTGTAAACAGAAAATTGTATGCAGGCCGAAGCTAACGAGCGTAATAATAATAATACACGCTAAAGGTGCTTTATAGGCGACAAAATGTGCGGTTCTGACCGCAGTATCAGTGCTCCCATCGTGCCTTGCAATGTCACCTGACTTCCCCCTACTGTGTGTACAGTATCATTCTGTATTAGGCCACTGACTCAAACCGCAATTTTTCGCAAGATTCCCGGAGCTTAAATTGTCAGAACTGAGTGTCCAAATAAGTAGATGTGGTCATCGGCTCACGACGCCGCTGCAACTGTTTTGAGTCCGGGTTTGATTGCAGTTTAATTCAAGGAGTCTGGCCAAAACTTGATGAAGACGTTTTAGTAAAAAAACACATTCCTGCGGAGGGAGCTGGTAGGAACGTTGGGGTGCTCTGTCGATGGCCAGGGTCAACGGCGGCGTGGTGTATTCCACAAATATGCCCGACTGTGAGGGCGGGCACAAGCCGGCGTGAGTAGGTTAAACGTTGAGTTTTATAAGGGCACCACGGGGTGACCAGCCCCACCCCTCCCACCCAGCCCCACCCCTCCCACCCAGCCCCTCCCTGCACGACAGATGGACACAATAATCCCCTGTGGGCTGGTGTAACCAGGAGGTTCCTACCAGTAAAACTATGAAATAGAGGTGGCTGGGTGGTTCATAGGGCACATAATGGCCGTGTCGGATATTCTGGAGTCTATCCATAGGTCAAATGCAGTCTATCCATATAATACTGTAAATCCATATCACACAGACAAAGACATCCATCCATAGCTATCCATATCTTTCCACATCCTGTGGAGTCTATCCATAGACACCTATGGAGTTTAGCCAAAGGTCTATCCATAGTGTGAGTGTATCCATAGGCCCAAACCACTTTCGGATTTCCCACAAATGGAGTGCTTAATTGATTGACAACGAACGAACGATGGGCTGAGTCGATCCCTCCCAACCAAGATTCGAACTCGCACCCTTGCGGTTGCGATCCGCTCGCCCGACCGCCGTGCCGCCTGACCGGGTGAGGTTGAGGTGGCTCGGTGTGGACCGGACAAAGTGGGCGAGCGGGCAGAGACCGTACGTGTCTCCTTCACTTATCTGACTCGCCGCTTGGGGGGAGAAAAAATAGGAGAGAAATTACACAATCCATCGGCCCCACGGCCTGCTGCTGGGTTTGCGTAATTTCAGCAGCGTTGGTTCGTCACGGCGCGGAAAGTCCTCGCTTAACCCGCGGCGTTCATGCAGCGACACGTTCCCGCTTCAACGTGCTTTGTCCGTTCGGGAAGACTATTCGCACAACGCACCGTTATGACGTGGATCGCGTCCCGTTATAACGCGGTTTCTGAGCGGCCGACGACAAACTACTTTCCCGAGCTGCGCGGTTGATTGGTACAGTTACACAGTAGTCGAAGTGATACAGCAGCGTGGTGGCGGCGCCGTACCCTCGGCTATTTGTCCCGCCATCGCGCCGCGCGATGTGCGTAGTAGTAGGAGCGGTGGTTCGCTTTTCGCGTTTTCCGCTGAACGCAGCTCTTTTCCGCTGAACGCACCTGCTTCCCGCGCTGAACGAGGAGTTCTACGGTACAGCCACACACAGCGGACCAGCCGGGCTCGCTTGAATCAATGCCGGTGAATCGCCAGCTGACGTTGTTCAAGGGACCCCTTTCTTCACGATTGCGGGTCCTCGCCCCTGGTGTTGACGTGGGGACCGTGGTGTCACCTGCCGGGGCTCTTCCCTGACCACCTATCTTCACCTCGGTCGCGTAGTGGTTAACTCGCCGTCCTGGGCCTCCCCCTACGTCGACTCGGCCTTAAACAAGTACCTGGTCACGTCGTTTGAACGTCGCTGGATGTGTGGGGCCGGGGGGGGGGACACGCCGTGCCAGCCCCCGTAGGCGCTCACTCGACGCCACGTTGACGCGACAACCTGCGTCAGCTATACGGGGTGGTGGGGGGGGGATTTTTGTCTATTTTTGTTAAAATAAATAAATGTATCGCGTCATCCATAAAGGGGAGTTCTGAATTGTCGCAACGTAAATGGCACCGTAGCCTGGCCTCCAGTGTGAACGTTTCTCCCACTCTGATCTGAGTCTCAATCCCACTGATCCGAGTCTCAATCCCACTCTGATCTGAGTCTCAATCCCACTCTGGTCTGAGTCTCAATCCCACTGATCCTGAGTCTCAATCCCACTCTGATCTGAGTCTCAATCCCACTCTGATCTGGGTCTCAATCCCACTCTGATCTGAGTCTCAATCCCACTGATCCGAGTCTCAATCCCACTCTGATCTGAGTCTCAATCCCACTCTGATCTGGGTCTCAATCCCACTCTGGTCTGAGTCTCAATCCCACTGATCCTGAGTCTCAATCCCACTCTGTTCTGAGTCTCAATCCCACTCTGATCTGAGTCTCAATCCCACTCTGGACTGAGTCTCAATCCCACTCTGATTTGAGTCTCAATCCCACTCTGATCTGAGTCTCAATCCCACTCTGTACTGAGTCTCAATCCCACTCTGATTTGAGTCTCAATCCCACTCTGATCTGAGTCTCAATCCCACTCTGGACTGAGTCTCAATCCCACTCTGATTTGAGTCTCAATCCCACTCTGATTTGAGTCTCAATCCCACTCTGATTTGAGTCTCAATCCCACTCTGATCTGAGTCTCAATCCCACTCTGATTTGAGTCTCAATCCCACTCTGATCTGAGTCTCAATCCCACTCTGGACTGAGTCTCAATCCCACTCTGATTTGAGTCTCAATCCCACTCTGATTTGAGTCTCAATCCCACTCTGATCTGAGTCTCAATCCCACTCTGGACTGAGTCTCAATCCCACTCTGATTTGAGTCTCAATCCCACTCTGGACTGAGTCTCAATCCCACTCTGATCTGAGTCTCAATCCCACTCTGGTCTGAGTCTCAATCCCACTCTGATCTGAGTCTCAATCCCACTCTGATCTGAGTCTCAATCCCACTCTGATTTGAGTCTCAATCCCACTCTGATCTGAGTCTCAATCCCACTCTGGACTGAGTCTCAATCCCACTCTGATCTGAGTCTCAATCTCACTGTGCTCGCTGAGCATGAACCATGCTACTGTGGTACAGTGTGCTTGTTTTTTGTGAGTTTGCGTTGTTCACCTTTGTGGCTTGTAATCTGAATTCCTGGAGCTGGGAACAGTGTGGTTCATGGTGGGCACACGCGCAACGCTTACCAACTCTGCTACTGCCGATGATGGTGCTGATAGTGGTTGGTGGTGGTGCTGCTGATGGAGGTAGCAGTGGTGATGGTGGTGGCAGTAGTAGTGGTGGTGATTATGGTGGTGTTTCCATTGATCTGGTCTGAGTGGGGAGTGGTAATGTAGCGGTTAGCGCGCTGCGCTATGAACCCGACGACACGGGTTGGACTCCCGCTCACGGCCAACACCAGTGACGATTATCTGAACCCGTCCCGGGCCTCCCCTAGGTCGACTCGGCCTCAAATGAGTACCTGTTGGGGGGGGGGGGTGTTGTAAACATCTCGTGGTGCTGGCCGTCCCACTCCCTCGCGTGCCGTGCCGGCCTTCATCAGTGCTACTCACTAACAGCACTTGCCCCTGCAGTCTGTGAAGGCTACCCCAGGGTGGTGGGGGCAAGGGAGCAATCTTTGTCTTCGGTGCTAAAGCTGGTGGTGCTGCTGCTGGTGCTGCTGGTGGTGGTGGTGCTGGTGGTGGTGGTGGCGGTGCTGGTGGTGGTGGTGGTGCTGCTACTGGTGGTGGTGGTGGTGGTGCTGCTGGTGCTGGTGGTGGCGGTGCTGGTGGTGGTGGTGGCGGTGCTGGTGGTGGTGCTGCTGCTGGTGCTGGTGGTGGTGGTGGCGGTGCTGGTGGTGGTGGTGGTGGTGGTGGTGGCGCTGCTGGTGGTGCTGGTGGTGGTGGTGGTGCTGGTGCTGGTGCTGCTGCTGGTGCTGGTGCTGGTGCTGCTGCTGGTGGTGGTGCTGGTGGTGCTGGTGGTAGCGGTTGGTACTGCTGGTGGTGCTGGTAGTAGCGGTTGGCATTGCTGGTGGTGCTGCTGCTGGTGCTGCTGGTGGTGGTGCTGGTGGTAGCGGTTGGCGGTGGTGGTGGTGCTGCTGGTGGTGCTGGTGGTGGTGCTGCTGCTGGCGGTGCTGGTGGAGGTGCTGGTGCTGCTACTGGTGGTGCTGGTGGTAGCGGTTGGCGGTGCTGATGGTAGCGGTTGGCATTGCTGGTGGTGGTGCTGGTGCAGCTGGTGGTAGTGGTTGGCACTGCTGGTGCAAGCTGGTGGTAGTGGTTGGCACTGCTGGTGCAAGCTGGTGGTAGTGGTTGGCACTGCTGGCTCTCCGTCACTGCCTCTCACAGTCGCCGTGCTGCTGCTGGTTGTCGTTCCCGTCTGCGATGCGCTTGCTGCTGCTGCTGCTGCGGTGAGCGTGCTTTTGCCACCGCTGGTGATGCGAGCAGAGGAAGCTGCCACTGCTGTTTCTGCTGCTGCAGCTGCTGCTCAGAATCAGAATCTGCTATTCCTACTATTGCTGCTGTTATTGCGTCTGCTATTACAGCCGCCGCTGCTGTTTCAGCTGCTGTTGTTGTTACCACCGCAGTTGCTATTGGCCGCTGCCATTGCTGCAGCCGCTGGTATTGCACTCGCTGCGACTGCTGCTGTACCGCTGCTTGTGATGCCGGACCGCGCGTGGGTGTGTGTGTGTGCATGCGTGCGTCCTGCGCGTGTGCGTCCGTGCGTCCTGCGCACGTGCGTGCGCGCGCCGATCGCCGCCCGAGCGCCGGTGCTAGGGAGGTGACGTAATGCTCCGAGCAGCAGCAGCGGTCGCTGAGCTCATCGGCGAGAAAATCCGCACAGGATCCCCCGCTAGCGGCCATCCCCCCCCCACCTCTATCCCCCCCCCTCATCCAGCCCAGATCTTCTCGCGGACACTCCCTCCGCTCGCAACCACCGAGCACAGCTGCTGTCTTCCTTTCATCATCACCGTCCTCGTCGTCAGCGTCTTCAGCATCATCATCCTCGTCGTGGTGGTGACCTTTGTCACCTAGATCAGTTGAGCCGGCGACCGCCGTAGTGAAGGTTTGAATCTGAGGCTGTGGTGGTGGTGGTGTAGGGAGGGAGGAGCGAGGCTACCGTCGTGTAGGTGTGGTGCCGTTTGCAGCAACAGAGCAGGAGAGGCGATTGCCGAAGCTCAAGGGGGTAGGGCCGGGGGGGGAGGTAGTTGTTGCAGCGGTAGTGGGGAGCGAGGAGTAGGAGGAGGAGGTGCTGCTGCTGCTGCTGCTGCTCCGATGCTGGAGCTGGGGCTGTGCGGGGTGCCAGCGCAGGTGCTCGGGGTGGTGCAGGGTGCGCTGTGTCGCAAAGGTGAGCGGCACGCGGCCCCTCCACCCCCTCCTCCCAGCCCCCCTCGCCCCCCCTCCCCTCCTCATCCTCATTCAGATCATCCTTTTCCTGATTTTCGTCCTCCTCATCCCGATTATCATCAGCCTCCTATTAGTCGTCATCCTTGTCATCTTCATCGTTTTATTTTGTCCGGTCATTATCATCATCATCTATACCATCCTGTTATTCCACCTCGTCCTCCTGATCATCCTCCTCCACCTTATCATCGTCATCGTCCTCATCGTCATCATCCTCCTATTCCACCTGTTCCCCTCCTCTCCCTCCTGTTCCTCCTTGTCATCTTCCTATTGATCATCATCATCCTCCTCTAAATGCTCCCCTCCATAAACTACCACCACCACCTCGTCACCGAGACAAACTCGCAGACAACGGACGGGTGCTAGCCGCTCTCATCCATCCGTGTGTACGTCGTGGGAAACGCCCAGTGTGGTGTCTCTCTCTCTCGCCCTTTCTCTCTGGCTCTCGCTCTCTCTCGCTCTCTCTCGCTCTCTCATTCTCTCGCTCTCTCTCACCTCCTCGGCATCCCAGGGTTTCCTCCACCGTCACACCACCACCACCGTAAGATTAAAGCAATTTTTTGTGTTATTAAAATTATTTCAGGTTCATTAATTCGTGTTCTTTTTTTTTACGGGATTTTTTGTTATTTTTATGGCATCATTCTGTGCTGGTTGCAGGGTGGGGCAGGCGGTCGGACGGGTGGGTGAATGTGATGCATCGTCTGTGTGGATGTACTTGTGTACTTGTGTGCGCGTGTGGGGAGCGGTGGTGTAGCGGTTAGCGTGCCGCGCCACGATACGCGGCGACCCGAGTTCGATTCCCGCTCGAGGCCGCCACCAGTGACGGTTATCCGAACCGGTTCTGCTCCTCTCCTTGCTCGACTCGGCCTCAAGTGAGCACCTGGTGCGGTCCGTAAGAACGTCGCCACTGGGCAGACAAACGCGGCCGGGTGGGCGTGGTGCTGGCCACCCACCCCGTCGTGTGCCGTGCCGGCCTTCACAGCTGCTGCTCGCTAACAGCACTTGTCCCAACAGTCGGTTAAGGCTATACGGGGGATCTTTGTCTTTGGGGTGTGTGTGTGTGTGTGGGGAGCGGTGGTGAAGTGGTTAGCGCGCTGCGCGACGAAGCCCGTCGACCCGAGTTCGATTCCTGCTCACGGCCACCAACGCCAGGGGAGCAGTGATCTGAACTGGTCCTGGTCGACTCGGCCTCAGCATCTCGTGCGATGCGTTAACGTCGCCACTCGGGAGGCAAGCGCGGCCGGGCGTGGTGCTGGCCACCCACACGCTCGTGTGCCCTGCCGGCCTTCATAGGCGCTGCTCGTAAACAGCAGCACTTGTCCCCGTCAAGGTCTGCTAATGCTATACGGGGGGGGGGGGGTGGCGGTGGGGGTCTTTGTCTTGCTTTTTAACAATTGCTGAGCACAGGGACCAATGGCTCAACATGCAAAGCGGCCAGCAATAAACAGCGCAGTCGCAGTTGTAGTAGATAAGAGTGCGACGCGCCTCCTGAATTGAGCAACGTCATTTGTTATAAGAGCTCGGGGAGATGAGACGATGGGAGAGGATTCCAAATGTGTGGCGAATGGCAGACGCGGAACGAGAAACCTTGTGACCTGCAGTGTGGTGAGCGGGTGGGTGGGTGGGTGAGGGCTGGAGTGAGTGGTGAGTGAGTTGCGTCGTTGTGACCTGCAGTGTGGCAGGTGGGTGGGTGAGATGGTGTTCTAACTCAAATGAATACCTGGTGCGGTGTGTAGCAAACATGGTCAGTGGGGAGACAAAGGTGGCCAGGCGTGGTGCTGGCCACCCACCCCCTTGTGTGCCGTGCCGGCCTTCATAAGTGCTCGCTTAACAGCACTTGCCCCTGCGGGTCTGTTAAGGCTATACGGGGAGCTTTGTTGTTGTAACTTACAGGATGGTGGGTGGGTGTTGTTGTGACCTGCAGTGTGGTGGGTGGGTGAGTGAGTGTTGTGACCTGCAGTGTGGTGGGTGGGTGAGTGAGTGTTGTGACCTGCAGTGTGGTGGGTGGGTGGGTGAGTGAGTGTGACCTGCAGTGTGGTGGGTGGGTGAGTGTTGTGACCTACAGTGTGGTGGGTGGATGGGTGAGTGTGACCTGCAGTGTGGTGGGTGGGGGAGTGAGTGTTGTGACTTGTGGTGGGTGGGTGGGTGGGTGAGTGTGACCTGCAGTGTGGTGGGTGGGTGGGTGTTGTGACCTGCAGTGTGGTGGGTGGGTGGGTGGGTGAGTGTTGTGACCTGCAGTGTGGTGGGTGGGTGAGTGAGTGTTGTGACCTGCAGTGTGGTGGGTGGGTGAGTGAGTGTTGTGACCTGCAGTGTGGTGGGTGGGTGAGTGAGTGTTGTGACTTGTGGTGGGTGGGTGGGTGGGTGAGTGAGTGTGTGACCTGCAGTGTGGTAGGTGGGTGAGTGAGTGTTGTGACCTGCAGTGTGGTGGGTGGGTGAGTGAGTGTGTGACCTGCAGTGTGGTGGGTGGGTGAGTGTTGTGACCTGCAGTGTGGTGGGTGGGTGGGTGGGTGAGTGTTGTGACCTGCAGTGTGGTGG
This sequence comes from Lampetra fluviatilis, assembly GCF_964198595.1. Classification (NCBI taxonomy): domain Eukaryota; kingdom Metazoa; phylum Chordata; class Hyperoartia; order Petromyzontiformes; family Petromyzontidae; genus Lampetra; species Lampetra fluviatilis. Next base: position 19,232,310 of record NC_136279.1, on the reverse strand, counting down.
GTGGGGGAGTGAGTGTTGTGACTTGTGGTGGGTGGGTGGGTGGGTGAGTGTTGTGACCTGCAGTGTGGTGGGTGGGTGGGTGAGTGAGTGTGTGACCTGCAGTGTGGTGGGTGGGTGGGTGAGTGAGTGTGTGACCTGCAGTGTGGTGGGTGGGTGGGTGAGTGAGTGTGTGACCTGCAGTGTGGTGGGTGGGTGGGTGAGTGAGTGTGTGACCTGCAGTGTGGTGGGTGGGTGGGTGAGTGAGTGTGTGACCTGCAGTGTGGTGGGTGGGTGGGTGAGTGAGTGTGTGACCTGCAGTGTGGTGGGTGGGTGGGTGAGTGAGTGTGTGACCTGCAGTGTGGTGGGTGGGTGAGTGAGTGTTGTGACCTGCAGTGTGGTGGGTGGGTGAGTGAGTGTTGTGACCTGCAGTGTGGTGGGTGGGTGAGTGAGTGTGTGACCTGCAGTATGGTGGGTGGGGGAGTGAGTGTTGTGACCTGCAGTGTGGTGGGTGAGTGAGTGTGTGACCTGCAGTGTGGTGGGTGGGTGAGTGAGTGTGTGACCTGCAGTGTGGTGGGTGGGTGGGTGGGTGAGTGTCACTTGCAGTGTGGTGGGTGGGTGGGTGTTGTGACCTGCAGTGTGGTGGGTGGGTGAGTGTCACTTGCAGTGTGGTGGGTGGGTGAGTGTTGTGACCTGTAGTGTGGTGAGTGGGTGAGTGAGTGTGTGACCTGCAGTGTGGTGGGTGGGTGAGTGTGTTGTTGTGACCTGCAGTGTGGTGGGTGGGTGGGGGAGTGAGTGAGTGTTGTGACCTGCAGTGTGGTGGGTGGGTGGGGGAGTGAGTATTGTGACTTGTGGTGAGTGGGTGGGTGAGTGTTGTGACCTGCAGTGTGGTGGGTGGGTGAGTGTGTTGTTGTGACCTGCAGCGTGGTGGGTGGGTGGGGGAGTGAGTGTTGTGACCTGCAGTGTGGTGAGTGGGTGGGTGAGTGTTGTGACCTGCAGTGTGGTGAGTGGGTGGGTGAGTGTTGTGACCTGCAGTGTGGTGGGTGGGTGAGTGTGTTGTTGTGACCTGCAGTGTGGTGGGTGGGTGGGTGGGTGAGTGTTGTGACCTGCAGTGTGGTGGGTGGGTGGGTGAGTGAGTGTTGTGATCTGCAGTGTGGTGGGTGGGTGGGTGTTGTGACCTGCAGTGTGGTGGGTGGGTGAGTGAGTTGTTGGGACCTGCAGTGTGGTGGGTGGGTGAGTGAGTGTTGTTGGGACCTGGTGGGGGGGGGGGCGACGCTCCTCCGACCCTCTGCGATAGCGTCGCTAGTGAGCTCACTTCCTGCCGCTCCCTCGGCAGCCGTAAACCCACGGCGCGCGCTTTTAGCGGCAAAACCCTCGGGGGGGGGGGGGTGGAGAGGCCATTCACCGGCCCCGCCAGGAACTACGGCCACCGCACGACGGTCCACCACGGGAGGGGTTGCGCCGTCACTCTCTCTCGTGGCCCCCGCCCCACCACCCCCACCCCCCACCCCCCACCCATCGCTCGATAAACGCCCTCGTCGTCGTCGTGCCACGGATCAATAACCGTGTCGCCGCGGGGCGCCGGGAGCCTTCGCCGCGGAGTGGGCCACGGGGTCTCGGTCGGGACGGGAATCTGAGGCGCGATTTTAGCACGGTTGGCTACGTAGGGTGCCAAAGAAGTTCGACGTACCCACGCACACGCACGTGCGGGACCGTGAAGTCTGTGCCGCGTCCCAGCTCAGCACCGTGGGCGTGCGCCCGTCACGTGCGCGTGCAGGAGGAGCGATGGCGGCCGAGTTGGAACCCACGCCCGAGCAGCTGGCGGCGATCGCGGTGGAGAACGAGGAGGAGGACGCGCTGGACTACAAGCCGCCCGCCCAGAAGTCCATCCAGGAGCTGGTGGAGCTGGACAAGGACGACGAGAGCCTTCGCAAGTACAAGGAGACGCTGCTGGGGGCCTCGCCCATCGTCGCCGGTACCCTGTCTCCCTGTCTCCGTGTGTCCCTGTCTCCGTGTGTCCCTGTCTCCGTCTGTCCCTGTCTCCGTGTGTCCCTGTCTCCGTGTGTCCCTGTCTCCCTGTCTCCGTGTGTCCCTGTCTCCATGTGTCCCTGTCTCCCCGTCTCCATGTGTCCCTGTCTCCCCGTCTCCCCGTCTCCGTATCTCTCAATCTCTCCATGTCTCCCTGTCTCCGTGTGTCCCTATCTCCCTGTTTCCGTGTCTCCCTGTCTCCGTATCTCTCAATCTCTGTCCCTGTGTCTCCATTTGTTTATTTGTGTCTCCGTGTCTCAGTGTCTCCGTTTGTGTCTCCGTGTGTCAGTGTCTCAGTGTCTCCGATTGTTTCTTCGTGTCTCATTGTCTGCGTGTCTCCAGTGTCTCCCTATCTCCGTATCTCCACGTATCTGTGTGCTTGTGTCTCCGTGTCTCAGTGTCTCTCCGTATGTCAGCGTCCCTCGCGCCTCCGAGTCTCCACACCTCACAGAACGCCAGATTGCCAGGAGCGTGAGTACGGCACGACTTGTGCAACTCTAGACCTCGCGTCGGCTAAGTCTCGTCCTGGCTCCAATTCCCTACGGGATTGATGCAAGGTGAATTGCATCAATTCGGTGGGAACTTCAGGGCTGGTTGGGCACCGTTATGTATGTCCTCACACTCCCGCAGAAAGATAAAGATCCCCCGTATAGCCTGAAGTGGACTGTTGGGGCAAGTGCTGTTTGCGAGTAACACCTATGAAGGCCGGCACAGTACACGAGGGGGTGGGTGGCCAGCACCGCGCCCGGCCGCCTTTGTCTCCCTAGCGGCGATGTTTACACACCGCACCAGGTACTCATTTGAGGCCGAGTCAACCTAGGGGACGCCCAGGAGCGGTTCAGATAATTGTTGCCGGATTCGAAGTGACGCGTGCTCAACCACTGCACCACCGCTTCCCACCACACAACTCCGATTAGCGCGGTTGGCTACGAACGGTGCAAACAAAGTAAAAAAATGCATACATCTAGACGCACATACGCACAGGCACACAGGCAGACACCTACAACCACGTGGTCAACACTCGCATACACACTTTCCACACAGACACCCACTGTCATAAGTGGACAAAGATCCCCCATATAGACTCTTAACAGACTGTTAGCGAGAACTATTAAGGCTGGCATGGCACACATACTCTTTCCCGCACACGGTCAATTACATTCCCACGCAAAGTTGCACACGCACACACTCGCACAAGTAAAACACATTGATAACACAAATATTAAACTTGCCACAGCCCCGCTGAACAAACCAAGCGATGACGTCATGGCAGCCATGTTGTATAGGGATTTCACGGCGGCCATGTTACATGGGGGGTCATCTTCCTGGCAGCCGATTGGTTGGTGTGTGGTGGGAGTGATGACACTTCAGATTTGTCACTTCGCAGTTTCGCAGTCGGATTGACACCCTGTCCCCGTGCTCCCACCCCCATGTCCGACTTGGCAGATCCCACGGTGGCGAACGTGCAGGTGACGCGACTCACGCTGCTGTGCGAGACGGCGCCCGGGCCTCTCACCATCGACCTCACCGGTAAGAGGCACCGCACTCACCACCGCACTCGCTCACCACCGCACTCGTCACCACACTCACTCACCACCGCACTCACTCGCCACCGCACTCACTCGCCACCGCACTACGGGACTCACTCACTCGCCACCGCACTCGCCACCGCACTCGCCACCGCACTCGCCACCGCACTCGCCACCGCACTCGCCACCGCACTCGCCACCGCACTCGCCACCGCACTCGCCACCGTACTTGCCACCACACTCACTCACCACTGCACTCGCTATCACACTCACTCACCACTGCACTCGCCATCACACTCACCACCGCACTAACCACCACACTCACCACCGTACTTGCCACCACACTCACTCACCACTGCCTTCTGGAGTTCGTGATCGCCAGGTCGACACCCCGAATCGGTGGGCGACGGCCCTACACTAAATGCTTGATGTTTTTTCTAAATGTGTACCCAGATAAAAATCCACTTGACCACGTGGAGAAGGAGACATGCAAACTCCAAATATACAGCAGTTGTCAGGGTCGGAATCGATCCAACGACTTCCTGCATACCAGGCGAGGTAGTTAACATCTCCTAGCCCACATGGCACCCACTTGGTGGCGGTACCAGGCTCTGCGTACACGGCCAAAGCGAGTGGACCGTGTGGGAGCGCGCTCGCCGAACGATCTAATTTTGGCATCTCGGTTGGTACCGACAAGGACAAATATTTGGTCTGGGCCCACGCTTACCAACTAATCGTGTGACGTCCCAAGCGATAGCTGTGCTCTGTGAACATTTTCCCAAACGCTACCTTCCACCGCACCCCACTCTCCCGCTGCGTCTTTCCCCTCTCGACGGGAGGAGAAGCGGTGGGGGGGGGGCGTCGACTCTAAGCTCTGGCCCCGTGTTTATTTTCTCTGCTCCGTGGTCTCGACCGCGCCCGTCACGTGTCTCCATGTTTCCCGTCACGTGTCTCCGCGTCTCCGCGTCGCCGTCGTCTCCGCCGCCTGTGGGCTGCCTTTATCTCTATAGAGCGGCGTCAAGCGTGCACGCACGCACGTGGATTACATTTCTAAATTACGTCTCCAAAACGCCGCCGTCCGAAGGCGTTACGCCCCCGCGCAGGGCGTGGTGCGAAAATCCACAGACCGGGGCACCTGGGGAAGGCAGTCGGCAGAAACGGGCAGCCCAAGCGCCCTCTGGTCCTATTTTGGGATGGTGGCCCGCGAATGTTTCGTCCTTCCATGAGCGGTTTTCACATGCGGGCGGGCGGGCGGGGGTGGGGGGAGGAGAACACCCGAAGAAAATACGGAGGTGACGATCAAACCCCGAGCGGGTGGTTAATGAACCCCACTTGTTGTACTGCCATCACCGTAACCCCGGCAAGCCCGGGAAATGGGGGCAACCTCGACTCGTGTCGCCGAGGGGAGGGGAGGGCAGTTTTACGAGTTGGCGTGCGATCCGCCAAGCCTCGTCTCCAACGCAGCATAGCCACCGCCACAAAGACAAAGATCCCCCGTATAAGCTCTCACAGGCTGTTGCGGCAAGTGCTGTTTGCGAGCGCCTAATGAAGGCCGGCAAGGCACACGAGGCGGTGAGTGGCCAGCACCACGCCCCGCCGTCTTTGTCTCCCCGGTGCTCGTGTTTGCTCGGGACCGGTTCGGATAATTGTCGCACGTGTTGGTGGCTGTGAACGGGAATCGAACCCGGGTCACCGGGTTCGTAGTACGGCACGCTAACCACTACACTAGCGCTCCCCACACACACACCACACACCCGCCCACCGCCTCCTACTCCCCATGCCGCTCTCCCTTCCCGTGGGTTCTCTCTCTCTCTGTGTGCGTTTGAATTGCGCTCTTTGTTCGGAGGGAGTTGCAAGGGGAGGCCGGGGGAGATCCTTGAATGCAGGGCCGCTTTGAACCCCGACCTCCCCTGCGTTCTCGCACACACGGAGCCCTTTGTGTGTTCACCCGGACTGTAGAACACCGTGAGCGCGGTGAAGATACCGTCGTCATTGTCGTCGTCGTCGTCATTGTCGTCGTCGTCGTCATTGTCGTCGTCGTCGTCATTATCGTTATCATCATCGTCAATGTCATGATCATCGTCTATGTCATCATCGTCATCACCATTCGTCGTCATCGCTACCTGGCCAGGTTGCTCGGCTGTAGAGCGAGCGGCTCGCAATCGGAAAGTTGCAAGTTCACACCCTGGTTGGGGGGGGGGTGGCGGGGGTTGACCATCCCCACCCGCACCCTCCACGGTGCCAGCGCATGCACGCGGACTCGTGCCATGCGCACGCGGACGCACGCTGGGAATGTGCCCGCTGGCCCGCGTGCTGGCACACGGGCCGACGCAGGAAATTGCAACCGCCCCGAGCCCTTGCCTCTGTCGCCCCCTGAGAGCCCCCCCCCCTCCCCCCGGCAGCCTCGGGTTACGAGCTCGCATCCCCCAAACGATGATGAGCGGTGTGCACGGGGGAAGCGCTTGGCGTCGCAGCCCGTGCTCGCTGCTCCGGGCTGCTGCGAAAAAACAACCTCGGCCGCCCGAGTTTGATTCCTCAGATCCCTCCTTCTCTTCCCCCCCCGTCTAAATCAAGGTTCCGCTTCTCGTATTTGACCATACTTCACCCCACGCTGGTCAGTGCAGGTTTGGTGACAACGTTGGGGGGGGGGCCCTCTGCGCATAGCGTTTCATCGCTGACAAACGCGGGCCTCTGCCGAACGACGGCCGTTCCGCACGCGGTCTACGTCCTGTATTGCGCGTGCGTGTGTTGAACTTCTTTCACACTGTACGTAGCCGACCGTGCCGATCGGAGGTGCGCAGTCGAAGGACGGCAAGCTAAACGCAAAAAGCACGTTCTCAATAAACAAGCGTTCGATCTAGTTCCTGAATGTGACCGCCTAAGACTGCGATCCAAGTGAGCCTAGGGTGATGAACAAGGAGATGGAAATGCAGACGCACAGTGAGAGAGATGGATGCGTGCTTGTCATTGCGTCGAGAGACGGGGACGCGTCTGGGATGGGCTTGTAACAGACCCGTCGTCTTGTTGGCGTTAGGAAGCGTGCGTGACCGTGGGCAAGGGTACATTGCGCCAGTGGCTTCCTCCTATATCGGGAGGAGAAGAGCGCTCCAGACGACCGCCGAAGCGCGTCCGAAAAGCGCGCGATTTGACGCGGTGACCGCCCTCCGGATGACTGGAGGAAGTGGTTCTTGTTTGATGGTCAAGGTTTAGCGATCCATTGGATGCAACTCACTGACCCTGCCCCCCCACGCCCCCGCCCCCCCCACAACCATCACCGTGTCCCCCTACTTGGGCGTCTGCGGAAAAAAAAAAAGAGCTTCACAGCTTATCGGATTCCTCCAGGATAAATATTCTGATTGCGATAGGCGCTCGCTAACCCAACAGCCCGTGTGGGCTAGCGTGGGGGGGGAGGGGGGGCGGCGCGCCGGGCCGCTAAAACACAGCCGGTCATCTCGGCCGGTCATCTCTGTCGGTCATCTCGTACGGTCGACTCGTGGCACCTGCTGGGTCTGTCCCGTGACCTCCTGCCAGCGGGCGTTCGCACACTTCACCTGGCCCTTCAAGTGCACCTGGCCTGGCACGGGCGCCGTGGTGACGTCCACAGCCACTTGGTGGCCGGTGGCGGTTATTGTTGATGGCGTCGGCGTAGTCAATGGCCTTTCCTCTCCCTCCTCTCCTGCCCGCCCCCTCAACTGTGATCACGTGGCCTTATAAGGAAGGGCAGCCATGGAGGCCGGTTTTTTTTTGCTGCGGGGCAGCACAGTGAGAGAAGGTTCTGGAATTAGCTGGGCGTGTTGCCGAGGTTCATGCCGAACCAGAGGCTTTTTTTTTCTTCTCTCTCGCTTCTTTTCAATCCTGGAAAAATATCGATAGGATAAAAAAAAATCTAAATTGCTCTCTTGTTACGAAGAGCCATGTGATTATGAACTGCACTCTCTATCGTTCCTCTCTGGCTCGGCTGGATGGCGGTTCAACTGCTTCAGTGTCCGGGCTATCATTGTGGTGTTTTGCTTTGTGCTATTTTGCTTTGCAAAACAACACAATGATACCGATGACCCCGAGGTCACTCTTGCATGCGACTCATGCTGTGCTCCCAGCGGGTTCTCGCCTGGCGAAACGAAATCTGCTTCTGTAAACTTACGGAGGCCTCAGAAACACCGGGGCGTACGACCGGCAACACTCTTGCAGCCAGAAATGTTTTCGTGAAGATGATCGCAACTTGAGGTGTAGACCCAGTGACTCGGGGGGGGGGGGCGGGGGGGGGTTAGAGTCACTGAACCGGCGCAGCTGAGAATCCTGGGCTCTCATCCAGGTTTTGGCCGCACAGCGTCGATAAGCGAGGGGAAGGATTGAGGGCAAGGTGGCGATGAGACTCTGAAGAGTGGTCCTTGGTCACGGCTTGAGGTTTGAGCGCTGCCAGAAAGTGCTTAGCCAGGATAGGTTAAAAAAAAATGACATCAAGGCGTCACATGAGTCTTTTAAAAAAAAATACAGCAACAAAAATAAATCCAAGACAACGACTTTACAGAAAAAATCAGAAATACTGCACACGCGAAAATCAGTAAGGGTAAAGGTGTCGGTGTGTTAGTAATGTACTAGCTTCATGTCGAGTATCGGTGTGTTAGTAATGCACTAGTTTTACGCTGTGTGTCGGTGTGTTAGTAAGACTCTAGCTTCATGTCGAGTGTCGGTGTGTTAGTAATACACTAGCTTCATGTCGAGTGTCGGTGTGTTAGTAAGACTCTAGCTTCATGTCGAGTGTCGGTGTGTTAGTAATACACTAGCTTCATGTCGAGTATCGGTGTGTTAGTATTGCACTAGTTTTACGCTGTGTGTCGGTGTGTTAGTAATGCACTAGTTTTACGCTGTGTGTCGGTGTGTTAGTAAGACACTAGCTTCATGTGGAGTATCGGTGTGTTAGTATTGCACTAGTTTTACGCTGTGTGTCGGTGTGTTAGTAAGACGCTAGCTTCACGTCGAGTGTCGGTGTGTTAGTAATACACTAGCTTCACGTCGAGTGTCGGTGTGTTAGTAAGGCCGTGCGAGTGGAGTGCAGCCGACGGGCTATGCAGCCCTCTACTGACCCACCCCGTCTTTTATCTTTCCCCGTTGCAACGTGCGTCCCGGTGTCTGTCACGCATCGGAGACGCTTGCTTTTTTTTCCACATTGGCCATTTGTGCGAAGGCAAGCAATCCCACACTATCCGCCACGGTTTGTGCGAATGTGATTGCGGAGTCGGTGTGTGTGTGACCGAGGAGCGGTGCGCGTAGCAGTCAGCGCGCCGCGCTACGAACCCGGCAACCCTAGTTCGCTTGCCGCTCACGGACAACACCGGCTTGACCCGTTATCTGAACCGGTCCTGGGCCTCAAATGAGTACCCGGTGTGTGGCGTGTAGCAAGCGTCGCCAAGTGGGGAGACAAAGTCGGCCGGGCGTGGTGCCGGCCACCCACCCAATAGTCTGTTAAGGCTCCACGTGGGGGGGTTCTTTGTCTTGTTTTGTTAACCTCAATGCGCGTGCGTGCGTGTGTGGTGTCTCGCGCAGGGAATCTGGAGACGTTCAAGAAGGAGTCGTTTGTGCTGAAAGAGGGAGCCGAGTACAAGATCAAGATTAATTTCAAGGTGAGACCACGGGTTTGGGCGGTGGTGGGGGGCAGAGTTCGCAAACGGGTTTTGATTCCTTACCCGTACCCGTACCCGGCCGCACCAGGGTCGCAAATGGTACCCGTACCCAGCCAGGTACGGATACCCATTCCGTACCCGTACCCGTACCCTACCCGAAATGAGTGACAAACGGTTACTCGCCAGTGACTCACGGCCTACCCGTACCGGGCCGGGGGGGGGGGGGGAAGGTGGGGGAGGTGGATAAACCCTCGCGATCGGTGTTGGAAATGTGCCGCTGTGCGACGATACGCCACAACCGGCACGGCCATCGTCACCGTGTGCCTAGCGGTACGGATCCGTGTTCGCCGATGTTTCTGCAGCGAGTGTGAGAGGTGTGCGCGGGTGTCTGTGTCTGCGTGTGGTAGTGGTAGCGGTTAGCGCTTCACCGCACTATGAACCCGGCGGCCCGAGTTCGATTCCCGCTCACGGCCAACGCCGGTGACGGTGACGATTATCTGAACCGGTCCTGGGCCTCCCCTAGATCGACTCGGCCTCAAATGAGTACTTGGTGCGGTGTGTAAACATCACCACTAGGGAGACAAAGGCGGCCGGGTGTGGTGCTGGCCACCCACCCCCTCGTGTGCCGTGCCGGCCTTGATAGGTGCTACTCGCTAACAGCACTTGCCCCAACAGTCGGTTAAGACTATGGGGGAGGGAGGGGGGGGGAGTCTTTGTCTTGAGTGTGAGGATGTGTAATCTTAGTCCCTTGTTAGCCATCTCAATTCATTCAAACCTTGGCACCTGGGTCTGTCCTGTGACCTCCTGCCAGCGGGTGCTCGACACTTCACATCGCCTTCAGGTGCACCTGGCCTGGCGCAGGCACCCTGGTGACAGTCACGTCACACGCCCGTGCACATTCGTGTACACGCGCACGCATTTACGCGCAAACTACACACACGCAAAGACTAAGTTCCCCCGTATAGGCGTAACATACCTTTGGGGCAAGTGCTCTTAGCGAGCACCGATGAAGGCCGACACGGTCCACTGAGAGGGTGGGTGAGTGCCACTAGGTACTCATTTAAGACCGAGTCGACCTAAGGGTGGCCCAGGACTGGTTCAGATATTCGCCACTGTTATTGACTGCGAGCGAGAATCGAATTCGGGTCGCCAGGGTTGGTAGCGCAGCGCGCTAACCGTGACACTACCGCTCCTCGTGCACGCTTGCATGCACGCACGCAGGAAACGCAGCAACAACAACAACCCAATCGTCATTCGCACACAAACACACGCACGTGTACGCGTGCGTTCGCTATTCCCGTCAGCAGCACCCGCGATTCCGGTAACGGGAACGCAGTTCACAGCGCAGGACTTGGACCCTTATAAGCGCACGTAGAGCCGCAATAAAATAATAAAAAGTGGCTCGTACAGCAAACCAGGGTCTCGCCCGGCGGCTGTAAATAAAAAAAGTAAACATTCTTGGCCATTAGCCTCCTTGGCCTTGGGGGACGAAACATTTTCCCGGCAGCGTTTTGTTCGCTTTGTTGAAGCGGCCAAACTCCGGGAGGCCGGTTTTTGACTTCGACGAGTCTCATCGGCGGCGGTGGAAGAGGGCCTACGCAACTAAAATAATGCCGAAGCGACGATACCGCGAGCAACGGCGGTACCGCCAGGCAGCGACGATACCGCGAGCAATGATGGTACCGCCAGGTAGCGACGATACCACAAGCAATGATGGTACCGCCAGGCAGCGACGATACCGCGAGCAATGATGGTACCGCAAGTCCCTTCGATACCACAAGCAATGATGGTACCGCAAGTCCCTTCGATACCACGAGCAATGATGGTACCGCAAGTCCCTTCGATACCACAAGCAATGATGGTACCGCCAGGCAGCGACGATACCGCGAGCAATGATGGTACCGCAAGTCCCTTCGATACCACAAGCAATGATGGTACCGCAAGTCCCTTCGATACCACGAGCAATGATGGTACCGCAAGTCCCTTCGATACCACAAGCAATGATGGTACCGCAAGTCCCTTCGATACCACGAGCAATGATGGTACCGCAAGTCCCTTCGATACCACGAGCAATGATGGTACCGCAAGTCCCTTCGATACCACGAGCAATGATGGTACCGCAAGTCCCTTCGATACCACAAGCAATGATGGTACCGCAAGTCCCTTCGATACCACGAGCAATGATGGTACCGCAAGTCCCTTCGATACCACAAGCAATGATGGTACCGCAAGTCCCTTCGATACCACGAGCAATGATGGTACCGCAAGTCCCTTCGATACCACAAGCAATGATGGTACCGCAAGTCCCTTCGATACCACGAGCAATGATGGTACCGCAAGTCCCTTCGATACCACGAGCAATGATGGTACCGCAAGTCCCTTCGATACCACGAGCAATGATGGTACCGCAAGTCCCTTCGATACCACAAGCAATGATGGTACCGCAAGTCCCTTCGATACCACGAGCAATGGTGGTACCGCAAGTTTCTTCGATACCACAAGCAATGGTGGTACCGCAAGTCCCTTCGATACCACAAGCAATGGTGGTACCGCAAGTCCCTTCGATACCACAAGCAATGGTGGTACCGCAAGTCCCTTCGATACCACAAGCAATGGTGGTACCGCAAGTCCCTTCGATACCACAAGCAATGATGGTACCGCAAGTCCCTTCGATACCACAAGCAATGGTGGTACCGCAAGTCCCTTCGATACCACAAGCAATGGTGGTACCGCAAGTCCCTTCGATACCACAAGCAATGGTGGTACCGCAAGTCCCTTCGATACCACAAGCAATGGTGGTACCGCAAGTCCCTTCGATACCACAAGCAATGGTGGTACCGCAAGTCCCTTCGATACCACAAGCAATGATGGTACCGCAAGTCCCTTCGATACCACGAGCAATGATGGTACCGCAAGTCCCTTCGATACCACAAGCAATGATGGTACCGCAAGTCCCTTCGATACCACGAGCAATGGTGGTACCGCAAGTCCCTTCGATACCGCGAGCAATGGTGGTACCGCAAGTCCCTTCGATACCACGAGCAATGATGGTACCGCAAGTCCCTTCGATACCACAAGCAATGATGGTACCGCAAGTCCCTTCGATACCACGAGCAATGGTGGTACCGCAAGTCCCTTCGATACCACAAGCAATGGTGGTACCGCAAGTCCCTTCGATACCACAAGCAATGATGGTACCGCAAGTCCCTTCGATACCACGAGCAATGGTGGTACCGCAAGTCCCTTCGATACCGCGAGCAATGGTGGTACCGCAAGTCCCTTCGATACCACAAGCAATGGTGGTACCGCAAGTCCCTTCGATACCACGAGCAATGATGGTACCGCAAGTCCCTTCGATACCACAAGCAATGGTGGTACCGCCAGGTAGCGACGATACCACGAGCAATGGTGGTACCGCAAGTCCCTTCGATACCACAAGCAATGATGGTACCGCAAGTCCCTTCGATACCACGAGCAATGATGGTACCGCAAGTCCCTTCGATACCACAAGCAATGATGGTACCGCAAGTCCCTTCGATACCACAAGCAATGATGGTACCGCAAGTCCCTTCGATACCACAAGCAATGGTGGTACCGCAAGTCCCTTCGATACCACGAGCAATGATGGTACCGCAAGTCCCTTCGATACCACAAGCAATGGTGGTACCGCCAGGTAGCGACGATACCGTGAGCAATGATGGTACCGCAAGTCCCTTCGATACCACGAGCAATGGTGGTACCGCAAGTCCCTTCGATACCACAAGCAATGGTGGTACCGCAAGTCCCTTCGATACCACAAGCAATGGTGGTACCGCAAGTCCCTTCGATACCACGAGCAATGGTGGTACCGCAAGTCCCTTCGATACCACGAGCAATGATGGTACCGCAAGTCCCTTCGATACCACGAGCAATGGTGGTACCGCAAGTCCCTTCGATACCACGAGCAATGGTGGTACCGCAAGTCCCTTCGATACCACGAGCAATGATGGTACCGCAAGTCCCTTCGATACCACGAGCAATGGTGGTACCGCAAGTCCCTTCGATACCGCAAGCAATGGTGGTACCGCAAGTCCCTTCGATACCACAAGCAATGGTGGTACCGCAAGTCCCTTCGATACCGTGAGCAATGGTGGTACCGCAAGTCCCTTCGATACCGTGAGCAGCGGTGCGGTCCCTCCCGTTGAGAGTCGTCTGCCTGCGCGTCTCGTTCACAGGTGAACCGTGAGATCGTGTCTGGCCTCAAGTACATCCAGCAGACGTACAGGAAAGGCGTCAAGGGTGAGTCCGCGCGCTCATCATCCCTTCCTCCCTCCGCACGGTGGTCGGTAAAATAGGTACCGATTGGTTGGGAAGTCGACAAACTGCCCGCCCCACCTCCCGCCATAGAAATGTAGAATTTCCACCACAGTGCCAATGATCCTCCAGTGCTTATTTGAGCAGCAGGAGATCTGCTTTAAATACAACAACCAATACAACAGCAACCGCTACTACAACAGCAACAACCGCGACTACAACAACTGCTACAACAACCGCTACGACAATAACAACAACTGCTACAACAACAACAACAACAACCGGCCACAAGGAATCGGCACTCGAGAAAAAATTGCTTACAGTCCTTAGGGGCTCGTTTGAATGGGAAGTCTAAGACTTTGAAACGTTTACAGTAATTGGCTGCTATAAATGTCCACGTGATAAGCCACTTTAATTGTGCAAACATCATTTGTGGCCAGGTCGCTTCTTAAAAAGAGCTGTTATAGCTCAGTGGGCCTTATCTGCTTTTTTGTGTTTCGTTTGTTGTCCTTTTCCCGGCACCTACAATTGGCACGGTTGGCTACGTATGGTGCGAAAGAAGTTGAACGAATGTACGCACAGTGCGGGAGAAACGGTGAACCTCGTCGGAGTGAGAACGCCACGCTCGCCAGGCGCGCACGGTGTCTTCAAGCACCTGGGCCTGGATCCCCCCAGGGTTGTTATCGCCCTTCTCTGCTCGGTGTCTCTGACTTGAGATGTTGTCTCGGACCCCCGCAATCTCACCATCATCCTCATCATCGCCACCATCATCCTCATCATCGCCACCATCGTTATCATCACCACCATCGTCATCATCGTCATCATCACCATCATCGTTGTCGTCATCTGTTAGCGACGAACGGGGCGTCACGAATTCCTGCTGCCGCTGTTGTTGTTTTTACGCGCCTCGTGAAATTAAAACAAAATTGTATCTGGTTATTGTGCCCCCCCACCCATCTACCCCTCCCCTCCCATCTCTACCCCCCCCCCACTCCTTGGCACCCCGCAGTGGACAAGACGCACTACATGGTGGGCAGCTACGGTCCGCGCGGCGAGGAGTACGACTTCACGACCCCGCTGGAGGAGGCGCCCAAGGGGTTGCTCGCCCGCGGCACCTACAACGTCAAGTCCCAGTTCACCGACGACGACCAGCACGACCACCTCTCCTGGGACTGGAACATCACCATCAAGAAGGAGTGGAAGGACTGAGCGGTGGCGGCGGTGTTGTCGGGGGGGGGGGGGGAGAAGGAGGAGTAGAGGGGAGATGGTGGGGGGGGGAAGGTGGAGTAGGAGAGATGGGGGGAAGGAGAGGGAAGGAGAGAGAGGGGGGGAAGGGGTGTTCCCGGCAGGGCTTAATTTCAACCGGTATCTTCATGCGCATCACGAAAAAAAACGACTCGCATGTGTACGTGCTGACGACGCTGTTGCTTTGCACATCTTTTGTGTACGGCTCTTGACTGGACGCACGTTACCCACGCGCACGGCGCGCGCGAGCGAGCGCGAGCGAGCGGTGACGGCGATTGTCAGGGGTCGCGGTTCATGCGGAATTTTCGCACCGGGCGGAAATTCTATTTTTAAAAAAACGAATTTCAACTCGGTTCCTCGTTTCTGATAATTGCCGGCGGTGATGTCACCACCGCCGCCGGACGGTGACGCCCCACGGCCCTTTGCGCTCGCCATCCACCAACTTCCCGTGTCGTGCCGTCTTGTAAAACCACCGCCTTGTAAAACCACCGCCTTGTAGCCGCGCGCCGCCATCGGCCGTGCAGGTGACGAACGAGTGATGGTTTTATCGGCTCGAACCTCTCGGGCCGACGACTCCGTCGGGTCTTTCGTTTTTCTCTCGGATGACGCGCCGCGACGGTTTTCTGATTTGGATTTTCGTCATTTCTCCTTCCGTTTGCGAAACTCGTCGGGACCGAGAACGCCACGTTCACCAGGCGCGCGGTGTCTGCAAGCAGCTGGGCTTGGATGCCAAAGTTCTTATCGTCCTCCTCTGCTCGCCGTCTCTGACTTGAGAATTCATCTGGGACCACCCGTAATCCCATCGCCGTCGCCGCCGTCAGCTCGTTAGTGACGAATTCCTGCCGCCGGTTTTTGTTGTTGTTTTTGCCGTCGCAAACAGCACTCGGGTAGCCGTCACCAGAGAATTCGAGTTTTTATCTTGCGTCGGTGACCCAGGTAATAATATTTCCGCGCCCGGTACACTGCGTCCAGTATTTTTCTCCTCGCTGTTGCCGTGGCTTTTACACCGCTAGCCGACGCGTGCCTAACTCTGGCGCAGCATGCCGACAACACGGAGACTGAAAAAAGAAACATTTCATTTTGAGAAATTAAACCCTGCTTGTTGTTACTGCATGGTCAGTGCGGGGGGGGGGGGGGGGAGAGAGTGTGCTTCGCATGGCGTATGTGTGTGCGTGTGTGCGCGCGCGCATCCGCGAGTCTTTGTTAATCGTCGTAGCTGGTAATTGTTTCCACGGTGCGGATGCCCTCCGCTCTTGACTAACGACACAAATCATCGCTGCCTTCGTCGCTCGCTCGATATTTTGCATTCTGAAAGCATTCCAGCAAAACCCCGTCGCCTTATGATTTTTCGACGATGTCTCTAACCGTTATTACCACTGGGGTTTTCTTTTTGTTTAAATATCCATTCCTCTCTTTGCTTTGCGTTTGCTCGTTTTTATTTGCGTTATTGTCGGTGTGTGTGTGTGTTTGCGTGTGTGTGTTTTGAACTTTCAAGTCCCGTCGGTTAAAACCGAGTTCTAACTGCAACCGACTACTGCTAACTCGTCAAACGTAAATGGGCTATCGACTCACAGGGCCAGCACCCACGTGGTCTGGGAAAAGGGGCCAGGGAGAGGGGGTGGCAGCACCATCCCCCATTGTCTCGATGACCACGCCTCCAAATTCAAAGCACCAATAGCAGCCTCCCCCCATTGTCCCTCTAGCCCTGCCCCCTCAAACTCAAAGCACCAATAGGAATCCTCCCATTGTATCGCCTCTCCCCATTGGCCAGACGCCTCCTCCCAGTAAGCGAACGAGCTCACACCCCCCGCGGAGTCGTGGGTTCCACGGTGGCGAGATGTTAACCACCTCGCCCGGTCTACAGGAGGACGTGGGTTCGATCCAAACCCCTTGACGCCTGCTGCTGTATATTTGGAGTTTGCGTGTTTTCCCTGTCTGCTCCCTGTGGACGCGTGGATTTGTTTTTTCTCTCCGGGTCCTTCTGCCTCGTCAGGCTACGAGGCAGGCAGCAGACAGCCCCCCCAGAAAGGCGACTGTCTGTCGCAGGGAGAACAACAACTACAAAATCGGTCGCTTTGCACAACCAACACAAGAAGTGAAACCGAACCGCAAATCTTACAGCAGTCGCCGGATCGCAAGACGCGCCCCGGGTGTTAATTGCCTCGTCTTGCACACGCGAGGTCTATGGGTTCAATCGTGGCCCTGACGCCTACTGCATAAGTTGCGTGGGGGGGGTTTGCGTCAGAGGTTGCAACTGGGTACCCGATACCTGTACCCTACCCGATACCCGGCCGGGTACGGGTACCCGTTTGCGACCCTGGTGCGGCCGGGTACGGGTACGGGTAGGCCGTGAGTCACTGGTGAGTCACCGTTTGTCACTCATTTCCCAACGTCTTGTCTCTTCTCACAATTCAAGTTCCTAGAATCAACCCACCCGCACCTGCAACATGGCTTCATCCCAGAGGTCGCAATCGGGTACCCGATACCCGTACCCGGCCGGGTACGGGTAGGGTACGGGTATGGCCGGGTACGTGTACCCGTTTGCGACCCTGGTGCGGCCGGGTACGGGTACGGAATCAAAACCCGTTTGCGACCTCTGGTTTGCGTGTCTCTCTCTCTGTGCCGTGATCGCGTGGATTTTTCTCCGGGCCCTCCGGGTTCCCCCGCCCCCTCCACATTTAGAATCGACATCACGCGTTTTCGTGTATTTGGCCACGACTATAAATTCTCGCGTGATAATAAGCCACTTCGTTGAGCTGTCATTTGTGATAGCTATGTTGTTCAGCGGGCCTTACCTGGTGAAATGAAAATAAAATAGTTTCGTTTTAATAATTTAGTAAGACGCACCTATTCATATTCTTAGGTTTTTTCGGTCACGTAGGTAAAAAAAAAAAAATCGAAATTAATAATTATTAATTTTTTTTAACCTACGTGACTTTACCGAAAAAAACCTAAGAATATGAATACTTGCAGTCACGAAAGCTTCAAATCTAGAAAGACGCACCGACTTGACACAGCGCCGTACCAACCCCTCTCAACAACATCAACAACATCGAGTCTTGTTTGTGCCGGGTGCCAACACAGTTCCACGTCTCGCGCGCACCCCCCCCCCCACACCGGATTATCACAATCACACGGCACCGCGCACGGCACCGCGCACGGCACAACTTGTGCTCGAAATCCAGCGGGTGGCGAAAGCGCGTCCATTGATACTCCGCAGAATGAATCGAGCCAGCGGTCTGGCAAACACAAAAACAAGATCTCCCGATCCGGAGATGGTTTCCATCCTCTAACCAAGTGGTTCTTCACGAATGTTCACATTGGGGGGGGGGGGGGGGTGGGTGGGACAGGGGCGACTTTCGCCGGTAGGACATCAATCGGTGTGCGGAGGGCCGCCACACCATTTAAAAAACATTTGTTGGTGTTTGACAGCGGCACGATGACGTTGATGGGGTGGGGGGGGGTATCACAAGGCGCGTGTTATCGGGGTGGCCCGCATGAAAGGCAGCGAGGGAGCCGCCAGTAGCCCCGCGGGACTTGCAATGAAGAACACCGCTCAGACCCCCTTTGTGACCACCGCTCTCAGCGCCTCCCCCTTCCTCGCCCTCTTCTCCCAGCTCGTCCCCATGCGGGCTCCATCCTCGTGCGCCCCGCTCCTCTCTACAACACGCGTCAATGCGTCCCCAACCCTCACCCCCAAATCGTCCTCGGCTGCGTCCATGTGACAGCAGCAGCAGTGGAGGACCCCCCCTGCCCCCCCTGCCCCCTCTGCCCCCCCCCGCCACCTCTGCCCCCCCCCCGCCCGCCCCTCCGCCCCCTACCCATCGTCGTGTGTGGATGTCCGCGTTGTGGTTGCTGCTCGTGGTGGTGGTGGTTGATGACGCGTGGTGGTGGTGGTTGATGACGCGTCGTCGTGGTGGTGGTGGTGGTTGATGACGCGTCGCTTGCTCGTTCGTGATTTCGTTTCGGGTGCAGAGCCAGGAGGAGGAGGAGGGGTTGGGGGAGATGATGGGAGATCAGTGTGTGTGGGGGGGGGTGTTGGTTCATGAGAGATGTTTGGTGGGGGGTCCACCCCCTCCTCCCCCACCCGCCGCCTCCTGGTTGATGTCGTCCTCCTGTGATCATGTCCTTGGCCTCCCTACTTCCTCTTGCTGCCCGGTGCGTTACCGCGGTGAAGGATGTCAATAAAGAACCGGAGTTGGGTCCGTCCGTGCTCTCACGACCGCCTGCATTCTCCTTTCCCCCCCCCCCACTCGGTTCCGACTCGATTCTAAGTGAGCGGCAGGTCGTCGAGCGCGGGCTGCACAGAAATAAAATGTCCCAAAGCTCCCTTAACGGCCAGCAACAAGCGGCACTAAGTTGTGGGCGCCGCGGTGGCTAGGAGATGTTAACTACCTCGCCTGGTTACAGGAGGGTTGTGGGTTCGATCCCGACCCCTTGGCACCTGCTGTAGATTTGGAGTTTGCGGTGTCTCTCTGCCGTGGTCAACGTGGATTTTTCTCCGGGTCCTCCGGTTTTATTCTCTCCACGTTGAGAATTAAAATCGCGCCTTTTAGAGTCTTTGGCTGCTGTAAATGTCCACGTGATTCTAAGCCACTTCGTCGAGCTGTCGTTTGTGGACAGGTGCCTTCCGAAAAAGAGCTCTATAGCTCAGTGGGCCTTACCTGGTAAAATACGAAAACTTAGTTTCGTTTGAGTAATTACCCGGCCGCGTGGCTCAGCGGCTTACAATCGAGAGGATTGATGCGGCCCATCGTGCGTCGAGGGTCTATACGGTGAGTGACAACTTTGTGTGGAAGTCAACATAGGAATGTGGATAAACAGACTCACCCCCGTCATAAGAACGTGGAATGTCGACCACTGGCTCAAGGGCTGTACACAGGCGATGAGTGCCGTATCATGGCACTTCAGAGCAGGACACAACTTTGCGCCACTCGGTACAGGGTTACTGGATGCAGGGTTACTAGGTAAGGAGACACTTTGCTGAACTGAGGTAGTTTGTAAGAACCTGCGAACACGAGAGGTGATGGATGGTGTGAGCGAGTTCAGAAGTGGATCGGTGAGGGGAAAGAGAATGGTTGTGACCTGCAGTGTGGTGGGTGAGTGGATGAATGAGTGAGTGTATGAGTGAGTAATTGAGCTGGAGAGTGAGTGAATGAGTGAATGGCTGAGTCAGGGGGTGAATGAGTTGGTGAATGAATGAGTGGCACAGTTAGGGGGCAAATGGGCTGGTGAGTGAGTGGTTGAGTGAGCTTGTGAGTAAGTGAATGAGTTTGTTAATTGAGTGAGTCGCTGAGTAAGGGAGCGAGGGGTGAGCGAGTTGGTGAGTAAATGAGTGGCTGAGTGAGGGGGTGAATGAGCTGGTGAGTGAGTGAAAAAGTGGGTGAGGGAGTGAGTGGTTGAGTGAGTGATACTTTGGCCTGCAGTGTCATGGTGATTGAACACAGTGTGGTGGGTGGGTTGATGAGTGAGTGAGTGGCGGATTGAGTGAGTGATACTATGGCCTGCCGTATGGTGGTGGTGTTGGTGGTGGATGAGACAAAACGGGTTAGTGCCTTCCATGATACGCTGAACTTCCATGATAAACTGGACTTCCATGATAAACTGGACTTCCATAGTAAACTGGAATTCCATGATAAACTGGACTCCCATGATAAGCTGGACTTCCATGATAAACTGGACTTCTATGATAATCTGGACTTCCAGGAGAAACTGGACTTCTATGATAATCTAGACTTCCAGGAGAAACTGGACTTCCATGGTAAACTGGATTTCGATGGTGGACTAGACTCCCATGGTAAAATGGACTCCCATGGTGAACTGGACTTCCATGGTGGACTGAACTTCCGTGGTCAGGGGTCGGCAACCCAACCAACAAGAAGAAGAAGAGACGTGTATTTTGTAGAGCCGCACTGCGGCCCTTCGAGAGCCGCGTGGAGCTCCAGAGACGCAGGTTGCCCTGCACCCCGGGCGATGCGGCCTTCACTACAGGCGGCCGAGCGTGGTGCTGACCACCCACGCCCCTCTCGTGAGCCGTGCCGGCCTTCTTTAGGTGCTCGTGAACAGCACTGGCCCCAACAGTCTGTTAAGGCGAAACGGGCGCCACGGTGGCTAGGAGATGTTAACTCCCTCGCCTGGTGTACAGGAGGTCGCGGGTTCGGTCTCGACCCTGACGCCTTCTGCTGTATTTTATTTGGAATTTTCGTGTCTCTCTCCCCGTGGTCACGTGGATTTTTCTCCTGGGTCCTCCGGTTTTTCCCTCCACGTTTAGAATCAACATCACGCCTTTCGAGTATTTCGGCTGATATAAGTGTTGGGGACATTTATGGCTGCTGTACATTTCTGCGTGATCAGCCACTTCGTACAGCTATCATTTGTGAGAGTCCAGGTCGCTTCTGTAAACAAAGAGCGACATAGCTTCGTGGAGCCTTATCTGGTGAAATAAAAAAATATTCCTGGGTCTTTCCGTAAAGTCACGTAGATAGGTTCAAAGAAAATAACAAAACATAACAACCTATCTACGCGACTTTACCGAAAGACCCAATAATATGAATTCCAGCAGTAACGAAAGCTTTAAGTAAAAAAAATAGTTCAGTAGAGTTTTTAGTTGGTCTTTGCCTTCATACCCTTTGGTTCTTCCGGTAAAGTCACGTAGGTATAAAATAAAATAAATTACGACGTTTCGTGCACAACACGCGTCTATCATCAGGTGCCTTCATATTTACTGCCGCGATGTCACGAGCGCGGGGCGCCTCTGCATGCAAGTCACGGTGCTGTTTAGCCACGCCGCGATGCGGCTAGTGGTGGGTGAATGAGTGGTGGGTGGGTGGGTGGGTGAATGAGTGGTGGGTGGGTGGGTGGGTGAATGAGTGGTGGGTGGGTGAATGAGTGAGTGAGTGGTGGGTGGGTAAATGAGTGAGTGGTGGGTGGGTGAGTGGTGGGTGAGTGAGTGGTGGGTGGGTGAGTGAGTGAGTGGTGGGTGGGTGGGTGAATGAGTGAGTGGTGGGTGGGTGGGTGAGTGGTGGGTGAGTGAGTGAGTGGTGGGTGGGTGGGTGGGTGAGTGAGTGAGTGAGTGGTGGGTGGGTGGGTGGGTGAATGAGTGAGTGAGTGGTGGGTGGGTGAATGAGTGAGTGGTGGGTGGGTGGGTGGGTGAGTGAGTGGTGGGTGGGTAAATGAGTGAGTGAGTGGTGGGTGGGTGGGTGAATGAGTGGTGGGTGGGTGGGTGAATGAGTGGGTGAATGAGTGAGTGGTGGGTGGGTGAATGAGTGAGTGGTGGGTGGGTGGGTGAGTGGTGGGTGAGTGAGTGAGTGGTGGGTGGGTGGGTGGGTGAGTGAGTGAGTGAGTGGTGGGTGGGTAAATGAGTGAGTGAGTTGTGGGTGGGTGGGTGAATGAGTGAGTAAGTGGTGGGTGGGTGGGTGAATGAGTGAGTGGTGGGTGGGTGGGTGAATGAGTGAGTGAGTGGTGGGTGGGTGGGTGAATGAATGAGTGAGTGGTGGGTGGGTGGGTGAATGAGTGAGTGAGTGGTGGGTGGGTGGGTGAATAAGTGAGTGAGTGGTGGGTGGGTGGGTGTATAAGTGAGTGAGTGGTGGGTGGGTGGGTGAATGAGTGAGTGGGTTTCCCGTAAACGCGGACAGATGGATCGTCCCTTACCGTCCGTGTGCACGGCGCGCGCAAACTCGCGGGGAACACTCCCGAAGCAGCGCGGGTTGTGTGCGTCTTTGAATTGCATTGTATGGAGGCTTTATACATTTACTGCAGAGCCGTATACAATTACAGATTTGCATTTTTGGTGTATGTGTAGGGTTGTTACGGGAGGGCTGTAGGTGCATGGGATCCAACGGGGAATAAACACAGTGGGCGGAGCTCTGGGAGTACACGGGGGGGGGGTGCCCGCAGCGACGTCCGCATCAGGCAGCCTGGGGGGTTGTGATCCTGACGGGGGGTATAAAGGGGGAGGACAGAGAGAGCTCGTGGCTCAGTCTGGGAACGAAGGAGGAAGAAGGAAGATCTTCTAGTTAGAAGCCCTGGACTCCCCTCGACGCCGCCCTTGTAAGGGCTGCGGAGGATCGAGCCAGAGGCGTGGTTCCGTGAACCAGGGTCAGTACCCTGGGACTCCGGAGACCGTAGCCCGACTCACCAGTGTCGGGCCAGTTAGCCTCCCCTAGCCCGTTAGTGGAGGACTTGGGAGTAGGTCAGGACTAGCTAGGGTGTATCCCCAGTTATCCGGGTGAGGGGGCCGCTACCCCCTCTAGTGCTGTCCTGTACCGACAAGTTTGAATAAACATACGTGTGCCTCAACCTGGGTGTCCAGCGTACTTACCGGTACTTCATCTGGTGTCAGAAGAACTACGGACATGGAAACACGCCAGACAGCTCGAGCCAGAGTACCGGAGGAGGACACTGCTGAAGTCATTGAGCCCGAGACGGCTCACCAAGACATGGCGCAGCCGGGGGCCGACGCGTTCCTACCGGGGCATCGGCATGAGGAGGGGCCGCAGCCAGACGCGCTACGGCTGGCTCACGAGAGACTGGCGGAGCTACTGTACGCCGCTGCCGCCACGCTGGAAAACATCACGCGGCTGGGGGCTGGTGGTCCACCACGGGGCGAGGGGAGTCGTCGACCTGAGCGCCTTCCCGCCATTTCTGAAGACTCCAACTTTGAATTTCCCGCCATCGTTACGGCAGCTGCAGAGGGCGTGGCCGGGCTCAACCTTGGGTCCGACACCGCTCTCGCTGGGACAGCTGCATCATCACCAGCGGAGGGAGCGTCATCACATCGGCGACAGGCGATTCCATCTGCCATTCGCGCCGACGCACAGCCGAGTCCCGGGAATAACAGCCTGCAGACTTCCAAGGCGAACGCTGCGCTGCAACAACGGCTGCCTCCGCTGAAAGAATTTGTTGGTGCAGAGGGCGACTGGGGCGGCTTCCAGCGACGCTTCATCGCCCACCAAGAGATGGCAAGGTGGTCCGACGATGAAGCCCTCTGCGCGCTGCCGGCGCTCCTCGACGCCGACGCGCTCGCCGCCCTCACATCGGCGCCAAGAGAGAAGCGCTCTACTCTGCCGAGGGCGCTACAACTGCTGGCTGGGGTCTATGGACCATCTGCAGAATGCAGACAGCAGTTCTACGACCGCAAGCGGGGTGAAAAGGAGTCGCCCCTGGCATACAGGACGAGCCTCCTGGCGCTGGCCAAAACGGCTTTTCCCCGTATGGACGACGACGGCGTGGACGCGATGGTCACGGAGAAAATCCTCCTCCTGGCAGACGACCTGGACATCGCTGTCGTCGCACAGGAGGACGCCGAGATGACCTCTCTTCAGGCGGCGCGCCTCCTTCACGCCAACCTTCTGTCCCTGCGGCGGAAAGCCAGCAGGGCATCGGCCGGGCGTGCGGTGGCTGCAGCCACCCTTCAGACGGAGGAGCTCTACGCCGTCGACCACCGACGGCAACAGGCGCAAGGAGCACGGGCGGCCCGGGACGGCTCAAGCCGGTTCGACCGTCCATCGTCTCCACCGGGGGGTCCGCGGTGTTTCAACTGCGGCGTTCGGGGCCATGTCGCCTTGGGGTGCCGCTCGCCTCGACAGCGCGGGACGACGCCTCGACGGGACGCCGGGCCTCCTCCTCCCAAGCTCCAGCAACATGATCCGGCGAGTCGCGGCACCACACATGTTTGGCCAAAGCACCCACCCGTTGCACACTCTCGCACCACAACGAACGGGGGGCCGATGTTGCGTTGCGACGGCCCAACGCGGATCACTGCGGGGACTCGAATCGAGCCCAAACAGTGGTCCGTGTTGGCCCATCGCGTGGTAGCCGCGTCGTCAGGGTCGTCGGCCGTGGTCGGACATATTGACGGGGTAGAGGTACGCATCCTGGTCGATACGGGGGCATCGGCGACAATCATTTCGGAGTTAATTTACAATATTCTGCCTGTACAAAGCCGGCCCTTACTGCCGGTTAACGTCCCATTCTATGCCGCTAACGGGGGCTCTCTGGGCATCATGGGACAGATTCGCGCGCAAATTTGTATCGGGGACATCAAATTGTCGGGGCCGATTTTCGTTTCCTCCTCGCTGGCGGTTCCGTGCCTGCTGGGGACGGATTTCTTAGGCAAAATGCCAATTCGTATTTTGATCGACCAAGGATGCATTGAGCTTCCGTCAGGGCGACGCATGGCCTTCCTGCCTTCCCCTGCGGCGGCTCGGACGGCGTTCGCGACGGTACCGGCGTTCGTCGTCAGAACAGTTAGTGTGCCGCCGGGAGCTCAAATGCTAGTGCCTCTGAAACTTCGTAAGCCCTTCGCTAAGGGCGTAGGGGATCAGGGTGTTTTGCTGGGACCGTCTAGGGCCGGGGTTAGTGCACCTCATTTGATTCCGGCCCAGACCGTCGTAAGAGGGGACGAGGACCCTTTCATCGCGGTCCTCAATGTGGGGTCGCAGACAGTGGTGGTTCCTCAAGGGACGGTGCTCGCTCACGCGACGCCGGTACCCTGCGAGGAACCTGTCGCGAACCATGTTGGCACTGCTTCCCGAATGCTCCCACATTCGGACAGCGATGAAGGGTGGCTCGACGCGCTTTGTGCGGGATCGACGGACCTGACAAATTCAGAGCGCCAACAGCTTAGAACGCTACTGAGGGAATTTTCCGACGTTTTCAGTCGGGATAAATATGATTTGGGTTGCACTCACCTGCTGCGTCACCATATTGACACGGGTGACAGCGCGCCAATTCGCCAAAATCCGTTTCGGTTAAGTCCCGCCGAAAAGGACCATGTCAAATCGGCTGTTGATGACATGTTAGCCGCCGACATCATTTCTCCCTCCACCAGCCCTTGGGGAGCGCCGATCGTCCTGGTTAAAAAGCAGGACGGCTCGTTGCGGTTTTGCGTGGATTTTCGGCGCCTTAATAAAATTTCGGTTGCCGACGCATACCCGCTCCCACGGATGGACGAATCGCTGGACGCCTTGGCGGGAGCGCGATTCTTCTCCACACTAGATTTACTTTCGGGATTCTGGCAGCTTCCTCTGGACGATGATTCTAAGCCTAAAACTGCTTTCCGTACACCGCACGGCCTGTTCCAATTCAACCGGTTGCCGATGGGCTTACACTCAGCGCCGGCAACTTTCCAGCGATTGATGGAATTGGTTTTGGCTGGATTGCAATGGGAATCGTGCCTGATTTATTTGGATGACGTTATTGTCTTTGGTAAAACTTTTGATGAACATCTCCAGAGGTTGCGGGCGGTTTTCCTAAAGATGCGGGCTGCTAATTTGAAATTTAAGCCCCAGAAATGCCATTTGTTACGCGAGTCGGTGCGTTATTTGGGGCACATCGTAGGGCGCTCAGGTATTGCTACCGATCCCGCCAAAACGCAGTGTGTCAGCTCCTGGCCGACTCCCACCTCGGTGGGAGAGGTCAGGAGTTTTATTGGCTTCGCATCATATTACCGACGCTTCGTCGCTAATTTTGCAACGATTGCCAAACCCCTACACGCGTTAACATCTAAAGGGGTTCGGTTCCACTGGGGTCAGGAGGAGGAAGCTGCTTTCTGCTCCCTTCGGGACGCCCTGGTGAAGGCTCCTCCCCTGATTTACCCAGATTTTTCTAGGCCGTTTTTGCTCGACACCGACGCGAGCAACACGGGTATTGGAGGTGTGCTTTCCCAGGTGGTTGACGGCGTGGAACGGGTGGTTGCGTACGGCAGTCGGGTGTTGTCTCCAGCGGAGCAAAGATATTGTGTCACCCGTAGGGAACTGTTGGCAATTGTCTATTTCATCCAACAGTATCGCCCATATCTGTACGGTCGGCATTTCACCGTCCGCACAGATCATGCGGCACTGCAGTACGCCCTGAAGGTTCAACAGCCATCGGGACAATTGTCCCGATGGTTGGAGGTCCTCCAGGATTTCGATTTCGAAACCACCTACCGTAAGGGCGTTCGCCACACCAACGCTGACGCTCTGTCACGGATGCCAACCGCCTCCGAATGCGCATGCCTCCTGGGGTCTGGGCGTTGCAAGCCGGCAGGGGACATGATGGTTCCGGTCCTGGCGGCCGCCGCCAATGACGAAACATTGGTCACCAATGATATCGCGGAACAGGGGAAAGATTCCCTGCTTGGGTTGCCCGTTAATGAATGGGGGCGCCTCCAAATGGAGGATACCTCCCTCCTCGCGTTGCGTCGTCGCGCCGGAGAGAGGGGGCGGGGGACGGGTGAGGCCGACGCTTGGGGCATGCACGCAGGGGTGCTCATGCATTGGGACAGCAAATCCCACCGTCACCGGCTGGTGGTCCCTTCGGGATTACGGGGTAAGGTGGTGTGGGCTGCGCATGAGCGCCTCCTCCACCTGGGGACCCAGAAAACTCTCTCCTTGCTCCAGCTGAATTTTTTTTGGCCAGGCATGACAAGGGATGTCACTGATCTGTTGGCAGCATGCCCTCGGTGTGCGCAGCGCAAACCACCGGCACGGGAGTCGAACCCGCCCTTGCAGTCCATCCAGGTCTCCCGAGTAAATGAACTGGTCGCACTGGACATTCTGGGGCCATTCCCCGCCACCCCCAGGGGTAACAGATATTTGCTTACTGGGGTCGAATATTTTACGCGCTGGCCTATGGCCTGGCCCCTGCCAAATCAGTCGGCAGCAGCCATCGTCGACGCCTTTGTCCAGGGTTATGTCATGGACAAAGGTGCTCCGGAGCGGTTGCTGACCGACCAGGGTAGAAATTTTTCCGGGAAACTCCTAAAACAAGTCTGTGATCTCCTAGGAACGAAAAAAATTCGAACCTCTCCTTATCACCCGCAAACGGACGGGATGGTCGAGCGTCTGCATCGCACCATCTCGTCTATGTTGTCGCAGCAAGTCTCGGACTCACAGACTGATTGGGACTTACAAATTCAAGGGGTTCTAGCGGCATACAGATTGGCTCCCCATGCTGCGACGGGATTTTCACCATTCTTTCTTATGTATGGCCGCGAACCCGACCCACCTGTTCCGGCACAGCTGCAGATCCCCGCGCCGCTGGGTAAAATTAAATTGGATGAACACGTTAAATTTAACCTTGACAAACTGACTGAGGCGCGGGATGCTGCGAGGCTAAATTCTGACAGGCGTCAAAAGGCGAACGAGCGCCTCAGGCTGGCTCGCGCGCACGTGCTGCAGTGGAAGCCGGGGGACAGGGCATGGCTGCACTGTCCCCAGGTACCGCTCGCGACCTCCTCTAAACTCGTGCGCCCGTGGCGGGGCCCCGTCGAGGTTGTCGAGGTTTTGAGGCCTCAGTGCGTTCGAATCAAATGGGGCAGGCGCCGGTGGTTTGTACACCCCTCTAGGCTAAAACCGTTTGTTGCGGTGCGAGGGCCCACTCCACACGCGCGGGGCCAAGCATGTGGGGGGTCGACCGACTCGGAGGGTCCGTCGCTGCTCTCGCCTGATGTGTTGCCGGCTGTCCCACCCACAGGTGCACCGGGAATGACGGGCTCACGCCCTAGAACCCACACGGGTGATGCCGACAGTCGCGCGACTTCAATCGCGACCTCACCTCGAATGGGACAGCCGCCACCGGATGGTCCGCCGTCCGGGGTTGCCCCGTGTGACGGGCCTGCGGCAAGGACGCGCGCTAAAATGCGCAGACTCTTATAATATACAGAAGGAAGAAAAAGAAAAATTTGTTTTTTATTTATTTTCCTTCACGTGTCATGGTTACTGTATGCTGCGTCGGTGGTGTGCTCCTTGCACACTGTGTGTGTCGTGTTGTGTGGGCGCGGTGTGTGTGTGTGGGTGCGTTGTGTGTCGTGGGTGTGCTGTGTGTGCTGGGGGAGTTCCTGGCTAGTTGTATATACGCGCTTTTACGGATTTCGTATTTATACGGGGGGGGGTGCGTCGGACATTCCCTTCGGGGGTGTGCTTGTTCTTCTTGTTGTTCTTGTTGTTGTTGTTCAATTTGCATTTTGTTGAAAAAAATGAGGCACACACGGGGTTGAGGGGTAAATGTTCCTTTATTGGAATTGTTGCAGCCGGGACGGCTGCGAGCTGTAATGGGGGGAGTGATGTAGGGTTGTTACGGGAGGGCTGTAGGTGCATGGGATCCAACGGGGAATAAACACAGTGGGCGGAGCTCCGGGAGTACACGGGGGGGGGTGCCCGCAGCGACGTCCGCATCAGGCAGCCTGGGGGGTTGTGATCCTGACGGGGGGTATAAAGGGGGAGGACAGAGAGAGCTCGTGGCTCAGTCTGGGAACGAAGGAGGAAGAAGGAAGATCTTCTAGTTAGAAGCCCTGGACTCCCCTCGACGCCGCCCTTGTAAGGGCTGCGGAGGATCGAGCCAGAGGCGTGGTTCCGTGAACCAGGGTCAGTACCCTGGGACTCCGGAGACCGTAGCCCGACTCACCAGTGTCGGGCCAGTTAGCCTCCCCTAGCCCGTTAGTGGAGGACTTGGGAGTAGGTCAGGACTAGCTAGGGTGTATCCCCAGTTATCCGGGTGAGGGGGCCGCTACCCCCTCTAGTGCTGTCCTGTACCGACAAGTTTGAATAAACATACGTGTGCCTCAACCTGGGTGTCCAGCGTACTTACCGGTACTTCATATGTATTCGTGTTGAACTTCTTTAGGCACGGAGGTAGCCAACCGTTCTAATCGGAGGTGCGGGGGGAAAGGACAACACGAAAAAACTGCTCTAAAGAAAATGAGCAGAGGCATCGATCAGCCTCCCCTTGTACAATATTTGTACCAGATGGGAATTCCTCTGGTACAGCCATGGAAGGTTTCTCAAACTACGTGGTCGAAAAAATATATTCAATAATGTAGGAGCCAGAGGGCATCCCTGTCGCACCGCAAAGTGAACAGAAAGTGGCTCTGTCTCCCGGCCATGCACGCAGCTTTACCCGAGGCAGCCCAACATCATGAAGGTCCTTAATGATTGCGAGCATGTACGTACGTGTCACAAAAGCTGTCTCTAGTGTGGACCAATCAGTTTCAAAGACAATGCATATACTATCAGAGTATGTTCTTTGTTTGCATTTTGAGCACAAGTTTTTGTGGTTCATGCAGACATGATTCCTTGCAAAAGGTTTCAGATTGGTGTTTTAACATCTTAACACCTGTTTTGTTGCCAGAAAAAAGGGGGAAAACCTATTCTCATACGTATGTATGTTTAACTTCTTTCGCACCGTACGCCTGCCACCCGTGCTAATCGGAGGTGCGTGGGAATGCCAAGGAACTAAACGCAGTAGCAAGAGCGAACGTAAATGAATGGGTCACCCGTAGTGTAACGTCTAAGCGTACCTCCTCCATATACGATAAATTATATTGCTGCTGCTTGCTACCACTGGTGTACAATTGGCAAAGGATGAAACATAAAGATAACACGACACACTCGTCACTGTGGCCTCAAGAGAACAACAATATACGCGTTGTAAATGTTGACGTTTCGGGCTATGACCCTTCTTCGTGGAACCCGTACGAGGCTTGCAGCAGGGCACATCCGCGATGCCCTTTTCGCTGGGGAGGGT
This sequence comes from Lampetra fluviatilis, assembly GCF_964198595.1. NCBI lineage: Eukaryota > Metazoa > Chordata > Hyperoartia > Petromyzontiformes > Petromyzontidae > Lampetra > Lampetra fluviatilis. Next base: position 19,202,111 of record NC_136279.1, on the reverse strand, counting down.
GAGAGGCCACGTGTCCTCGACTCGTTAGAGTCGGCGGGCTATGAGCGGACAATGTGGCCACACGGCGCAGTTTCATTTCGCTTTTTGAGATGGCGATCCTGACCAGGCTGAGAGATTCACCCACAGCGGAACGCCGCGACGCGACAAAGAAAAGGTTCGGGGGTGGTCGTGTTTAAAACACATTCTTGCGGAGGGAGCTGGTAGGAACGTTGGGTTGCTCGGTCAATGGCCAGGGTCAACGGCGGCGTGGTGTATTCCGCAAATATGCCCGACTGTGAGGGCGGGCACAAGCCGGCGTGAGTAGGTTAAACGTTGAGTTTTATAAGGGCACCACGGGGTGACCAGCCCCTCCCACCCAGCCCCACCCTCCCCATCCAGCCCCTCCCCACCCAGCCCCACCCTCCCCTCCCCACCCAGCCCCTCCCTGCACGACGGACACAATCATCCCTTGTGGGCTGGTGTAACCAGGAGGTTCCTACCGATATGAGTGATTGCTATTGTTCGGCTGGAACTGGTGGGTGATTGGGAAGGCGTGGGTACCTGCGGAGGGTTGATTGGGTGCTGATTCAGGGGGAGGTCACGGTGTTTGTTCTAAGGGAGTGCGGGGGGACGGGGATATGATTGGGGGGATAATTATAGTTATCGATAATTTTCTATTGGGCGTAGGGGGGAGGCGTGCTACCAGGATGTGGAGGGGTTTGGATTTGGAGGGAAGAGGTTGAGTAGCGGTTTTACGTAGCTAGCAGTTTAATTGTAGATTTTTAAAAAGGATAGGTGCCGCGATTAATCTATGTGGGTTTTTCAAAGGACATATTGGGTTAATTGTTCACACACACACACACACCTACTCTCACTTAGGTAGTCAGCCGGTTGTATTTCACGGTGTTTGTGAGTGGCGGCGAGCACTGCAAGAAAGAGCTATCAACCAAGTAGGAAGTTGTGTGACTTAGGCTTGCGCGCGTGCTGTTGAATCTGTGTTGATTCGGGGCCTGCTGCTCGCGTTTCTGTCGAGATGGGATGTCTCGAGATTCACTGGCGTCCCGGTTATGATTACCGTGGCCACACACAACCCTGACCCTGGATGGTGTTTCGGCTTTCGGGTCGATTCTGATTCATTAGGAGTAGGGATAACGCTTAAGGGACCAGGATACATTCTCATTTGCAAGAGTCAGGGTCGTCCATAGTACTACTGCTATACTATACATTTGTTTTATCAGGTAAGGCCCACTGAGCTATTTGACTCTTTGTCAGAAGCAACCTGCCTTTCACAAATGATAGCTCAACGAAGTGGCTTATCACGTGGCAATTTATAGCAGCCAGATACTCTAAATGCGCGTTGCATCTACGTGTGCAGGGGAAACCCTAGAGGATCCGGAGAAAAATCCACGCGAGCACGGTGAGAGAGACACGCAAACTCCAAATATACAGCAGCAGGCGTCAGGGTCGGGATCGAACCCACGACCTCCTGTATACCTGGCGAGGTAGTTAACATCGCTCAGCCACCCTGGCGCTCAAAAAGGGGGGGGGGGGTGGTGCGGGCCCATGGGGATTCCACTGTGGGCCCCCTACCGTCTTCAAACTAAACCCAGTTTACCATGGAAGTCCATATTCTATGGTAAACTAGAAGTCTACCATATGGAAGTCCAGTTTACCATGGAATTCCAACATGGAAGTCCAGTTCACCATGAAAGTCCAGTTTACCATGGAAGTCCAGTTTTATCATGGAAGTCCAGTTCACCATGGGAGTCCAGTTCACCATGGAAGTCTACTTTACCATGGGAGTCCAGTTTACCATGGAAGTCCACTTTACCATGGAAGTCCACTTTACCATGAAAGTCCAGTTTATCATAAAAGTCCAGTTTACCATGGAAGTCCAGTTCATCATGGAAGTCCAGTTCACCATGGGAGTCCAGTTCACCATGAAAGTCCACTTTACCATGGAAGTCCACTTTACCATGAAAGTCCAGTTTATCATAAAAGTCCAGTTTACCATGGAAGTCCAGTTCATCATGGAAGTCCAGTTCACCATGGGAGTCCAGTTCACCATGAAAGTCCACTTTACCATGGAATTCCACTTTACCATGAAAGTCCAGTTTATCATGGAAGTCCAGTTTACCATGGAAGTACATTTTTATCATGGAAGTCCAGTTTACCATTGAAGTCCAGTTCACCATGAAAGTCCACTTTACCATGGAAGTCCACTTTACCATGAAAGTCCAGTTTATCATGGAAGTCCAGTTTACCATGGAAGTACATTTTTATCATGGAAGTCCACTTTACCATGGAAGTCCAAAGCGCGGGGCCCGGGACGGTCGCCCCGACGCGCCACAAACTCGGGACAGCTTTGGCAAGAGACGCCTGTGGGTCACCCGCGTGACACAAGCAACAAATCCCAAGTCTATAACCCTCGCCCGCGTCTAAACACTCACCCCCTCCCCTACCTGGGCTCGAACTCTCACCCCGACTTGAACATTATCCTAAACGTACCCTTGGGCAACCTGGTGGCACCGGAGCTGCATGCGGGGAGGCTCTTTAGAGGCTGCTTCGTGACGGTATCTTATGAAGGAGCCACCGTCTCTCGTGTTCACCACGTGGCATTGCGGCTCTTGAAAGATTGAGTTGTGTTGGGGTTTTTTTTTTAAATCGAATTCTGAAAGAAAAAAATGTCTCGTTGTTAATTTTGTTTGCCGACCGCCACTGGGCTGTAACCATGACTCAAACTTTAGTCTCAACCCCAGAACAACCCTGACCTGGGGACGTGTCAAGTTTATTCTGTTTATTAACCAGGAGATGACTTAAGAGACAGAGACAGACAGACATAGAGAGAGCAGGACAGGAACTCAGAATAAGATGCTTTAGTTATTCTGGATAAATCCGATGAGCTATGAAGCTCTTTGTTTTCACAGTTGTCCATCCGCAAGAGTGGCCTGGGTCACCAACGTGACTGTAAAGACTTTAGGATTAACAAACAACAACAACAACGGCGCATGCGTCAACAACATCGTGTGGCTTTCAAAATAAAAACATTTCTATGAATCTTGACTTAAAACTTTCGTGACCGCAGGAATTCATATTTTTTGGGTCTTTCGGTAAAGTGACGTAGGTAGATTCAAGTTAATAAAAATAAAATAAAACTACGACGTTTCGATCATAACACAAGCGATCGTCATCATCGTTCTCCTGATGACGATCGCTTGTGTTGTGATCGAAACGTAGTTTTTTGTTTCGTTAAAACAGTTTTAAAGGGCCGGCCATAAATGACGTCACGCGATTTTGAACGATTTTTGACCCCCCCCCCTCGTCACACGGCGTCACAAAAAGTCAAACCCCCCCTCAAATATGACGTCACAAAGCTCTGCCTCCCCCCCCCCACAAAAAAATGAAACATGCTTCAAATCACTTTAAACTATTGTCATTGTAGTGCGTATTTAATGTGGCGCTGCACTTTGATGTTGTAGGAGAAAACATTTATTAAAAAGTCTCTTTAATTAAGTAGAACGTATTGTCTATATTTATTTAAATTTGCGCATTCTTATATGACGTCACATTTCTCACCCCTCCCCCTCGTCACACATCGTCCCAAATGTCTGACCCCCATCCCCCCCAGGTGCGTGACGTCATTTATGGACGGCCCCTAACCTATCTACGTGACTTTACCGAAAGACCCAAAGAATATAAAATAAATATAACAGGCGACGTTTCGGCCCAATACCTCGCCTCTTCTTTACAGCACACAGAGAGAGAATGAGCGAGAGGTGGGGGTTTACATAAAGCAAAGTAAAAACAAATACGAAATGATGAACGAAGCAAAGTGCCGACTACACCGAGCATCTTCTTGTTTCCACTGATCGTAAAAAAAAAGAGAGAGAAAGGTCAGATAGGTGGAGACTGATAGTGTCAAGTCGAGCTCTCATAGGGGGGGGGGGGGGTAAGCGGTGTCGTACTGCGTCATCTGCGTCCAGTTGATAAACGGCAGAGGCGAGGGGGCGCGTGGCTCTGAATGCAGACCGCGAGTTTTAGGACAACCGAGGTGCTGATGAAGTTTTACTGTGTATCGCAGATGCCTGCGTTGAACTCGGACCCATACATCTACGAACGGATAGGGAGGGCCCTTTCCTGTAAACACTTGGCAGTTCACCAGAGGTGGAGTAAGCGAGCCTGACTGCTGATGAGATATTGAATGTCGAAACCAGACCTTGCCTAGACACACCTGGCACTGCACCAGAGTTGGAGTCAGCGAGCCTGACTGCTGATGAGATACTGCATGTCGAAACCAGACCTTGCCTAGACACACCTGGCACTGCACCAGAGGTGGAGTATGCGAGCCTGACTGCTGATGAGATATTGAATGTCGAAACCAGACCTTGCCTAGACACACCTGGCACTGCACCAGAGTTGGAGTAAGCGAGCCTGACTGCTGATGAGATACTGCATGTCGAAACCAGACCTTGCCTAGACACACCTGGCACTGCACCAGGGTTGGAGGAAGCGAGCCTGACTGCTGACGAGATACTGCATGTCGAAACCAGACCTTGCCTAGACACACCTGGCACTGCACCAGAGGTGGAGTATGCGAGCCTGACTGCTGATGAGATATTGAATGTCGAAACCAGACCTTGCCTAGACACACCTGGCACTGCACCAGAGTTGGAGTAAGCGAGCCTGACTGCTGATGAGATACTGCATGTCGAAACCAGACCTTGCCTAGACACACCTGGCACTGCACCAGGGTTGGAGGAAGCGAGCCTGACTGCTGACGAGATACTGCATGTCGAAACCAGACCTTGCCTAGACACACCTGGCACTGCACCAGAGTTGGAGTAAGCGAGCCTGACTGCTGATGAGATACTGCATGTCGAAACCAGACCTTGCCTAGACACACCTGGCACTGCACCAGAGTTGGAGTAAGCGAGCCTGACTGCTGATGAGATACTGCATGTCGAAACCAGACCTTGCCTAGACACACCTGGCACTGCACCAGGGTTGGAGGAAGCGAGCCTGACTGCTGACGAGATACTGCATGTCGAAACCAGACCTTGCCTAGACACACCTGGCACTGCACCAGAGTTGGAGTAAGCGAGCCTGACTGCTGATGAGATACTGCATGTCGAAACCAGACCTTGCCTAGACACACCTGGCACTGCACCAGAGTTGGAGTAAGCGAGCCTGACTGCTGATGAGATACTGCATGTCGAAACCAGACCTTGCCTAGACACACCTGGCACTGCACCAGAGTTGGAGTAAGCGAGCCTGACTGCTGATGAGATACTGCATGTCGAAACCAGACCTTGCCTAGACACACCTGGCACTGCACCAGGGTTGGAGGAAGCGAGCCTGACTGCTGATGAGATACTGCATGTCGAAACCAGACCTTGCCTAGACACACCTGGCACTGCACCAGATGTGGAGTATGCGAGCCTGACTGCTGATGAGATATTGAATGTCGAAACCAGACCTTGCCTAGACACACCTGGCACTGCACCAGGGTTGGAGTAAGCGAGCCTGACTGCTGATGAGATACTGAATGACGAAACCAGACCTTGCCTAGACACACCTGGCACTGCACCAGGGTTGGAGTAAGCGAGCCTGACTGCTGATGAGATATTGAATGTCGAAACCAGACCTTGCCTAGACACACCTGGCACTGCACCAGGGTTGGAGTAAGCGAGCCTGACTGCTGATGAGATACTGAATGTCGAAACCGGTCCAGAGTCTTGCTCGTATTAAGCCAAACACGCTTCTGCTGAAATTCCGTCTTCCCAGAAGGCCGTGCGGCACCTTGCAGCCTTGCTTAGACCACCAACTCCAGATCTCCACAATCGTTGGCCGCGTGATTTTAACGAGAGGCAGCAGCATCACAAACCTGTTTCGTCCTCGTTAGAAATCATCGGTGAATTAGAGCCATCGCTGCCTGGTCCGTGTGAACGAGCTACCCCGGCGCACTCTGTGGTGGTGGTTCTGGAAGGTTTTAGCGCAACCCTCGCGGCATTAATTTCATCCGGGCCATTAGCAACTGGCACACCACATTCAGTACGCATATCGCTGTGGTTGTTTCTGTTGCATTTATTTGGTATAGCCCTGTGAGCCATTCTGTTCTTGAATCGGGTGCAACCGCAACAAACGAAAAAACTAAAACATGAACAAGAAAACATTTTAAAGTGAATATGTGCAAACAGAAAAATCCAGGAAACAAGTATAACCCGTAAAAACAAAGTTTTTCACTATAAATCCTTTATATGCGTGGCGGCTAGAGTCCTCTCGTCCTCTGGCTTGAGATGGCTGCCACATATGGGTCAGATGATTGCATGGCAGCATTAAGCAATTGGTAATTAAATATAATATTTTTGTCCTAAAAAGTGTAAAATTTTGGAAAACATTTTTTTCACGAACATTAATTGTCACGCACAACGAGTCTGTGTGGAAAATGTCAGCTCGATTGGATCACGGGAAGTGGGTTAAAGAACGACCGAAAGATTTGCACGGTCCTAAGCAAGCAAGCGAACTTAATATAAAGGATTTAAAAACAGCAGAAATCTTCCGAGTGGCCACGTGTCATCCACCGACTCCGGTCTACTCAGTTGACCCAGTAACGACATCACCAGCTCACGGGGTGCTGAAATCGGTCACGCCCGCCCGCCCGCCCTCCCCTAATATTTCATTTGTCTCGAGCGGTCGCTCCTAGGCAATTTTATATCGAAGCCTTCCTCTCGCCTAATCACATCCACGTTACCCTCGGCACAACCACAGCGAGTTGAAACACTGTCGTTGAAAACAGGTCTCAAGGTGGTTGCCAAGGGGAGTTCAGCTCCTGGGTCTACCAGTCAACGTGGAAATTAATTTGAAAAAAAAATGTTACGTAGCCCCAGTGGCAAATGGAGCCACGGAGATTCGGATCATGGTCATTGCAACCTCATCCGCGGTTTCTATCCCGTTACAAAAAACGAGAAACCCAGCAGCAGACATGGAATCAGAAACGTGACGGGCAGTTGGGTTCAGTTTATTTTCAAGTACCCTGTGAGCTAAGCGACTCCTAAGTCGGATTTCGTCAATTGAAAAACAAACACTCACAACACCCTTTCAGAGAAAAATAAATCAGCACAAAAAACAGATAAATCAATATTATTCATAGTAAATGTTTTTGGGTTTGATCGCGTAAGTATAAATGTTGTGTCGAAACCCTCCACCACCCGACACAGCCAATCAGTAAACAAAACGCAAACTAAATTTCGATTTAAAGCTTTCGTGACTGCAATGATTCATCTTCTTGGTTCTTTCGGTAAAGTCACGTAGAAGGGAAATAATAAAATAATAAAAATAAAACTTAATAAAATACAATTCTCACGACGTTTCGGCCACAACGCAAGCAGCCGTCCTCAGGTGAAGAACAGGTCTGTCGGAAAGACAGCGTCTGAATGCCGCAAACTAGTTACTCGTGTGGTGTATAGGTGGAGGTTTTCGACATTTTTACTGACGCGATCTAACCCAAAAACCTTTATTATACAGATAACAAATCACATAATTTCAAATAAATAAACATTTCTTCAAAAATGTTTAGCCAATTAAGGAACCCAAAAAAAGTGCAAGATTAAGGAAATAAAAGGTGTCAGTGGTAAAACACGGCGTGACCCAAGAAACACTCGATTTAAATCTCTAATAAATGTTTTTAAAAAAGTAGAAATTCGCTATCAATCAGAGGGGGCTACAACGTGGAGGATGATACCGGTGAGAGATGGGTGGGGCGCTGGGAGTTCGATGGGAGCGAAGGTTGGTTACAGCGTGGGGGGCGATGCGGGGGTTGGAGGGTGGGAAGAGGGGGGGGGGGATGCGGGGGGCGGGGGAGGATGTAGGGGGAGGGGCTTTGGGGGGCGAGGGGCTATTGGGATTGGCGCGGGGAGGGATACGACCATGGGATGGAGACACAGGACACATGGGGACACGGGGGGGGCACGGGGGGGGGGGGTGGACAATGATAAGGGGGGCCGGGTGGTGGGTTGATGAGAGTGGGGGGGGGCTGGAGGAGCTGTTGGAGGGGGGGGGCGGGGGGAGGGGAGGGGCGGGGTACACGCGGTATTTTTAGTGGAAGTCTCCGTGACTCAGTTTTACGGAAATCCGAGGCGAGGGTGCCGCTCCGCGTCTTGCACGGCACGACGGGAGGCAGCGAGCGTTCAATTATTCATGGCGTCATTCACCCTCGACCGTTCATTCAACCACGCGCACAGATTCACTCACCCGTTGACGCGACAGCGAAATTAAAGATAAATAATGGTGTGTGTAAAAAAACAAATCGTCAAATAAATTATTTTCGATCTTTTCCTCCTTCCGCTTGTTGAGCAGGCAAATCCGTTGCCACTCGAGTTGCATGTGGGATCGATCGCGTAGATATAAATGTGTCGTTAACCCACCACCACCACCACCAACAACCCTGTGTCGGGTGGTGGCGAATTTACGACACATATTTTCGCGATCTAACCCACGCAAAAACAAAACCACTTTATTATTGCATAATATTGGTCGCGAAAGCCCAATACGTGTTAAATTCAATCGATTGGCTCTATACGGGGCCCTTGTTTCTCATCGTCTTGATCGTACAGGCAAAACACATTAATGCGGAGGGAGCTGGTAGGAACGTTGGGTTGCTCGGTCAATTGCCAGGGTCAACGGCGGCGTGGTGTATTCCGCAAATATGCCCGACTGTGAGGGCGGGCACAAGCCGGCGTGAGTAGGTTAAACGTTGAGTTTTATAAGGGCACCACGGGGTGACCAGCCCCTCCCACCCAGCCCCACTCCACCCTCCCCAGCCAGCCCCTCCCCACCCTCCCCTCCCCACCCAGCCCCTCCCCACCCTCCCCTCTCCACCCAGCCCCTCCCCTCCCATTTTTGGATGCACGACGGACGGACACAATAATCCCCTGTGGACTGGTGTAACCAGGAGGTTCCTACCAGTAAAACGGCCCATACATCTATAACTGCTCAACAACCCGAGCTATGAATGCTTTGATCATTGCATTGCCCTTGTACTGTTCGCCTTTTGACGTTGTGAATGCTACACGGGGGGAGAAAGGGAGGGGAAATCTTCGTCTTTTATAATAGTCCTACTACTATATTTTGCCACTGGTAAAGGAGGTCTCATAGTGTAAATGCTTACCCCGAGCTCTCAATACTTTGATAGTGCGCTGTTTTTGAGTTGTGCGCCTTTTGGCGTCATCTGGTCCAACACCAATGGAGACTAGGCTCTAAGAAAAGCTGTCTCGGGTGTGGACCAATCAACTTCAGGGACAGTGCATATTATTATCATTATCAGAGTTGTTTCTTTTTGTTTGCATTTTGACTGCTTGTGTTGTGCTTATTGCAAACATGATGCCTTGTATAAAGCTGTCAGTTTTGTACCAGTTGAAAGGGTAAAAACCTACTACTATCTTCGTCTTTTGTTGGTGGCACGAGCGGAGGCGAAAGGTGACCGTGGTTACGCCGAGAAAACGCCTGTGCTCCACACGGCGAAGAAAGGGAGCGATGGGTTCATCCAGCAATGGTTTATAAATTGTCTGGAGTAGGGGGGAGGGGATGGTGGTGGTGGTGGTGGCCGCTCCTCCTCTTCCCCGAGGAGCCTCCCTCGGGCCCCCCCCCCTACCCTTCCGTGGCTTCCCGGCTACGCCCGGGCGGGAGGTGGCGCTGCGAGCCCGGGGCGCCGCCGCCGCCGTGCCGAGAAACCCGTGCGGTTCCTGGAAACAGTGGCGCCCCGAGGGGGGTGGAGGGGGGAGGGGGGTGATGGGAATGATGGTTGCTGGGAGGTGTGAGTTCGATGATGGGAGGGAGATGATGCGAGATTTATGGTGACGGAAGGGAGACACTGGTGATGGTGATGGTCGTGGAAGGGAGACACTGGTGATGGTGATGATGCGAGACACTGATGGTGATGGGAGACTAATGGTGATGGTCGTGGAAGGGAGACTGATGGTGATGATGCGAGACACTGATGGTGATGGGAGACTGATGGTGATAGTCGTGGAAGGGAGACACTGATGATGGTGATGATGCGAGACACTGATGGTAATGGCAGGGAGACACTGATGACGGTGATGGTGACGTGATAATGGGGCAATTATAGACAGGACATAACGTTGGCAATGATGAGGATGATTGACGTATTGTGTTATGATGAAGAATGGCCATGATGAAGAATGGCCATTGACGAGTGTGTTGAGTTTTTCTTGTTGTTGTTGTTCACGGTGGACAGGAGAGGAGGACGACGACGATGATGATGGCGATGGTGGTGCCAGGAGTGGTGAAATAAGTCGGTGGTTAACGATGCTGACACAGAAAGAAGAGAGAGACTTTTGACTGTTTTGACTGTTAAACAACTTTTATTGCCGCCAGCAGCAACAGCACTGGAGGCGATTCCGATATGAAACACACAAAGTCACCAGCAACACAAATAAACGAACGCTATAAATCCACGCGCTGTGGTGCTAAATGCACCGCGCACAACACGAAAGAAAAGTCACGTGGTGGTGGTCATCACGCACGCCACGGTGACGAGCGAGCGCTTCAGAAGGTGAACACCACGAGGGTGCCGTCCACGCTGGTACAGAGAGGGGCTTTTCCGGCCCCCCAGCGTTCGAAGAAGACGTGCACATCACCGACATGTGTGTGGTACATGGCGTGCTCAAGCCAGAGCCGCGCCTTGAGCAGGCCCCTGAGCACTGGAAGCACAGAGCAGCCGTCAGTGTCACCCTCCAGCATCTTTTTCCTCGTTCTGTACACCGTGCCTGAGCACAGGCGAAGTTGGCGAGGTCATGGCGCTTGTTAGCCAGGTAAGGCACCACCCCATATACGAAGCTGCTGCTGTTGTAGAAGGGCACCCCCAGTTTCTTGAAGATGTCCCCCAAAAGGCGGAACATTGGGTTGAGCCGCTGGCAGCGTAAGTACTGGTGGGGCAGATCCTCCCTGGCACCGCAGGAAATGCACAAGTTTGTTACCCCTGGCGAGATTCGGCTGAGCCACACGGCCGATGGCAACGTGCAGTGTGCCAACCTCCACTGGAGGTCACCGCAGCGTTTGGCTACTGGAGACATTGTACATTATTTCCTCTGGGGGGCGGCCGCTATGAGGGGGAGAGAAATGGTCTCTCCGTTTTGTGTCCAGCCGGTCGGCCAGGTCCTGGGAAGGCAGCGCCTTGACACAGCACGTGTAGAGCGCCTTGACACAGCACGTGTAGAGCGCCTTGACACAGCACGTGTAGAGCGCCTTGACACAGCACGTGTAGAGCGCCTTGACACAGCACGTGTAGAGCGCCTTGACACAGCACGTGTAGAGCGCCTTGACACAGGACGTGTAGAGCGCCTTGACGCAGCACGTGTAGAGCGCCTTGACGCAGCACGTGTAGAGCACCTTGACACAGCACGTGTAGAGCGCCTTGACACAGCACGTGTAGAGCGCCTTGACGCAGCACGTGTAGAGCACCTTGACGCAGCACGTGTAGAGCGTCTTGACGCAGCACGTGTAGAGCGCCTTGACACAGCACGTGTAGAGCGCCTTGACGCAGCACGTGTAGAGCGCCTTGACACAGCCACGTGTAGAGCGTCTTGACACAGCACGTGTAGAGCGCCTTGACACAGCACGTGTAGAGCGCCTTGACACAGCACGTGTAGAGCGCCTTGACACAGCACGTGTAGAGCGCCTTGACACAGCACGTGTAGAGCGCCTTGACACAGCACGTGTAGAGCGCCTTGACGCAGCACGTGTAGAGCACCTTGACGCAGCACGTGTAGAGCGCCTTGACACAGCACGTGTAGAGCGCCTTGACACAGCACGTGTAGAGCGCCTTGACACAGCACGTGTAGAGCGCCTTGACACAGCACGTGTAGAGCGCCCTGACACAGCACGTGTAGAGCGCCTTGACACAGCACGTGTAGAGCGCCTTGACACAGCACGTGTAGAGCGCCTTGACACAGCACGTGTAGAGCGCCTTGACACAGCACGTGTAGAGCGCCTTGACACAGCACGTGTAGAGCGCTGTGTTCGGGGCGCTCTTCAGGGGCACGTTCCTGCAGCCTCGGAGCTTCAGTAGCTTGCCGGAGTCGCTGTGACCAGACAGAGCGTGTAAGAGAAGGTGTAAGAGAAAGAGAGAGAGTGTGAGAGAGTGTGTGTGAGAGAGAGTGTGTGAGAGAGAGAGTGTGAGAGAGTGTGTGTGAGAGAGAGTGTGTGAGAGAGAGTGTGTGTGAGAGCGTGTGAGAGAGAGTGTGTGAGAGAAAGAGTGTGTGGGAGAGTGTGTGAGAGAGAGAGTGTGTGTGGGAGAGTGTGTGAGAGAGAGAGTGTGTGAGAGAGAGTGTGTGAGAGAGAGAGTGTGTGTGAGTGAGTGAGGGTGTGTGTGAGAGAGAGAGTGTGTGTGGGAGAGTGTGTGAGAGAGAGAGTGTGTGTGGGAGAGTGTGTGAGAGAGAGAGTGTGTGAGAGAGAGAGTGTGTGTGAGTGAGGGTGTGTGTGAGAGAGAGAGTGTGTGTGAGAGAGAGAGTGTGTGAGAGAGAGAGTGTGTGTGAGAGAGAGTGTGTGAGAGAGAGTGTGAGCGAGAGAGAGAGTGCGGTGAAGAGCGTCATTCAATGGGCGGATCAAACGGCACGGGAGAGTGGAGAGAGGGGAGGAGAGCGGTGGGGGGTGGAGGGGAGAGAGAGCGAGAGAGAGAGGCGGGGAGGGTGGGGGGAGTCGCTTTATGAGCGCGGAGCGCCGCTCACTCGGGCGACATTTTCTTCCAGTCTCGCTCAGATCTCACATCGTCCTCCTCCTCACCCCCCTCCTCACCCGTCAGCCTTCCTCACCTGAGCGCCCAGGTGTTGACAGAGGAGGCCGAGAGAGAGAGAAGGGGAGAGCGGGCGAGAAGGATGGAGCTCTGTAGTTGACTCTCAGAATTACAGCGAGGGGTGTTGGCGTACACACACACAGCACGCGTACACACACACAGCACGCGTACACACACACAGCACGCGTACACACACAGCACGCGTACACACACACACAGCACGCGTACACACACACAGCACGCGCACACAGACGCGCAGTCATACAATACACAGACACGTGAATAAGGACACATAGGGAATACGCACGCTACAGTTGATACGTATCGTGTTCACCAAAACAATACAAACCACACACGCCACATATACACACACCACACACACACACCACACTCACACACCACACTCACACACACCACACACACCACACGCAACTCTCACACACACACAACACACACGCCACACACACAACACACCACACACACAACTCATACGCCACACGCAACTCTCACACACACACAACTCACACGAACACCCCCACACACACACACAACTCGCACACACAACTCAAACACCACACACACAACTCATACGCCACACACACCACACACACAACTCACACGAACCCCCCCCCCCCACACACACAACTCACACACACAACTCACACACCACGCAACTCACGCGAACACCCCCCACACGGACACAACAACTTGGCACGCACAGCGCCACGCACAGCCAGCGCCCACCTCCTCACTCCATGCGGCCCGAGGGAGATCCGAAGTCTCGGCTGTGGGGGAGCGCGGGGGAGGAGGAGGTGGAGGAGGAGGAGGTGGAAGAGGAGGAGACGACGACGAGGAGGAGGTGGACGAGGAGGAGGCGGGGGAGCGAGGGACATGGGCCCCGGGACCCCCACGGGCCCCGGGGGCCGGGAGAGGAGCCGGGGCCCGTGAGGAGACGGAGAGAGCGCGGGGAGAGCGGGGAGAGCGCGCGGCGGCGGCGGTGGCGGCGAGCGAGAGAGGTGAGAGAGGGGGGGGGGGAGTGAGGGGGGAGTGAGGGGGGAGAGTGAGGGGGGGGAGTGAGGGGGGAGAGTGAGGGGGGGGAGTGAGGGGGGAGAGTGAGGGGGGAGAGTGAGGGGGGAGAGTGAGGGGGGGGGGAGTGAGGGGGGGGAGTGAGGGGGGGGAGTGAGGGGGAGAGTGAGGGGGAGAGTGAGGGGGGAGAGTGAGGGGGGGAGTGAGGGGGGGAGTGAGGGGGGAGAGTGAGGGGGGGAGTGAGGGGGGGAGTGAGGGGGGAGAGTGAGGGGGGGAGTGAGGGGGGAGAGTGAGGGGGGGAGTGAGGGGGGAGAGTGAGGGGGGGAGTGAGGGGGGGGGGAGTGAGGGGGGGAGTGAGGGGGGAGTGAGGGAGGGGGGAGGGAGAGGGGGGGAGAGTGAGGGGAGAGTGAGGGAGAGGGGGGAGAGTGAGGGGAGAGTGAGGGGGGAGTGAGGGAGAGGGGGGAGAGTGAGGGGGGAGAGTGAGGGGGGAGAGTGAGGGGGAGTGAGGGGGGAGTGAGGGGGGGAGTGAGGGGGGAGAGTGAGGGGGAGTGAGGGGGGAGTGAGGGAGAGGGGGGAGAGTGAGGGGGGAGTGAGGGGGGAGAGTGAGGGGGAGTGAGGGGGGAGTGAGGGAGAGGGGGGAGAGTGAGGGGGAGTGAGGGGGGGAGTGAGGGAGAGGGGGGAGAGTGAGGGGGAGTGAGGGGGGGAGTGAGGGAGAGGGGGGAGAGTGAGGGGGGAGTGAGGGGGGAGAGTGAGGGGGAGTGAGGGGGGGGAGTGAGGGAGAGGGGGGGAGAGTGAGGGGGAGAGTGAGGGGGGAGTGAGGGAGAGGGGGGAGAGTGAGGGGAGAGTGAGGGAGAGGGGGGAGAGTGAGGGGAGAGTGAGGGAGAGGGGGGAGAGTGAGGGGGGGGAGTGAGGGAGAGGGGGGATAGTGAGGGGAGAGTGAGGGGGGGAGTGAGGGAGAGGGGGGAGA